>NC_069390.1:28380000-28680000 GCF_027475565.1 Acinonyx jubatus
GCGTGTGCACGTCAGGGAAGGACTGAGGGAGAGGGTCAGTGCAGAGCCTGACGTGAGCCGTAACTCATGAACCTTAAGATCATGAACTGGGCACTTAACTGAGCCACCCAAGCACCCCAGGGGACATCTAGTCTTAAGAGCCCTGTGCTTAATCCTAGGGTTTTAGGGAGGATAATTTTTTTTAACTAATTGAGCACAGTTGAGTAAATTTTTCAGATTCAAGAGCACGTAAGCTAGCTGGGTAGGAGCCTTTAGGAATCCAGGCTGAAAAGATCCTGTTCCGTCTTTTCCTGTTTGTCTCTTGTGTGGGTTTGTCTCTTGTGTGGATCTGGGACACCCTAGCGGCAATTTCTGGCTGTAGAGCCAAAGCATTGAGAATGGTAAACCCAGTGAGTTAGATGGAATTGGGATTCTGATGAATGATCACCTCGATGCCAGACACATGTAAGGAGAGATCAGTTATTTATTATATGGTCTGAATAAGGTGGTCTGTGAAAATGTAGTTCCTGTGTTTGTGTGTGTTGAAGTAAGAATGTAAGTCCCACCTAAAAATACCCTTCCGCGTGGTAGGGCCCAGTAAAACTGTGGCATTTTTGGACTGTGTTCTCTCCAAAAAGTTGTGAGAAACTGGATTTAAATATGTAAAATATCTCTTAGCTCTGCTCTGAGTGTTAAATAAGAGGGAAAAGTTCAGTTGAAGGAGGTTTGTGTACCATTTCAAGTGGAGAGGAAAGCTTGTTGGTTCATAAGGGCTGATTTATACAAGTGTTGTTGTCAGGCTGTTAACCACTCAGCCTGTGTCCCCTGTTAAATAGCGGCTGATGACAGGATTGCATGGGAAGTGAAGACCTAGGAGCCAGAACTATAAAGAAACTTTCAAAAGAGGAATACAACTTAGGTTTTAGTAATGATAACATGTTTGGAACAAGTAGGCATCTTCCAAAAGGTAACACTTTGAAGGGACCGTTACTCATTTATAGATACCATGTTCTGAGAAATTTGCTGAAAAAATAAATCCAATTACTTTTAGATAACTGCTAGATTATGTATGAATCAAGACTTTTCTTTTTTTTTTTTTAATGTTTATTTATTTTTGAGAGAGAGTGAGACAGTGTGAGAGGGGGAGGGTCAGAGAGAGGGAGACACAGAATCAGAAGCAGGCTCCAGGCTCTGAGCTGTCAGCACAGAGCCCGACGCAGGGCTTGAACTCACGGACCACGAGATCATGACCTGAGCCAAAGTCGGATGCCCAACCGACTGAGTCACCCAGGTACCCCAAACCAAGACTTTTTCTATAGCAGATGGCAGAATCCCAGTTGTAACTGGCATCAATAAAGGAAAAATTTAAATTTGGCAGCTTACTATATTGTATTTTTATTTATCTATTTTTTAACGTTTATTTATTATTGAGAGACAGAGAAACACAGAGCGTGAGCAGGGGAAGGGCAGAGAGAGGGGGAGACACAGAATCTGAAGCAGGCTCTAGGCTCTGAGCCGTCAGCACAGAGCCTGATGCGGGGCTTGAACCCACGAACTGTGAGATCATGACCTGAGCCGAAGTTGGTCGCCTAACCAACTGAGCCACCCAGTCACCCCTGTATTTTTATTTTTTTTTAAGTTTATTTATCTATTTTGAAAGAGAGGGAGAGAGAGCCGGGGAGGGGCAGAAAGACAGGGACAGAGAATCCCAAGCAGGCTCCGCATGGACATGGGGCTCAAACCCATGAACCAGGAGATCATGACCTGAGTCGAAGTCAGATACTTTACCGACTGAGCCACCCAGGCACCCCTTACTGTATTGTATTTTAAAACTCCCATGTCTGGATTCAGGGTCTCAGATGGTGTTATTAGGACATGGTTTCCTTGTCTCTTATCTCTACTGTTTTCTGTGCTGGCTGCCTTCTCAGACAGGCTCTCTCCATTGTGGCAAAAATAGCTCTGGTTTTTGGCAATTACAGCCTCAAAAGGAGAATACCTTTCTATTGGTTCTTTTCCGACAAAAGACCCAGGGAAGTTTCTGAATGGCCTGGGTTGGGTCATGTGGCTAGAGAATGCACTGGTCTGATTGGCCAGGTCCTGAGCATGTCCTCACCCTTGGAACCAGAGGGGAGGATTAGAAGAGAAGGATGGTTTCCTAGAAAGGAAAAGGGCCCTGTTTCCAGAGGAAGGTGGGATGGATGTGGAGTGGGCAGAACAAGAGATACTCAACAGAGAATTAAAACAAAGTTAATAAAAGTGGGGTGAGTCCTCCTCCCTTCCAGATAACATGTGGAGCTGGATACCATAGGGATGTTTGAGACCTGGATAGAAAATAAAATGAAGGATGGTGCAGAGGAGAAGCCTTCTTTCTAATGCTCATGGGAAAAGTGCTCATTAAAAGGTGTAATAGTTAGAATTACTATAGTATATTTTCCAACTAAAAGTGAGACCACATAGGGGCATCTATGGGGCTTAGTTGTTAGTTGGTTAAGCATCCGACTTCAGCTCAGCTCATGATCTCACAGTTTGTGAGTTCGGGCCCCACATCAGCCTCTGCTGTCAGCACACCCCCCCACCCCTCTACCCCTCCCCTGTTCATGCTCACACTCTCTCTCAAAAAAAAAAAAAAAAAACAACAACAACAACAAAAAACCCACTAAAATAGTGACACAAACTATATTATGTTTTCATTAAAAGTAAAAAATGCATCTTATTCTTTTTTGTATCTGATACATACACCTTATATTTTATTTTTTTTAATATGACATTTATTGTCAAATTGGTTTCAATACAACGCCCAATGCTCATCCCAACAGGTGCCCTCCTCAGTGCCCATCACCCACTTTCCCCTCCCTTCCACCCCCAATCAACCCTCAGTTTGTTCTCAGTTTTTAAGAGTCTCTTATGGTTTGGCTCCCTCCCTTTCTAACCTTTTTTTTCCCCTCCCCCTCCCCCTCCCCCATGGTCTTCTGTCAAGTTTCTCAGGATCCACATAAGAGTGAAAACATATGGTATCTGTCTTTCTCTGTATGACTTATTTCACTTAGCATAACACTCTCCAGTTCCATGCACATTGCTACAAAAGGCCATATTTCATTCTTTCTCATTGCCAAGTAGTATTCCATTGTGTATATAAACCACAACTTCTTTATCCATTCATCAGTTGATGGGCATTTAGGCTCTTTCCATCATTTGGCTATTGTTGCATCTTATTCTTGAGATCTGAAATGAAACACCTGAAGGGAGGAGGAAGACAAATTTTTCAAGAAAAAAAAATAGCTGATTGTTTTCTGTAGACTATACTTCAGAGGAAATTATATACCCATGATTCACCAGATTGTGGACATTCCCTTTTTTTTTTTTTAACTCAATCAACTTTAACTTAGTTGTTTTATTTTTAGGTTCTACTTTCTGTGCTGGATTCATAAAAGAATCTGCATTGCTTGCTCTTTCCCATTATGTTTGCAGGAACAGAATAATCCTTTGACCAATTGATTTGTTAGATTCCCACTTTAAAAGGTGAAATTACTTGAAGAAAGAGATTGGCTAGATGGCATTGCTGATGATGTTTGCGCAGAATTTGATTTAAATATTGCCCTTAGCACATCACATCCAGGCAGAGAATAAAAAAGCACTCACGTTGAGCTAGAGGTGGTTGTGCTTCATTGCCACCACCTCTGACTATGCGCAGAAAGAGAATTCAATATGTATTCATCTTCTCAAGTCACATCTTATAAGTGGATGTGAAAGCGAATTTTGAAATTACTCTGGCTACAGGGAAATTAGGTTTTCAATCAGTGAAGCTTTTAAACATAAGTATTCTGGTGTGACCACTCAGGCTTCCTAGGTGAAGTTCCTGTTCTTTCAGCTCTGAGTCCTCTAGTTTGAGTCCTCTAGTTCAAGTCCCAACTATCTCCGTGCATGGTGTGTCCTTGTGAATGCTGAGCATTTGTGCAGAGGCTTATTGTTTCTTTGGGCTTGGTTTTATTTCTTTGGTTGTCCTCCCTTAAGTTTCTTTTATGCTGTAACTGTCCTTCTCACCCCCACCTCCTCTTTTTTTTTTTTTTTTTTTTTCCTCCTCATGGTATTGATATGTTGGAGATAGCAGGTCAGTTGGCTGGTAAAATATCTCACAACCTGGATTCAGCAGATTGCTTTCTTTTACAGTTTTTTAACTTTAGACCTCCATCCCCTGTATTTCCTATATAAATAGGTAGTTAGATCTAGAGGCCTGATTAGATTTGGGTTCTTTTCTTTCTTCTTTTTCTTAGCAAGAGTAATTTAAACTGGTGTGTTTAGCCTTATCTCTTGTGTCTAACCTTTAAAGAGGCACACTTTTTGAACATGGTTCCAGTGCTCTTTTCCCTCAAAAGTGGCACATGGGACAGGGGTGATGGTTCTCAAGGCTTGTAGCAAAGTTTATTTTCTTTTTTTTTTTTTTTTAATTTTTTTTCAACGTTTTTTATTTATTTTTGGGACAGAGAGAGACAGAGCATGAACGGGGGAGGGGCAGAGAGAGAGGGAGACACAGAATCGGAAACAGGCTCCAGGCTCTGAGCCATCAGCCCAGAGCCCGACGCGGGGCTCGAACTCACGGACCGCGAGATCGTGACCTGGCTGAAGTCGGACGCTTAACCGACTGCGCCACCCAGGCACCCCGCAAAGTTTATTTTCAACACCAAAAAGAATCACGCATTTAAGCATCTTGTATATAAGCCTGAGTATCAAGGATGAACAGAGACCAGAGATTGATGGGTAAATTCAATTTTCTGGATATGCAGGAGTTTGAAGTTTTCCCAGGTGCTTTCCTTCAACCTGATTAACTTTGCAGAGGTGAGAAGACAGAGGTGAAGATAGGGGGATGCCTACCTGGCCAAGAACTAGAGGTGGAAGAGAGAAGTCACAGGTGGAGGTTTCCCCTTTTTGAATATTTATATCAAATGTTAATTACCTTCGAAAGTCTCTTTTCTTTCTTTCCTCCCCCCCCCCTTTTTTTTAAACCTCTTCTGTTGATAAGGGATTTCAGGGCAGCTCTGGTTTTCTTCATCTGTAAAACCTCAATTCCTTTTTATTAATCTTCTTGTGCCTGTGGAATATCAAAATTAATCATTTCTAAAGAAGCTACTCTTCTAGCATTACGGTTTTTTCTGGGCCAAACCTCAATGTACAGGTTTTTAGCATGAAGAGGGTTCATAATTTGTGTTCTATGAGGGACATTTTTCTCTTTTTGTAAACTTTCTAAGGACACATGTTTACATACTTTAAAGCTGTCTAGGAAAAGCAGAATTTCTCAGGATGCATTTTTATGCATTTTAAAGCTGTTTAGGAAAATGTACAGTCCACACCTCCTCCAAGAATAAAGTCACGAGGTATATGCTCTACTGATAACTGTTCCTGCTCAGTGTACTTTCCCAGTTATGTGGAAAGAATTTTCTTTGTAACAATTGTGCTCAGTTTTGGTTGCTCTGTCACATTTCCATTTCCATCGTAGTTAGCTTTGTGCTTTCTTTATACCATAATAAAAATAGTGCCTCAGAGCAGAAGCTGGAGTGTACTGAAGACTGAGTATCTTAAACTTGTTCCTCCTCACTGCTCCCCTTCTCTTATCTTACCCACTCCCACAACATTTTTAAGCCTTCAGCATGCCTGATTTCATTCATACCACTGGAGAAAAGAGCTGGGAATTAGTCCAGTGTCATGATGATAGACGTGAACCCAGGATGGGGTTATACCACCAGAATTGTCTAGCTAGTTTTGAAGGAAGAAGAGCTGGGCTGTCCTGCATTCAGGCCCCATCTCTGCCACTTGCCATCTGTCTGACTTTGGGCAGATAACTCAATGTCTTCTTAAATCTCAGTATTTTTGCTGCAAAATGCAGATCTTACTAGTAAGTAATAGCAAACATTTACCGAGGGCATACCATGTGCCAAGCACTGTGCTTTATTTACCTAGTCTCATTTGATGCCTTAATGGTCTGATGGGGAGGTGATGTTTTTCTTCAGGACTAGTCATCTAGATTCATCTGGAGATAAAGGATCCAGATTAACTGAGCTCTTTCAAATGTATCTATCTGTAAGAAACTGAGTAAGTCTGATTCCCTTGGTATGGTAGGTTGAATAATGAACCCCCAAAGATATCTAAGTCCTGATTCCTGGAACCTGTGAATGATACCTTTTGTAGCACAAGTGACTGTGCAGGTGGGATAAAGTTAAGGACCTTGAGATGGGGGAGATTATACTGAATTATCTGGGTTGGCTCCAAATGGACTTAAGTGTCCTTATAAGAAGAAGACAGAAGGGAGATTTGGCTACAGAGGAGTTGTTAGAGATGTGACAAAGGAAGCAAGAGGTCAGAGTGATGTGAGGAAGACACCAAGGAATGC
Organism: Acinonyx jubatus; assembly: GCF_027475565.1. Lineage (NCBI taxonomy): Eukaryota > Metazoa > Chordata > Mammalia > Carnivora > Felidae > Acinonyx > Acinonyx jubatus. The sequence continues at coordinate 28,386,362 of NC_069390.1, forward strand.
AGGTAATTTCTAGAAACTAGGAAAGACCAGGAAAGAGATTTTTCCCCTCAGCCTCTAGAAGAAAATAGCCCTGCCCACACCTTGCCTTTAGGACACCGAGGCTGATTTTAGACTTCTGATCTGCAGAATTTAAGGGAGTAAATTTGTGTTTCAAGACCCCAGATTTGTGATAATTTGTTACAGCAGCTGTAGGAAACTGATACACTAGAATTTACAGTCTTCTGTCTATAGCTCCAGTGCTTAAAGCTACTTGCAAGTGGGCCAGTGAAGGTTAGAGGTAAACCGCTGATACCTGTAGATGACGAGTGCTTCTGGATTTTGCCATCGTGGCACTGGTCAAGCTTGCTGTATAGGTGTAGCATCTTTTCACACTTTCAAGGGTTTGGAAGGTTTTAATGCTCAGTTTTTCAAGAATCAGGTGCATCCCCACCCCTACTTTGTTGCCATACGGAAGGAGAGAACAAAATCAAGACAGAATTTTCCATTTTGCAGCTTAAACTTCCTGCACAACCTTTAAAGCTGAGGTGGCAAACCTCAGGTGGCCCTGAGGCCAGAGGTCTTTTGTCTGACCTGACAGTGATTCTGTAAAATCTCAATTATTTGCCAGAATTTAACACTGAAACGATCTCACATAAAGATCTTGGTTTCTGACTTTCTGGAGAATGGAAAGATCTGAAAACACTGGGTTCGTATGATTGCCAGTCCTCGGCTGGTAGAGCAGAGTTCTTACTTTCTTCCTCACTGTCTGGGTTGGAGGGGAGGTCTAGCCACTGCATCTATTTCTACCCTATGAGAGATTTGGGTCTCTCGATTGCTTGATCTGGTGGGATTCACTCTCCACTCTGGAGTTGCTCCATGAATGATAACATTCTTGTCTCCAAGTCCCGATAAATTTTTACCCCATACTACCCAGGGCTTTGTGAATGCTTTATTTGGAAGGTGCATCTTTGGCTCCAGAAATCTCTTCACTAGGCAGAGAGCTCCTTGCTCTTCTTGGAAGGCTTTATGGCTCCAGACCTCTAAGAACCCTACCCTCACTCCTATTTAGTTCATTTACGGCTTAGTCACTGGAACTTTTTAAGGCTAATTCTCTCAGGGAAAAGCTTGGCATTACCTGACCATCTACCGGCTGGGTCTTAATGGTGGTGACTATTCCATTTCTGCCTCAGATTAACTCCCACTGATGACATTTGCCCATCCAAATGACTAGATTCTCTGTGATGGCTTCCCTCAGGTTGCTGCATGGACAGACCTTTTACAATCTTACCATTTCCTGAATACCAGAGAACAAGTATAGTATATATATTGTAAATATAATAGTTCCCCACAACAATAAGGAAGATCCTTTTTTTTTAATTAAAAAATAATTTAATGTTTATTTATTTTTGAGAGAGAGAGAGAAACACAGAGTGTGAGCTGGGAAGGGGCAGAGAGAGGGAGACAAAGAATCCAAAGCAGACTCCAGGCTCTGAGCTGTCAGCTCAGAGCTTGACGTGGGGCTTGAACTCACAAGCTGTGAGATCATGACCTGAGCCGAAGTCAGATGCTTAACTGACTGAGCCACCAAGGAACCCCAATCCTTTTTTTTTAAGTGGAAACACAGAAAAGGTGATTTTTCAAAGGTAGAGGAAATATGAAATGGGATGGAAAGCCAATGTTTTGGAAGCCAAATTGAGTCAAAAAGATTTCAACAGTTGGAAATACTTCCTAAAAGAAATAAAATGGAATTTGAAGGATAACTGTGTAGTTTTGAACTGAATTTAAAAAAATCATGTCTTCAAGCTCAAGGTGGGAGACATGTGCCTTACTTGCAGTTCTAGCTGTTGTGGACGATGAGGATTCTGTTTGAGGGGGGAAGACCACTGTGACCTGAATGCTAGAAGCGATGTCCCCTTAGATGCGTTCATTGAGTCCGGATAGCCTATGGGCCTAACGCATTGATTGTGTTGTGTTTGACTAGCATACTGATTTTCAGAAATTTGCAATGGAATCTCTTTGGCTGATGCATGTACTCTCTGGCCTTACGCATTTATGTTATTTTCATAATTCTTAAACTTTTTGTGTTTATGGATGGTCCTCCTTCCCCACTCTTCTGGGGGCACTGGGATCCATTTTAAGCCCATGCTTTGAGAGAGACGTTACAAAAGGAAGGGAATCAAGAGGTGGATGATACAAACACTAAAGGAATTGGATACCAGTTTGTTATGATCATTGAGAGAACCCCAGCTCTGTACCCTGGAAAGCTGTCTTCAAATATTTGAAGGACTGTCATGTGGAAGAGGAGTTAGATTCCATCCATCTCATGGGACATTATGGACTCTGTGCCTTAACTTCAGTCACCCAGCTGAGAGGATACAGAGAGGGGCAAGCTGGTCTGTTTTCAAGGCCAAGTTTACCATAGAGCAGAGGAGACACGCAGGGTTGGCTGTAAAACACTAAGACTCTGTGGTTCTCGAGAAGACAGAAAGGAGGCGGCAGATTTCTGCTTGGCTCAGAAAGGCCTTTCTTCACAATTAAAGCACTCCCCAAATGGAATGGGATTCTTTAAAAATTCGCCACCAGTCGTGTTGTGCAACTGTTGATGAGCTAGAAGGGCTTTGAAATGAGGGTTGGAGTAGATACCTTTTCTCCCTCTGTTAGTATACAGTCCCAAGACCACTGACCTGATTTCCTTTACTTATCTAGAGAGAGTTGTCAGCATAGTAAATACCTGTGCGTTATACTTAGTGTTCTGGGCAGACCACACTGGGAAGAGCTTTGTAGGGTTTCCACAGTGTGGAATTACATTGATGTGTTGTTTGTCTTTTGGAAACACCAAAGCCAGTAGGCAGGACCCAGCTGTAGTTTTTATTCATGGACTTGATAGAAGAACCTAAGGGTTTATTAGGCAGGTAGAGTCTTGTTTCTGGTAGCTTCTTCTTTTTTTTTTTTCCCCCTTAAGTTTATTTATTTATTTTTGAGAGAGAGAGAGAGGGAGTGTGCAAGTGGGGGAGGGGCAGAGATAGAGAATCCCAAGAGGGGCTCTGTGCTGTCAGCCTGGAGCCCAATGCGGGGCGGGGCTCGAATCCACAAACGTGAGATCATGACCTGAACTGAAAATAACAGTTGGGTACTTTACCGACTGAGCCACCCAGGCACCTCTCTGGTTGCTTCTTCGGTGTGTTGGCTTATATCTGGCTATGAGGTTACCTTTGAGTAGTATAGCACTTCATTTCCTGGAACAAGTATTTTGAGGAAAATCTATTTCTCACACCCTCCAGGAACCCAAGTAACATCCAGAGATCAGCTGCTAAGACAACAGATTCCTAATTCTTCCTCTTTTGATAGAACTTGAAAATAATTCAGATTTTTATTGTGTCCCTAGAGAGCCCTCAGCCCCAGAAAATGTGTAAGTCACATTTTGGCTCCATACAGATGATGAAGCCACACAGAGGCAGCATGTCTTCATGGCCTTCAAGGCAATGTTCTGGCCACATCGTTCTTGTCCTGTCCTCTTTCTGCTACCACATCACCACTGTCATCAGTTCTTACATCCCCACTGCCTTTATAGTATAACTGTAAACTGCCACCCAGTTCCTGAAACTGCTCTCACTATCTATGCAAGGGAGACAGGCAATTCTTTCTAAAAAGCTTGGAGCCAGAATGAAACATGAAATTCCACAGCTGCTGTGGCTGCGGGATGTGCGGACCATGTCAGTCATCCTGGCAAACACCCTTTCTCTCCAGGAGTTCTCTCCCCCGTGGAAGTGGGAGTTGAGCCAGCCCCAGGTTTTCCCCACACCCTCAGATGGAGTGGGCTGATCAGCCAAGCTGCCTGCCTCCCACACTGGGACCCCTGGCATCTCTAGAGTAACACAGGCAGAGGGTGGAGGCTCTCAGCCCTGACAGCGAGTTAATTACACCTGGCGGCTTGGGGGGAAAAAGACTGTGCATGGACCTCATTATTTCCCAAGCTAATTTTGTAAAGCAGCTTTATAAATTCCACATACCATACAGTCCACTCGTTTGGAGTAGAGATATCAGTGGTTTTTAGTATATTCACAGAGTTGTACAACCGCTCCCACAGTTCTAGGACATTTTCAGCAATCACTCTCCCATTTCCCTCAGCTTCCCCAGTCCTAGGCAGCCAATCACCAAACCACTTTCTGTCTCTATAAATTTGCCTATTCTGGACATTTTGTTTAAATGGATGCACACACTGGGGCGCCTGGGTGGCTCAGTCGGTTGAGCGTCCAACTTTGGCCCAGGTCATGATCTCTTGGTTTGTGGGTTTGAGCCCTGTGTCGGGCTCTGTGCTGACAGCTCAGAGCCTGGAGCCTGCTTTGGATTCTGTGTCTCCCTCTCTCTCTGCCCCTCCCCTGCTCATGCTCTGTCTCTGTCTCAAAAATAAATCAAAAACATTAAAAAAAATTTAAATGGATGCACACAATAGGTGTGCCCTTTGTGGCTGGCTCCTTTCACTTAGCGTGTTTTCAGGGCTTGTCCACATTATCACGTATCAGTACTTCCCACCTTTTTATTGCCAAATAATATTCCAGTTTTGGAATATACTACCTTCATCCATTCATCAGCTGAGAGACATTTGGGTTGATTCCATCTTTTGGCTATTATGAATCATACTGCTAATACACAATGTGTACATGTTTATGTGTAGATACATGTTTTCATGTCTCCTGGGAATATACCTAGAAGTGGAATTTCTGGGTCAGATTGTAACTTTATGTCTAATCTTTTGAGTAACTGCCAGATGTTTTCCAAAGCAGCTGCACCATTTCACAGAGATATTTCATAGAAGCTCCTTGTGGTGATTCTAGATGTGATTATAATGTCCTGCCCATGTAGATAAGACTCTTTACTCTGCCTCATTTGGAAGTAAAATAACTGCAGAACAGATACCAGCTTTGACCTAAAGGAGAGAATACTTTCAGAGTATTCACTTCTCTCAAATTGTTCATTTCAATGTTCCACATCCCTCAGCCCTTGCTGGAAGGCCAGGATTAGCCTGAGCACCAACTAGAGGACTAGGCAATCTAATGGTAGGGAAGATTATCCAGTGTCCGCTTACGGCACGGGTTGGCTGCAAAGAGTTAAGTTGATCTGGAAAACTTATCTGTCCGTTAAGTGGAGAAGGGTCACTGATGTGTAATCCCCACTTCTGAGAATGTGACATTTCTTCTGTGTCATCACTTTCTTGGGGCTATCTTGTAAAAACTGAGTCACGAGGTGCCAACAAAAATCCATTGAACTTAATGTGAAACTTGAGGTATCTGCTCATTCCGGAGACATTCGCAGCTGTCTGTTCTGCCGGCTAGATGGTAAACAACTTGCTGGGGATGAAAGCCATTGTGACTTTTCCCAGCTTGTCTGAGAGGCATAGACACAGATGGCCTCCCTGAGCACAAGGGAGGGCCGCGTGGTGGTGATGCAAGGGTTGAACAGCCCCCTGCCCTTCACAAAGCCCTGCTTCCAGAACAACGAAGGACGCAAAAACCAATGGCTGTTGTCCTGTGAGCTTTTTAAAAACATTCTTCTGCTGCAGACGCGCATTTCTAAAGGGTGCCTGTGGACCGACCTGAGCCTTGTTCTTCCCTCTTTGTGTTTGCAGCCACGGCACAGGGTATGAGAGTGATAATCACACCACGCCCATCCTCTGCGGTGCCCAGTACAGAATACACACCCATGGCGTCTTTAGGGGCATTCAGGTGAGAACTCGGGTCGAGGGGAAGGGGGCTGGCTGGAAGGGGACGTCCATGCCTCTTTTCCTTCTCAACAGCCTTTCACTTGCTTGCTGATGGCCATTTGGCCCTGGTAAGTCTGTTCTTAATTATAGGCTCCTCTGACAATAAAGACCTCTCCTCTCCTCCTGGGCAGAGAGGGCAGCCTCCTGTCCACAGGTCATTGTGAACGTGGTCATCTCCCTGACTCAGACCAAGATGCTTCTGGCAGAATCCCATCCCTTCCCCCTTCACTGCTTAATTCACTCCTCCAGGTGGGCTTGCGGCTCTTGCAACTAATGACCTGGACTCCTGACTTCCCAAGTCAGACCCTTGAATTGGTCTGCATTGTAAAGTGCCCAAAGGTAGGCTCTGCCTTGCCGAGTGTTCTACTAACCATAATGATGGTAATGGCGCCCACTCTGTGGGTGCTGCCCCCTTTCTATGTGCCAGGCACTGTGCTGACTTTTGTAATGGGCTTTTTGTCTTAATAGACTTAATTTTTGGAGCAGTTTTAGGTTTAAGGAAAAATTGTGCAGAAAGTACAGAGTTCCCATATTCTCCCTCATCCCCACCCTCCCCCACAGTCTTCCCTATTGTTAGTATCTTGCATTGGTGTGGTACACTTGTTACAATTGATGAGCCAGTATTGGTGTGTTATTGTTAATGAAAGCCCATAGTTTACACTAGGGTTGACTTTTTGCGCTGTGTGGTTCCATGGGTTTTGTTAAATGTGTCATGTCACGGGTCTACCGTTACATTATTGCACAGAATAGTTTCACTGCCTAAAAATAAAAATGTCTATGTTCTACCTACTCATCCGTCCCCCCTTCTTCCCCTCCCCCGGACAGCCACTGATCTTTTCATTGTGTCTGTAGTTTCACCTTTCCCCCAAATGTCATATAGTTGGAATCACACAGTTCAGACTCACTTCTGCCACTTAGCAGTAGGCATTTAAGGTTCTATACTTAAACTTTCTTTTTCCATTTAATCCTTAGTGCACCTCTACGAGGTAGGTATTATTATCTCCACTTTATGGATGAGGAGACTGAAGGCCAGAGACAAGTGGCTTGTCCACAATCACATAACTACTTATAAAGCAAGCTTCGCCTGACTCCAGAGCCCCTGTTTTTAACTACCACGTTGCATTGCTTAGGGAAACAGGGGGCTGTGAACAGTTTGGAGGAGGGGGTCTCCAAGGAGAGTGAGGAAAGAAAAGTAAAAAGGTAAACATTCTGGAGAATTCGGGGAAGTCAATGGAAGGCCACCTCAGCAGAGCCTCTTTGGGGAGGTCAGAACCACACGCAGTGACCAAGGGTTTGCGTGTGTGGCTTTCACTTGTGACTCCGTGGCTGTAACATGAGTAACTGTGGTTATACTTCACCAGCATAGTCAGTACTCTAGAAAAAAGTTGTGTGTGACCCAGGTCCCCACATGACGTGTGGGGCAGGTAGCTCTGAGATGTTCTGACTGATGTTTCCAGAAGCATCATGGTGACAGAACAGCATGTGCCCTCAGCCCAAACCTTCCAGGGGTGAGAATAAAGCCAAGGATTGCAGAAATACGGAAATCTGATGGAAGTATGGGAAGAGTCATCCCAGTCTCTCCTTCAACAAATACCACCGGAATCCTCCACCGGGACCCTTGACTGACATTGACAACTCAGTTTTATATCCCAGTGCTGTGTGTGCTGCATCTAGATTGAATTAAAGGAAGTGAAGGAAGCTCCATTTGTCTGTCTTTCCACAAAGCCCGGTTTGTCAGACTCGCTGTCATGGCTGCTGATATACTCCAGATCTCACAGGTGCTGTTTTACTACCGACTCATTTTCTCCTAGAGTCTACCGTTCAAACGTAGCTGGCTCACCATTTAAATTTACGCCACCATTTGCCTTGAGACACTGTGGCCTGTCAACAGCAAAGTTGTATGTCACTAAGTACTTTTCCTTCAAAAAAGAAGCTCTCACAGTGCAAGGCAGTGTGAAATAGAAACTAGAACATAAGCATGGTGTGGAAAATGCACAGAGCAGGGGATGGGTTAAGCTCAGAGGCAGTTCCAGGTCTTAAAACATAGATGTGTTCTTTGGTCTTGACTTTTGCACATCTGTAAGAGAGTGAGGAGGATTCAGTGGCCCCCGGGGTACTCCCACTGCTCCTGTCTAGGGGTCATTGATCCTGAGAGCAGGAAAAATTTGCCTCACTGTGGCCTTTTAGCACCTTGTCATGAAGGACTGACCATTCACCTACCCACTCCCACAAGATCAAGGGAATAAACAATGAAGGACATGTAAAGTGCACAGAAGGCAGACAGTGTTTTCTGGTGGTATTACTAAATGTTTACACTGGCTACACCATTGGCCTTTGGTGGTTTTAGCCCCTTCACAAAGAGAACCCTCAAATCTCAGGGGCTCCTCCTTCCTTGTCATTTACTCCCACATGGAAAGTGTGGTCAGTTTGGGGTTCATTTAGTATCCCATATTTCTCTCTAATAAGGACTTCCCTACCTGTTGCAGGTGGGGCCTGAGGTCATGTGGCCATGTGTCCAAATGGGAGAAAGTAGAATAGAACCTGGGACTTTGGACTTCCAGACCTCACTGCCTCAAGTGGAGAAGCTGAAGGATGGGATGGATTGGGAGCTCTTGTAGCACCAGCATTTCTTTGCCAGATCCTCTGGATCAGCGTCCCCAAACAGACAGATGAAGTACTGATTCTGGTTGATCAATAGTGATGACGTTGAAGTATTGCATTGTAGAATGTCCTGCTCTGTCACCCATTAGTGATGCTTGCTGTGGGTATCTGGGGTATGCATGGGAGTGGTTTTAGGTTTTAATATTTGCCATCCCTTCCTCAGGTTTAATCTAAAGCTCACTTTCCCTCAGGACTGACACGAATGTTCACATGTGGCTTAAAGCCTCCATTTCTCTTACACTCTGCCTACAGGATGTGCGACGTGTGCCTGGAGTTGCCCCGACTCTTGTCCGGTCGGCATCAGAGACCAGTGAGAAACGCCCCTTCATGTGTGCTTACCCGGGCTGCAATAAGAGATATTTTAAGCTGTCACACTTACAGATGCACAGCCGGAAGCACACTGGTAAGTGTGTCTGCTGTCCAGCCTTGTTTCCGGTGGCCTTTGGGCAAGGGTGGTTCAGGAGCTCCTCCTCCTGGCTGTCACACCTCTAAGGACACAGGAGATTTCTTGGATTGACAGTAGGCAGTGCTTTGAAAGGTCTGGCCAAGGTGATAAAAAAAAAAAAAAAAGGTTGCAGGGGCATTTTGCATCCTGACTGTCCATCCTTTAATAAAAAAAAGTCAGTAAACTGTCTTCAGGAAGGGCTGAGCAGAGTGATGGAAAGAGAATTCCACAGAACTAAAGAGACTTACTTGTCTTTGAATTCAGGCTACACGACCAAATGGTGAGACATTGAGCATTTGGTCCTCATTTTGCCTTGTGGAAGATGGAAATGACAATGCCTACCTTATATAATTTTTAAGACTAGGTTAACTTTAAAAAAATTTTTGTAATGTTTATTTATTTTTGAGAGAAGGAGAGACAGAGTGTGAGCGGGGGAGGGTCAGAGAGAGAGGGAGACACAGAATCTGAAGCAGGCTCCAGTCTCTTTGCTGTCAGCACAGAGCCCAATGCGGGGCTCAAACTCACAAACCAAGAGATCATGACCTGAGCTGAAGTTGGATGCTTAACCAACTAAGCTGCCCAGGTGCCCCCAAACTAGATTATCTTTGAAAATAAAATTGGATTAAAGGCATTAGATATGAAGCACGTAGTATAGTACGCTATGTCAATGGCCTGAATAAACAATAGTGTCACTATTGTTTTGTTAAAGAGAGAGGTTCTCTATTAGGCTCTCTAAAGAGAGAGGACCTATTCTGGGAGTTTGGTAATAAGACAGTTTGAGGGATTGATGGGCAAGGTCATCATAAGACTTAAGGAGAGATGGTCCAAAGAAAAACTTTTAACTGCTTGATTAGTAATAACCAACCAGATAGGAATAGGAAAATGGATTTGTAGGTTTAATTTTTGTTTTCAATCTTAAAAAAACAAACAAACATGATTTTTGATGATGTGTCAAAGAAGGCTGGGTTTTCCCACAGGTCAAGGGATTTGCCTCCCTCTAGGGAAGAGAATTGGCCTCGTCTGGTTCTTGGCCATCTTGGATGTGATTTTATTATTGATCACAGATGTTTGCTGTTGGCCTTGTGGGCACTGGACGGGAGTGTGGTTGGGTGTCGGCTGCAGGGAAAGAGTGTGGAACACAGCCTTTCCTGCAGGGGGGTTGGTGTCATTTTTTTCCCCATAACTGGAAGGACAGCTTCATTGTTACAACTACCCTTACTGTTTTGTTATTACTGCTTATTTTGCTTTGGGGAAGCTGAAGAAGAGAGTGAGCTCGCACTCAGTAGACCACATGCTTTGGGGCTAAAGGTGAGAGAACTAGGGATGTTATATTTTTACATGTTTCCCCCAATATGATCATTTGAGAAGTATCTGTTAAAGTTATAAGGAAAATGATAGAGTAAAATGGTGACTGGAGAAATGCAAGAGAATGCATTGAAGGCAATATGGTTGTTGAAACCTTTAATGGGGAAGAGACACTTAGCAAGCAGTAAAGGGGAGATGTCTGTGTGAAGGGAAAGCAGTGGACCAGCTAACCAAGACCCTCAGACCCACCTGAGGCTCTAAGAAGCTCTTCTTTGCAGAAGACAGGACAGCAGCTTGGTATTTAACAGTCCTGCAGCCCTTTTCTTGAAAGAATGCAATCTTATCTATATGTAATAATGTTAAGTACTTCTGTATTAAATACTTTTTATGTGCCAGACTCTCCACATGCATTATTTCATTTAATCCTCACACACCTGAACAGTTATCAGGTGGGTAGGATATAGTGGAAGCAGGACCCAAACTCCTGCCTTTTAACTCCCAAGTCACAAACTCCCTTCTCAAAAGTTTAGAGTCTGTTTTGGAGCTAGGCTACACACAAATGAAAAGAGATGAAGAGAGCATAGGATAATGTACTAGAACAGAGGCTAGAGGAACTTGAGGAGAGTTGCTGATGTGAGCTAAAGTCATCCCAGAAGGAGCAAGGGCTCAAGCTAACCATCAGAGGGTTGGTAGGGTATGGTAGAGGAAGTCAAGAAGGAGCAGAAGCAGAAAGGCAGGGAAAAGATATTAGACTGAGTAGTGTTGTTGAAGTATAAGGCACCAGGCCAGATGTAAATACAAAGTTAACGGGAGGCTCCTGCCCTCAGGATTTTCCAGCCCACGGTGAAAGGCAGCCCTGGACGCAGCCTCCCACGTTAGGTGTTCTATGATCAGTTCTGTACTGAGAGAAGGAAGGGCTTTCAATCTGAACATGAAATTTCCAAGAAGGCATTGAAGAGGAAACAAGGGGCATTAGAGAGGGATGTACGGCAGACTTTTTGATGGGTGGGAACGTGGATGGAGATAGGGACAAATGGCGGTTGGGGTCAGCAAAGTGCAAGGCAGATTTGGGGAAGGGTGAGCTTTGGGATAGCAGGAATGCAGACTAATCAGGGGGAATAGAGGAAGTTATGAGGCCTGAAAGGCAACTAAGGACTGCCCTGCAACAGAAAGACTGAGTGGTCCTGGGATAGCTTGCTCTCCATCCCAGAACACTGGTGACTCAGAATTCTCATAAGAAGGTGGGAAGGCCCAAGGTCGCTCAGTGCACTCATGGGGCTTAGTTCCCAGTATTTGGCTGAACTTTCTCTAGCAAGGACAGGGGTGGGGCTTCTGCATTCTGAGGCAGAAGGTTGTGTAATCCCACTACTGATGTCTCTCGGATGAAGGGATACCAGAATCTTTCTAAATACTTTGGCTCCTGGTTTAACTTGGGTGTCTCACAACCATGGGGCTTTTTGTGCTTGACTCAGGAATGAGAAGTCAGTAGTGGAGAGCACCAAATCTTTAGGCCATAAAACATAAAACACTTATTTCATGAGGCCAGCTCCAAGGCATATCCATTCCAGAATTCTGCCTCCAACTCAGTTTAGGAGTTAACACTTTTTTGGTTTATTATTGATCTAAAGATTCTCTACCAGTATTTAATTTAATTTTTATTTTTATTTATTTATTTTTATTTTTTTTTTTAGCAGTGCTCTGGGCTAAGCTCTTTATGTGGATGGTCTTGTTTAATCTGCTCATAAATCCTTTGAAGCTGTCAGATTATCAGCCCCATTTCTCAATAAGGAAATAGCCCCTCACCCAGAGCTTTAAGTGTCCGAGCTGGATGTGACCCTAGTGTCAGACTTCAGAACCTGAGCTCCTGTCCACTTGTAACTTGCAGGTTAGGGACCATCCTCAATCAACCAGTTCCCCATTCTACACCCAGCTTAGTACAGGTGGGCCTTTAGCTTCACATTGCCGTTGGCCTCACCACCCTAGCAAGGTCCATCAAGTGCCTTAGGCATTTTGGGATCCCTTCAGTCCCCTGAGGAGAAGTAGCCTTTAATGACATCCCATCTCCAGTGTCATTTTCAAATGGAATGTGTGTCTTCCCCAAGGTGAGAAACCATACCAATGTGACTTCAAGGACTGTGAGCGAAGGTTTTCTCGTTCAGACCAGCTCAAAAGACACCAAAGGAGACACACAGGTTTGTAGGCTCACTTCTCCTTGCTGGTAGTATGTTCTGGGTTGCAGCTGCTTTTGTGATTCTCTTTGTTGTTGAATATGGATGGGAGAGGGTTAGCCATTTGTTTAGTTTTTCCAATAATTTCCTCCCCCTCAAATATCTGGGGATTTTCCTGTTCTTAAAAAAAAAAAAGAAAGAAAGAAAAGGAAACATCCCACATTTCTCCAGCAAACCGCGGAACAGTGGGATCCCACCAGCCATCTGCTGATGACACGTTGAGCAGCAGTAAAGAGCAGGGTGGTGGAGAGCATAATCCAATTTATAGTGTGTGATTCACTTTTTCAGTCTCGGACACAGCTGGGACGTTGGTGAGAAGCTGGACGTTTGTGGTTAAGGACTAGTTGTTCCCAAAACACAAGCAGGTCTTCAAGGATTACTGTTGCAGAATCAGGTGGTTTCATGCTAGGCCTGGGGACCTGGGGAAATCTGAGGGTGAGACAGACATCACAGGTGGCTGGAAATGCCTGGCTCTTCGGGCCACCAGGAAGCAGGCCTTGTGGGCCTCGTTATGCTCCCACATTGTTAGGGCTGCGGCTAGACCTTCTCTGTCCATTTAGGTGTGAAACCATTCCAGTGTAAAACTTGTCAGCGAAAGTTCTCCCGGTCTGACCACCTGAAGACCCACACCAGGACTCATACAGGTAAAACAAGTGCGTAAACTTTTCTTCACATTTATTTTTCATTATTTTTTTTAAAAAAATACTGTTGAATGAAGTTGTTTGTGATGATAGATTGGAAAAGTCTAGTGGAGAAGTTCTGATCAGGTTTAGACTCAGTTGAGAGGAAGAACAATGCATGGCTGTCTTTAAATAATAACATTGTTTCAGAAGAGGTGGGGTGGGAACTACTAGCAAAAGGGAGATGTGAAAAGAACTTATTACTGAGCGTCCAGAACAAAAGGAAGAGTTGAAGTAGCCCAGTTTTCTGTCACATCACATTGCATTACTCAGTTTGATAGGATAATCAACTTTACAGAAAAACAGCAGAAATTCCTCCAAGCCAGATATTTATTCTTTGGAGAGCTCACATTTCATGACACAATTTTCAGAGACCTGAATCCTTGCTGTGCTAAAAGTTAATGTCCCAGGAGCAGTCATGGTTTCTGCCAGACTTGTATCAGCATATGGCTACTATTTCCTTTCTACTGGTATAGACATTTATTCCCTGGCTGCTGAAAGTTTTTGCTTTTCCAGAAGACTGGTGTGATTCATAATGAAAATAGCTCCATCTTTGTTATGTATTTTCTAACTTTGGGAGGAGGGCCAAGGCTTAGGGTTATCTCACTGTATTTTTGCAACACCCTTGTAAGAAGAGGAGAGTAGGCATGTTTTATCCCCATTTTCCAGATCAGGAGACTGAGGCACATAGTCATGAAATGACTTGTTTACAGTCCCAAAGCTAGTAAGTAGCAAACCCAATTCTGTCTGCTCCCAGTCCCACAATATCCCACAGCCTTCTTTGTTGGAGAAAGAGCATGGGTTCATCTCACAGCCTAGGGAATATAGAAATCAGGAAGAGAGTCAATGTCAGCAAAGCTGAATGCCACTGAGAGACAGAGGAGAGTGACTGACCAACAAGAGAAAGGGTTGGGATGTGTCTATTAGGAGATAACCTTTGACAGTCTGGCTGGAGGTCAGGTGGAGGGGCAGGAGCTAGATCAGGAAGAGCAGAGGAACAGTGAGTGGGAGGCGAAGGAAAACGTGAGATCATGAGTCCCAGATTCTCAGCCCAAATAGGCTGCATTTACAGAGTCAAGGCATCTGTGCCCCGAGTTGGTGGGATGGGCATAATTTTTGCCCTACTCAGGTGCCTTTGGTATTGCTTCTTTTAGTCCCAAGCTCATAATTTGGTGAGAAACTTATCGTCCCTTGTACCCTGCCCCTTCTGCCCCACTTCCCCATTCCATCCACTGAACCCTGTGCATATCTGCATGTGTGCAAAATGACCTGTGTCTCTGGCAGACTGTTTCACCCTGTATTTGATCAGCCCCCAGTCCTGACGCTGGGACAGTGCCTCCCCTGGGACATTTCTTGGTGCTTGTCCCAAACAACAGTTCTCATAGGAGAGGCAAACTGGAAAGATCTCCCTAGTGGACCAGAGATAGGCTTCTGTAGTATTTTTACTTAGGATAAAGCCACAGCTCTATTTCCATTATGGCCAGGTCTGGGAGGTGGGATACTGCAAAGTGCATGAACCTTGGAATAGACAGACCTGGATTTAAGTCCTGCTTGGGGCTGCCCTCACCAGATGTCCAGCTTCATATCTAGAGTGGGGATACCGATGCTTCTGTTACAGGGCTGTTGCAAGGAATACATGAAATAATGTATATAGATGATGCCTAGCACAAGGCTGGGCATATTTAATTTAAGGCCCTCATTATCCTCCCTATCCAGAATGGAGCTTGGAAGGAACTTCTGAGAGCTCCTTAGATGGAAAAGTCTCAATCTTTTGGCAATCTTGTTAAGAATCTTAAAACTATGATAGGGATTATACTCTGAGTAACACTTTAATGTTAAAGAAGCAAATATCCTGCAAACTGGTGTCAGGGATTTATTTTAAAATATCCAGCCCATTCAGAATATCTACACAGACAGACACAGTAAAGTTACAGTCATAGCTCTGTTATTGGATGGCAATCGATCCGTTAGTATCCAGAGTAATGATCCTGAGCCCCTGCAGCCCAGATGAGCTCAATTCCCTGAAGAGGCAGTGGAGGGGAAGCATTTACACAATTCCCAAAATGGCCTAATAGCAGAGGCCGAAACAAATGTTTCTCCCCCTTGATGACATATGAATTGCCCAGACACTTTCATTAACAAGACTCATTCCTTCTCTGCCATTTCCCCAGTCTTCTGACTGAATAATATTTTATAATTTTTACAGTTTTTTAATCCTTAAGGGCCCAGAGGTGCTGCCGTTTCAAGGCTGCCTATGAAATGAGCCCGATTTGTTAGCCTAGGGAAAGAGCTAGAGGGAATCGGGAGTGGGTGTCTTGGGATAATTTAACTCGGGACTTTGATAGTTGAACTTGTGCCCAGTCTCTCCGCTGCAAGTGTCTCTGACTGGCAATTGTGTCAACAGGTGAAAAGCCCTTCAGCTGTCGGTGGCCCAGTTGTCAGAAAAAGTTTGCCCGGTCAGACGAACTAGTCCGCCATCACAACATGCACCAGAGAAACATGACCAAACTCCAGCTGGCGCTTTGAGGGGTCCAACCCGGGGACAGTTCTGTGGCCCAGGCAGGACAGTGTGTGAACTGCTTTCCAATCTGACTTTAAAGTTCCTCCACACTCACCTCTCTAAGAAGGAAATGGCAGGTGATCTTCATCCAGCTTCCAAGACAAGATGCCTGTACCACTGGATCCTACCAGGTTTGCCCGGAGGAGTTGGGCTCTGCTTTGCCTGCTTTTAGTCAGCTCGAAGGCCCTGGAGAAGTGGCTAACAATGTCCAGTTAGTTAAAAGCCCATCTCTGCCATTTGGTCTGGATTTTCACTGTAAGAAGAGCCATTGTTGATAATGTCCCCCCGCCCTCTTCTTCTCCTTTTACGCTCTTTTCACTAGGAATGGAGTCATTGTACCATTTTCCATCATAGAATATTTATAGGCCAGGGCATGTGTATGTGTCTGCTAATGTAAACTTTGTCATGGTTTCCATTTACTAACAGCAAGAAATAAATCAGAGAGCAAGGCACCGGGGGTGAGTCCCGTCCGACATTCCGGAGGTTAGGCAGGCCACTAACCTGGAAGGCAGGATGTAGGACTACCATGCAACTTTAAAAATTTCGTGTGTTTCAAGCAGCTGAAAAAAAGAATCCGAACTAACCAGTACCTCTGTAGAGAAACCTAAAAGAATTTTTCCATTCAGTTAATACAATGTTAACATTAGCACAATGCTGTTAAGAGACTGTGCTTGAAGATCTGAGATTTTGGTTTTGTTTATTTTTGACTTTTTTGAGTGGTAATCCTATGCATCTTCAGAGATGTACATATTTCCTCACACAAAAAAAGTGGAATTCATTATTATCATTTGGGGTGTCCTTTGAGTGTACCGACCACGCTGGTTATGTGGCTTCAAGTTGTAAAAATTAAAGGGACTCTGAAAGAAAATAGGGCTGGTCCAGGATCTCCACTGATAACTTTGAGTCTACCAGTGTATGTGAAAAAAATGAGACTGGTGTGAGGAAATCCATTGTTTAAAGGTGGTTGGGTGTGTGTATGTGTGCGTGTGTGTGTGTGCAAACGAGGGTGTTTGTTATTTACTGTTGCTTGAACTTATTGTGTAAATAAAAATACTGATAATGATTTGCTCTTTGACAACTGAAGTTAGGAAATGTATAAATGTTAGATGCATCACTGTTTTGGTGTTGATCTTACAACGTATCAATGATAACACTAAAAATGTAACCTGCATTTTTCACTTCGCTCTCAATTAATTAAAGTCTATTCGAAAGGAAAGTGGCAAGATTGTATCGGCTGTATTGTGTTCAAAGCTTAAGGACAGTTGAGACGGTCTTAAACAGGTAAGAAGATGCTACTGACATGGACAATCACGAGCACTAGTGTAGTCTATCCTGGTCCTGACTATTATCTGTTTCTCTCTGTCAAACCTCAGGAAGCAATTATCCATTCTGGAAGCAGCCAGCACCATAAAGTGATCATGCTCAAGCTGCAGTCAGATAGGTTTGTGGATGGCATGGTCGGAAGTGTGTTTGAGGGTTTATTTTAATCAGGCTATTATTATATCACTTTTTATTCCAAGTCAGCAAAAGAGAAGAGGGATGCTACTGATAACTGGCCTTTTCTGGAAAGTTCACTTTCAAGAATTTTCCAGGACTTTCTGGTATATACTGCAACCAGGAGGCTATAGGTTGGACACCTAGCACAACGGAGTTTCCAGCTGTAGTTGCCATAAATTAGCTCAGCAGGTTGAAAACTGCTTAGACTTTCCAGGGCAGCCAAGTGTAAAAGCACATTATACATTATACATTATCTATAAACTCCCTTTCTGGTTCTAGTGTACGGTTTTTCAGTTGTAAATAAGGAGATTAATTTGGTGCTGCCCCTCTCAGCTCCATTAGCTTGGAGTTTGCATGCATCCAGGTTTCATTTCTTCATTTAAAATGTATCTTGAGCAGACAGCAGCTCAGCCATGAAGACTTTTCAGCAGCTCAAAGCTTGGGCCGCCTAAAAGTCAGGTCCTGAGGCCCCTCTACGTTTGCATCTGGCTCTTGCATCACTGTTAATTATAGCGAGTATGGTGACTCATTTGTATCAGCCGTTTTTATCTTTTCCTGCCAGAAGACAGCATTTCTCTGGAGAAGCTCAGGACAAGCATGGCAAACGTCAGCAACTCAGAGCGAGCCAGGTTTCACAACAAAAGCAAAGCCACATTGTTTCAACTGCAGGAGGAAGACCAGAGATTCTCACACTGCCCTAGTGGTTTAGCTTGCAGTTAAGGTCATGGGCTTTGGAAAGCTGGGAAAGCTTTCCTCATCTGTAAGATGGGGGCAAAAGATTCCCCTGCCTGATAGGATTGTTGTGAAGATGAAATTTAAAAAAGTAGAAGAAGGGCACCTGGGTGTCTCATTGGGCTGGGCATCCGACTCTTGATTTTGGCTCAGGTCATGATTTCACAGTGTGTGAGACTGAGCCCTGAGTTGGGCTCTGTACCGACAGTGTGGAGCCTCTGCTTGGGATTCTCTCTGTCCTCTCTCTGCCCCTACCCCACTTGTGTGCTTACACTCTCTCAAAATAAATAAATAAATATTTTTTAAAAAACCAGAAAGAAAAGAAAACATCTACAATATAGCAAAGTCTTAATAAGCATTACCTAGGAAAACTATTACCCAAGCACTCACCTGCTAATTTCCTTTACCTCCCCCTACCCAGGCCGTCCTCTCACACTATCCAGCCATCTTCACAGCTCTGCAAAATGACGAATCCATTTTCATAGACTCCCAACCAGGGTTAAGATTTGCAGCAATAGGGCTCTTGCCAGCATCCCCACAGAGACATCCAGCTTTGTGTCTTTTGCAAAGCACTGGGTGGCCCTGACTTTGTGCTTCTGAGAGCCACGGAGTTGACCGTCAGTCAACTGTGAGGATGAAAGCTGGTGAAAGTTGGTCAGTGGGAGCTCTCTGTGGCTCCGGCTAGAGGCTCTGTTAGGTGCACTTGTCACAACGTGCATTTTTCCATCTTGCGTTACTGTAGTGTCTAGTTCAGTATGTGGTTCAGTGTCTTAAAGTTCCCCTTCCTCTTTGCCAGATCTTCCCAGACTGTTCCAGACATCTTTAGCGCTCTCATCTCTGAACTTGTGTAGCACTCTAAGAATGGAACATTAAATAGTACCTTATGTGGGTGTAGCACTTTCCCACCTGGGACAATCTGTAAGGTAGACGGGGCAAGTATTATTGCCACTTAACGGGCGAGGAAGCTGAGGCTTGTTGACAGCAAGTGGCTGAGGCAGGACTTGATGTTTTATGTCCACCAAATCACGCTTGATGATGTTGACTTGCACTCTGCTGCATTGTTTCCTATCTATAAATCCTATCTTCCCAGAGTGTGAACTTCTGGAGGAAAAAATCTCCCCTTCCATGTTACTTAATAAAGGCCTTCGCAGCCTTAAGTGACCACACGTGTTACCTGCAGAGTTGCTAAAGGGCACGCTGAGATTTGGAAGGAATCTGAGGGCCTGAGAGTCTTCATTTCTCCCAAGCTCCCAGCTGGGCTGTGGGCCGCCCTTTATGTAGCAAGGACCTAAAGAGTGGGCTCCATGAATACTTGCTGAACGGTGACTGATGAGATTTGCACCTGCCAGTCGTGGGACCACACTGAGCCTTTCCAGCCCTGAGAGAGCAGGCAGGGAAGATGGCCCAGGGCTGTGCTGCGGTGGCCCATGGGGCTGAGGGCGGGGGCGTTCATCCTGAACGTGGCCAGAAGAACTGCATGTGTTAGCCCTGGTGAATCCGTTCACGGAGAAGCTTGTTTTCTAACACAGCCTCCCCATCTTTTGTTGGTGGCCTCCCACAAGCAGGGAGGCCACCCTCAACGAGGTGACGTGTGCCCTGTGGTCACACCTGCACATCCAGCCCTTGTACTTTGCTCAGTCTCCATCCCATCAGCAGGCCTCGACCTCCCTGACACTTGTAAACTGGAATTCTGTGGCTTTGGAGAGGCCAGCCTCGCTGGCAGGCAGGAATTCCCCATGTCCTGCTCCTACCAGGAACTGCTTGTTTAGCATCTTGGGTACCAACAAGCAAAGGCAGTGGCTTCTAGAACCCTATCTTCCCTGCAGGACATTTGCACTTCTGGTCTTGGACCAATAGGTGTGTCAGGGAGAGGTGTGTGTGTGAGGGGAACAGTAGTTCTCAACTGGGGGCGTTTTTCTTCAAAGCTTCACAGCAGACGGGGTGGCTTCTAAGAATTTCTCACAGGTAGGGGCACCTGGGTGGCTCAGTTGGTTAGGTGTCCAACTTCGGTTCAGGTCATGCTCTTACGGGTTCATGAGTTTGAGCCCTGCAACCGGCTCTGGTCTGGCACTCAGGAGCCTGCTTCAGCTTCTCTGTCTCCCAATCTCTCTGCCCCTCCCCCACCCCACGCCAAAAAGAAATAAACATTAAGAAAAAGAATTTCTCACAGGTAAGTGCATAAAGGAAAGTAAGCTTCTCCAGTAAAGCAGACAAATCCCTAAGAAAATATACAGGTGTTGGTCCTTTTCATTTAGGTCTTTGCTTCTAAAGAGTATTTTATATATTGGGTGATTGAAGTCTGTATAAAGCTTAATAAATACATTTTTTTTTCAACGTTTATTTATTTTTGGGACAGAGAGAGACAGAGCATGAACGGGGGAGGGGCAGAGAGAGAGGGAGACACAGAATCGGAAACAGGCTCCAGGCTCTGAGCCATCAGCCCAGAGCCCGACGCGGGGCTCGAACTCACGGACCGCGAGATCGTGACCTGGCTGAAGTCGGACGCTCAACCGACTGCACCACCCAGGCGCCCCAATAAATACATTTTTTTAATGTTTATTTATTTTTGACAGAGAGACAGAGCATGCGTGGGGGAGGGGCAGAGAGAGAGGGAGACACAGAATCCAAAGCAGGCTCCAGGCTCCGAGCTATCAGCACGGAACCCGGTGCGGGGCTCAAACTCACAAACCAAGAGATCATGCCCTGAGCCGAAGTCGGACGCTCAACCGGCTGAGCCACCCAGGCGCCCCAAAAAGCTTAATAAATACATTTAAATGATTATGATGATGAAGAGCACACCTGGTCTGATTTCTTGCACTGAGAAAGTAGCTGCTTTACTGGAGGCCTCTGGGCTTTTCTCCATTTTTCAAGCAACCCCCTGATTCTGTTAGTTCTTGAACTGGCCTTGAGAAGGAATGAGAGGGCCAGACAGCACAGGAAGGGGGTAAAAACCCACCAGCCCAGCCAGCAGACAGCCCAGCCAGTGTAGTCAGGTCCTGGAAAAGGTTGGTTTTCAGGAATAGAAGAGAACACACTGCTGAAAACCTAAGACTCTGGAGAGTCAGTACCTTTTGTGTCAGACTGAAACTCATCCAGGTATGAGTGGAAGTCTCAGACGGAGAGATTGCTGATGGAAGCAGCTAAGGCAGACGAAATTAGCAAATGCAAGTTTAAGAGATAACAAGATATTTTTGTGGAGCAGGGGAGACTGAAGGCTGGTCCCGGGGAGATGGGGCTGAGATAAATGCAGAGGCTGGGTTGGTTGAAACAAGAGGCTTTTCCCCTTGAAGCGTCCCAGGAGCATTGGTGATGTTGACACTGGGTAAGAAGGATTGCCTGACAAGGCAGGGCTTCTGAGGGCCACTGAGGAGGCCCCTGGACTCCAGGAGAAAGAAGAAGGAGAGATGGAAAGAGGGGGGCAGAAAACTCTGGGAAGAAAGATGAGACAGATGAGGAATGAAGTGCGGATGTCAGGGAGGTCTGACGGGAAGAAGGGACTTCTGTCTGACAGGGCCTGACCCCCATGTGAACCTACGCCAGCTCTGTTAACACACACCCGGGCTCTCCCACATGGGAGATGCTCACGTGCTAACATGCAAGTGCTAATAATGTATGCCATTTGTCGGACCTTTGTGTGTGGACTAGTCCACATTTTCCTATTGAGAATGTTCCCATTTTACAGATGCAGAACCCGAGGTTCTAGAAAGTATGTTACTGGGGGTCATACACCTTGTATATGGCAGAGTTGAGATTCTAACCCAACTCTCTCTTTTTAAAAAAGTTATTTTTTTGCTGATGTTTAGAAACATTAGAGAGAGAGAGAGAGAGTGAGCAGGGAAGGGGCAGAGAGAGGAGACAGAATCCCAAGCAGGCTATGCACTGCCAGCACAGAGCCTGATGCAGGGCTGGAACTCATGAACCATGAGATCATGACCTGAGCTGAAACCAAGAGTTGTACGCTTAACTGACTGAGCCACCCAGGCGCCCCCAATTCTGATTCTTTTTTTTTTTTTTAATGTTTATTCATTTTTGAGAGAGAGAGTGAGAGAGAGAGAGAGAGAAAGCATTAGCGGAGGAGGGGCAGAGAGAAAGACACAGAATCCAAAGCAGGCTCCAGGCTCTGAGCTGTCAGCACAGAGCCCAACGTGGGGCTCGAACTCACAAACCGTGAGATCATGACCTGAGCCAAAGTTGGACGCTTAACCAACTGAACCACCCAGTCCCCCCCAACTCTGACTCTTAACGCCTGCATTGTACCATATTTATTCTCCTGTCTCAGGGCCTGTTGGCCCCACAAACCGGAGGAACAACAGCAATACCTTGCCTGCTTGTTTGTTTGGATACTGGGAATGTTTGTCTAGTGCCCGGAGAAAGGCTAGGAAGGATTGGCAAAGTGTTCTCTCCCCACATATCCGATTGTAGAGCTGTTTTGTAAAATATGTTTTCATTCAGTATTTTATATTAAATACCGGAACTTAAGAAATGACATAGCATAATGCTAGCCGGACAGTGATAAAAGGGGAAAATTGAGAAATACATTTTAAAGTTCAAGGTCAATGAGTACTTTTAAAAAGCAGCATCCTGCTTTCCCAAGGAGCTGCATGTCAGAGGGAACAGGCTGAGGAGGAAGCTGTCGCATCTCGTGATTGTGGGTGAGGGGGAATCTTGGGGATGTGTCCCACAGAGAGGACTCTCCCCTGGTCTCAGCATCAGGCATCCTCCATTTTTCTAAGATGTCATTGGGTCCTTACTCTCCAAGTGAAGAGGGCCAGGGAGCCTGTCACAGATGTCTCCTGTCCCAATTTTTCTGAGGTCTAAAAATATAATGACCCATGTCAGTGGCCTTTATCACTCAATTTGGGCACAGCTTTACTTCCAGCCCCCACCCTCGCAAACTGTTCCTTTAGCAGAGGAGGAAGGCATGGCGATCCCTGGTCAGAGCTTATGGAGATCTCATGGGGGAAGATAACCACGTGGGACCGCATGGGTCAGCATCTGCCTGCATCCCAGCGGTAGGCTGAGTGAAGCAGGATTTACCTCTTCTCCGAGACTTCTTGATAAAGATGCCTTTGAATTCAGTGGGTGGATAACACAACGTGTGTTGTGATGCTGCCCTCTGGAGACAAGCTGCCACCACTTTTAGACCCCCAGGCCCCAGGGGAAGCAGCTGAAGAAATGTGAATTTTGAAAGATTCCCCCATTCCAACCTCCAACACTAGTGGCAACACCGTGG
The DNA here is from genome assembly GCF_027475565.1 of Acinonyx jubatus. Lineage (NCBI taxonomy): Eukaryota > Metazoa > Chordata > Mammalia > Carnivora > Felidae > Acinonyx > Acinonyx jubatus. Next base: position 28,409,443 of record NC_069390.1, read on the forward strand.
TTCTGTTTGCTGATCCAGCCACTGGCCAGTCCCTCCTCCGTTCCCCTCTGACGAGAGCAGCCTAGAAAAGCCCAGAGCAAAGGATGAGGACTGTCGAAGCAGGCCATGGGGTGAGCACGTCCTCCAGGAGGCAGGAACCTCCCAGCCGTGTGACATAGCCACTAAGAACACGGGCCCTGCCATCACACCCGTGAGACAGCAAACACCTTCTTAACCTCAGAGCGTCCACTCATAACAAAATTGTTCACCTCCAGGGCTTGTCCAGAAGATGGAAGGGGATGCTTAGCCCATGTACCCTCCGTCAAGGGCAGCCAGATCTCTGGCTGTGCCTCAAACAGGCTCTGGGTACCCCTCCGCCCCCTGCCGGTGGGCCAGGGTCCTGCCCCATGGCACAGAAGGAGGTGGGTTGCACTGGGCGAAGCTGGCCGAACTCCTCTTGTCACACAGTTGTCTCCATCTTCCTCCTTTGGCCTGCCCAAGTCAGTAGGTTGAAGGGACTGGGGATACAAGGTCACTTCCCCGCCTGTCAGTCACCTCAGAGAGGAGGGTGTTGTCAGGTGGGAGTGGTGGGGACCCACCCTCACCGGGTGTCCTACGGCCTCCTTCTTGTAAAGGTCCTCTCTGAACCCATCAGAGTGCCTCCTGCTGGTCCAACTTCCCAGACGAGAGGGAAAAAGCATTCAGAAGACTTGGCACAGGTGCAGCTTTTTCCCTGGGAGTGTGCCTGCAGGGGGGACGGTGTCAGGAAACTGGGAATTCCACGGGTCCCGGTTGGCAGGCCGGTTTGGGAGTCAGGAGGTCTCAGGTCTCAGTTAGGTCTCAGTTTGCAGGCCCGTTAGCAGATACCTTGCCTCCTGAGTTAAGTTGCCGGCTGCATGGCTTGGCGAGGTGCCCCAAACGAGCAGGACGGTGGCTCCGCTGACCCAAAGCAGCAGTGATTAAAAACTTCTGGTGCTGGGTTCCGAGATGAATTTATGGCGTGTGTGTGTTTAATCCATAACAGTAGATTCGTCTCTCCAATTATGATCATCTGCATGATGCCACCAAACCTGGATGAAACAGAAACCTTCGCTGGTTTATCTGACCATCTGCTGCCCCAGTCGCCAGAAACTTCATTTCACTTTGCCTACTTTCCTCCACACTTGTCCTTTTAGGATCACAGTCTCTATGAATAGATGGAACCCGGTTTCATTCCCCAGATCTGCCACTTACCAGCCCTGTGACTCTGGACCGGTTGACTTGACCCTCATCTCGCTCATCTGTAAGGTGGGACTATAACACTGACCTCGTAGAACAGGTGTACGGGTTAAATGGGGCAAAGTGCCTGGTGCGGTGCTTGGCACATCGTGGGGAGTTAATAAACAGCAACATTTGCTCTTGTTGTTTTGTCTTTGACACTGTGGATACCCACTGGGTATCGGGTATCTGGGTTAGCATGCCCTGGGGAACCGCTTGGCCTTTCCTGGGCACTGTCTCCAAACTGAAAGTTAACGAGGTGACCAGGATAATGGCAAGATGGCCCGGTATAGGCAGGGCATTCAGTCCTGGTGAGTCGCAGGCCTTTTCCTGCTTGCAGGCATTCCTTACCGATTCCAGGAGACGGAATGCAAACACCAGGCGAGTTCGGTACCATGCCCCGGACTGCCAGGATGCACTCCTAGAAGCAGATATGTGTAGGCTCCCACCCGTCAGAAGAACTCATTAGGACAGTCTGTGATATGGTGCTGAAACCGGAGGCTCACTCAGGCGAGCCAGGGATGGGGAAGTCCCGTCCCTGCTGAACCTCTCTAGCTGATAAAGGCAGCCTCTGCTGGCAGATTTCATTTTTCACTGGGCCATCTGTATCCAGTCAAGGGTAGCTTGTCTTTCTGAAAAACTTCCTCATCAGCGTCAACCCTGCACAACCTGTCTCCTGAGTTAGCCACCACTCCTGGTGCCGGGGTCATGGGGACCATGTGGTGTCAACAAACCAGAGTCATCATAAGGTACACGGAAGCATTGAAGTGGATGGGATGTTTATGTGGCTGCTGCAACATTATCAGCTCGAATTATTGCCGAGTTAGCCCTGTGTTAGCTGGTCTATAAATCTTCAGAGCAGTGTTTTTATTTTCTTAATTTTATCATTGCTGTTACCCACTTTTATCACCTGTTCATGGAGAGAATGATGCTACTCTCTCCTGTCACTGTTGTTGTTTTTTAAATATTATTTATTTTAAGAGAGAGAGAAAGAGTGCATGTGCAAGGGAGGGACAGAGAAGGGGAGAGAATCCCAAGCAGGCTCCTTGCTGTCAGCACAGAGCCTGACGCAGGACTCGAACCCACGAACTGTGATATCATGACCTGAGCCAAAATCAAGAGTTGGCCACTTAACAGACTGAGCCATCCAGGTGTCCTCTCTTGTCACTGTTGTTCTCCTTCCTTTCTATATCACTCTCTCCCTGTCCATTTTTTCCTTCTACTTTCTTCTTGCAGGTTGGAAGTTCCCAGTTTGAGATAGTCGGTCTGAGATAGCCCTTCCCTCTGATGCTTGGGTTTTCATGGCAGTCCTGAGGGGACACCCTGAAGGACTCTCTTCTTGCTTGCATCCTTATAGAAGGCTTATAGGTTTGAGGTGAACTTAAGAGAAAGATCAACTTCCAACCTTAAAGTCCCCCCACTTTTTTTTTATCACCAAAATGTTTAAGGTAAACTGTAGCAGTTTGGGTCTTCCCAGAACATCCCTTCAGAACTGGGATTGGCCAGAGGAGCTCTGTCCCCTGCAGGGGTCAGTTCCTGCTCATAGCCGGAGAATGGCCAATACCAGTCACTGTTGCCCAGTGACTACCATTAGAACTGCCTTCATGGGTCTTCTGGAGATGCAGACATTTAATCTAGGTTAAGGAGTGATGTTATTCACTGCTGAGTTTGAAATCAGAGGTAAGTTTATAACTTTATTTATTTAGCAAACACATATTGTGAGCCTTCTATGTGTCTGACCCCCAGTTCAGAGATGAAGCAAGCGTGGCCTTCTCTCCTGGGGCCTCAGAAGTCCCGTGGGGCAGGCAGAAACTTAAACAGATGTACAAGCTTGGACAAAAGATCAAGAATGAGCTTTGCTTAAAGGGGCTTGGGAATAATAGAATGTTTTTCAGCCTGGTCTTGAAGGATGCATAGGAGTTTCTGAGAAGGAAGAGGAGGGAAGAACATTCAGAGGGGACTGCAAGAATGAAAAGGATGGCAAGTATCTTACTGTACCTAAAGCCATAGTGGGGAAGGAGGGAACCAGGCCATTGTTCAAAAAGACTCCCGCTTTCCCAGGATGGTGTGCCCTCAGATCTGGTTACCAGTGGTGCATGTGGCTGGCTTCCACTCGCTTGTGAGCCAGTTATTACATAGCTAGAATTTTGCAAGCCGGTTGCTAAAACCTGAGTAGCTTGGATGGGGAGTATTTATACCATAGGCATTGGCAAGTGCTACAAAACGGGACTGACTGCTTTTGTTGGTTTGTTTTCTGGAGAGCCAGTTGGGCCCATACCACTTCCTGTAGGCTCCTCTGGTGCATAGTTACATCCCAAGAGAGCCTGCACAACGTGTCTTCATACTCAAAGTCAGTTATTCCCCTTTTCCAGGAAGGCCCTGCTGTGGTTCTTCTTAAGCATCTGGTCTTCAAAGATGGGGTCAAGAGACAAGTAGAACAACAATCTGATTCTTTCTGTTTTGAAGATGGCTTGGTTTGTGCAGGCCAGGTGCCTGCCTCACACCATATCCTTCTACCTCCTCCCACATGCCTGATCTAAAGCCTCCTTGGGGCCCAACCTAAAGTCAGCCCCACTGGGATCAGTCACAGGCCCTGATTTCCTCCTTCTTGTTCAGAAAGAGCTCCTGCAGGGGGACTGGGCCTCAGATGCAGATCTCAGCTGGGCACCATTGTCAAAAAAAGACTGACTTTTTAAAAATTTTTTTAATGTTTCTTTATTTTTGAGAGAGAGAGAGAGACAGAACACAAGTGGGGGAGGGGCAGAGAGAGAGAGGGAGACACAAAATCTGAAGCAGGCTCCAGGTTCTGAGCTGTCAGCACAGAGCCTGATGCGGAGCTCAAACTCACGAACCGTGAGATCATGACCTGAGCTGAGGTTGGACGCTTAACCCACTGAGCCACCCTGGCGGCCCAGGAAAGGACTGACTTTTTAAAGAAACATTGTTTTTTCTTCCTTTTCACTACATCAACCAGTTATTTCATTGTTGACACAGCCTTGGCCTTGATAAATCTGTATCTGGTTGCTCAGGCCCTGAAATCTCTGGCCACAATCAATCGTCTCAATGTAGTGTGATGGAAGGAGTCAAACAAGACATGTTCAGATCACAGCTTTGCTGGTGGCCAGTGGTGGTAAGTGTATACATGTCACTTCACTTCTCAGAACCTCATTTTCCTCATCTGTGTCGTGGGAGGGACAAGCTCACCTCACGTGGTTGCTGTAAGAACTCAACTAGACCATGTGTGGAAGGGGCCTGGCTTTGATGTTTAAGGCCTTTTTCCCTCTGCTTCAGCTCTCACTATACTCCTGACTACTCCCACCCGCTGCCTTATCCTCATTTGGTTAGTGGAGTCTGATCCTGACTTAAAAAAAAAAACCTCAATGATGGATCTCCCTACATTCTTCAGCTGGACCCTATTTGGAGTGTATTCATTAGGTGAGGAAAAGCTCAGTGACCCTTCTTGGGAGAGGACTTGTGGCTGTGGCTTTATTGCTTCCATGCTTGAATCTCTCTGAACCTGCAAAATATGGATAACAACAGTGCTCACCTCATAGGTTTATAGGGAGAATCAAATGAGATAATACACTTAAGGTGTGTAGCAATTTGCCAGGTGCACTGTGGGCATTCAATGAGGAGAGCTGTTAACGTTTTGCTTGCTATGGCTAAATAATCTTGAAGGGAGTCTAAGGGTCAAAGGACTGTAGAACTGGAAGGAAGCTTTGAATCCAGTTCTCTTACTTACAAAGAGACAAAGGGCCACATAATGAGTGGCAAAGCCAGAACTCCAATCTAGGGATCCTAATTCGGAGTTCAGAGTCCACCACATCTCATCAGCAGGAAGTGGTTAATCCTCGCACTGGATTTTTTTTCCTACCAAAGCTGGAAGACCAGAACAACCCTCAAGGAAGATCATTAATATTGGGGTTTGTTATTTTGAGACTAATTAGGACTCACATTGCTTTGATCCCCAAGGGAGAAACTCTGAGAGGAGGCGGGGGCCTCGTTTCCAGGAATATGGAAGCTGTTACATGTTGCCTCTGAGCACAACCCCAGTGGGGACCAGAGTCCCTGAGAGCTGATGGGACATACATCATCCAGAAATCTTGCTGCTTTGAGCCAAATGCAAATATCGGCAAGACCCAAAACTGGGATTTTAGCTCTCTCTTTAGGAAAATAAGGCATTTTAGCAGATAAGACAAAGCTGGAGAAATTGGCAAAAATCAAATATCAGCCTCATAATAAATGTATCTGGAGAAGAATATTAGACATATGTAAAATATGTGAAAATGATTTTTAAGTAGATTTCTTTTTCTTTTTTCTTCTCCTGCATGTTTATGTTGGCCATTAGAGGACTATTGACATTCTTCACTGTTGAAAACCTTCCTCTAGGAGCTGGCCTCTTTTTGCATTTTTTGCCCTTGTTTTAATCTGAAACACCCAGGACATAAAAGCATGGGAAAGGAGGGGTGAGGAGAGAGGCAAGCCCATTTCTCTGTCCTATGTGATGTCTTTATGCCAACTCCTAGTTAGTGCAGCAGAGTGATGAAAATCAAAGGCTTAAGGCTTTGGAACCAATGGGCGTGGGTTTGCGTTCAGCTCTGCCCCACTCCTCATATGATCCTAAGGAAGTCATTTTCCCTCCACCCAGTGCATTCTCCTATCTCTACAAAGGAAATAATAGTAGTACTTGCCTATATCTGTCTGGGTCCAACCAGGAGGCAGAAACCGCACAGTGATCTGAACAGGGGTGGTTCGTCTAAAGAAGTATGAGGCATGGATAGGTCAATAACTAGAAAGATGTGAAGAGAATTCTAAAAGGTACATCAGAGCTGAGAAAAGGTACCCAAGGAAGGACAAACTTGGGGTGGGGAGACCTTCCCTGAGGCTGGCGTTCAGACTTGGTTGGAGGTTGTAGCCTATCAGATGGCAGAGAAGTTTGCTGGGTTGTTTGGCCCAGAGCTGGTATAAAGTGGCCAGGCAGGAGGAAGCATCCCACGTATGAGTGAGCCCAGGTGGGTGGACAAAGTGTTATAGGGTGCTGGGAGTCTGCTTATTGGCAGGTGACGCTTGGCCTAGGATTTGTGGGGTTGATGTTGGGAAAGCCATGAGGAATAATCCTCTAGGGTGCAGACAAGGCAAGGCTGGTGGGCAAGTGCACAGGGGAGTTAGGGAGCCCGAGGGGAGGCCTGAAGTGTTTGCATCAGGAAAGCCACAGCGAGGTGGCTGTGGCAGGGCTGTGAGGTTGCTGAGGGACTGGGCACCCTGGGTACAGCAGAGCACCACCGGACGGCCTCACACACAGGAGTAGGCATGGAGCACCAGGAGCAAATAGCACACCAAAACCGGGAAGAGAAACTTTTTCCTCCTGTAGTGTTTCTCCATTGCCCTCTACTGACAGAGCTTAACACAGTGCTCAATATGAAGAAGAAAAGCTCAGAGTCCAGTCAATCATTGCAAAGCATGTACTGAAGGGTGAGTTCAGAGCTGAGAGGCCATAAGTTGATTAACTGGCACATGAGTTCAAGGAGTTTTTTGAGGGATTAAATGAAAGAGGCCATGTAGGGTCCTTATCACAATGCCTTGTAGATTTTAGTGAATAGAATCTGTTCTCTTGATTCCTGCTAGGGGGTACCAATCCACATTTTGCAAAATGTGTACTAAGGTCTTTAACTTATGTGGTAATAAACTCCATTATTTAATGAGAAACCAGCTCAGAAGAACAGCCTGAATAGCCTGTAAAAGCCCCCAGATGAAAGCAGTCCCACAGGCTAGAAGCTTTGAATGGTGATAATTAGCAAGTAACACCTTTAGAGATGCTTTCTGGGGAGCTGAAGCCTGGGATGCTCTGGAATAGGATTGCACCTGTCCCCTATCCACCAAGATTTTTTTTTCAATATATGAAGTTTATTGCCATGTTGGTTTCCATACAACACCCAGTGCTCATCCCAAAAGGTGCCCTCCTCAATACCCATCACCCACCCTCCCCTCCCTCCCACCCCCCATCAACCCTCAGTTTGTTCTCAGTTTTTAAGAGTCTCTTATGCTTTGGCTCTCTCCCACTCTAACCTCTTTTTTTTTTTTTCCCTTCCCCTCCCCCATGGGTTTCTGTTAAGTTTCTCAGGATCCACATAAGAGTGAAAACATATGGTATCTGTCTTTCTCTGTATGGCTTATTTCACTTAGCATAACACTCTCCACTTCCATCTATGTTGCTACAAAGGGCCATATTTCATTCTTTCTCATTGCCACGTAGTACTCCATTGTGTATACAAACCACAATTTCTTTATCCATTCATCAGTTGATGGACATTTAGGCTCTTTCCATAATTTTGCTGTTGTTGAGAGTGCTGCTATAAACATTGGGGTACAAGTGCCCCGGTGCATCAGTACTCCTGTATCCCTTGGGTAAATTCCTAGCAGTGTTACTGCTGGGTCATAGGGTAGGTCTATTTTTAATTTTTTGAGGAACCTCCACACTGTTTTCCGAGTGGCTGCACCAATTTGCATTCCCACCAACAGTGCAAGAGGGTTCCCGTTTCTCCACATCCTCTCCAGCATCTATAGTCTCCTGATTTGTTCATTTTGGCCACTCTGACTGGCATGAGGTGATATCTGAGTGTGGTTTTGATTTGTATTTCCCTGATGAGGAGCGACGTTGAGCATCTTTTCATATGCCTGTTGGCCATCCGGATGTCTTCTTTAGAGAAGTGTCTATGCATGTTTCCTGCCCATTTCTTCACTGGATTATTTGTTTTTCGGGTCCCTATCCACCAAGATTTAGTAATGCTGAGGTGCTCCTCAACAGCGCCACCTGTTTGTGTCAATTATACCACTTCTCAGCCTCTGGCATGGTTTCCTAACAGTTCATTCCCATATTTCCCTGCATGAAAACGACTTCATTGGGTCCCCAAATGTTGCCAATGGGTAAATTAAAAAAGACCTTAGACACCACCTGTTCTGACTTCATTCTCCAGATGAGGCACAGAAAGGTGATGGCCCAAGGTCATTCAGCTCAAGGCAGGACAGTGCCTGGAATCTAGGTCTTTTGAGTACATCACACTGTCTGAAAAGGGCATGCATCTAATGAGGCATATGTTTTATAACTGAGTTTTCAAAGATGTGTCAATATAGGTGTGTGTATTGGCTTGGATAGTGTGCCCCCCCCAAATAAAAGTCATGTTCTCCCCGGAACCGCAGAATGTGACTTTATTTGGAAATGGCTTCATTACAGATGTAATTTGTTAAGATGAGGTTATACTGGAGTAGGGTGAGTCCTTAATCCAATAGGACTTGTGTCCTTACAAGAAGAGGAAAAGAGACACAGACAAAGACACAGGGGAGAATGCCACATGAAGACAGAACAGACACTGCAGTGAAGGCAAACCAGAGGATGTCAGGCATGGCTGGCAACCACCAAAAGCTAGGAGAGAGGCATGAACAGATTCTCCCTCTGAGCCCCCAAGAAGGACCCAACCCTGCTGGTACCTTTATTTCAGACTTCTAACGCCTATAACTGTGAGATCAGTTTCTGTTGTTTTAAGCCACTCCATCATGGGAGACTTAATACAGTCTACAAAGATGAATGCCAGGCGATTCTATGTGCCAGGAGACACTGCACCTGACCTATACCTGCGATTTCTGCTCGCATCGTCAGTCTTGCCATCAGGATCCACCAGGCATCTGTCTTCTATCCATCCATTTGCTTTGTTATGAGGGAGATGCTGAGGCATAGATGGATGGAGTAATTTGCCAGGTCATAAGGCTGATGAGTGGCCTTATGGAGCTTTTCTGTTTGCATCCCAAGTCACTGCTCTTTACATGACACCATAAATAATCCTTTTATTACACAAATTCTTCCAAAACATCAGGGATGGACCTGTTATCTGGGGCTAGTGTATGAATTGAATTTGGTTTTGATCCTTAAATCTGACAAGGACACAGCTCCACATTGACCCTGCTCCCCTTACTACCAAATAATTTAAACTAATTTTACATGGAAATAGTGCAAAAGCTATGTAGCAAATTGTATCAGTTTAGAATAAAACAGCACATATTAAAAGAACTGTCCACTATGGTAATATGAGGTTTATTCTGGGAATGGAAAGTGTAATTTTTAGAAACTATTAATAGTTTCCTGTTCAACAGGAAAAATAAGTTATCTTATGCCTTAATAAAAAGTCTATCATTTTCCTTGATCAAACTTAGAAATTTGATAGGAAGAATTTCTTCACACACATTCGTACACACACACACACACACACACACACACACACATGCAAATTAATCTCAACAACTGTGGAACATCTGGAATTCTCATATGTTGCTATTAGTGTTTAAAATGGTAAAGTCATTTTGGAAGGCTTTTTGGCAGTTCCTTATAAAGTCAAATATACACCTATCCTATTACCCAACAATTCCACCTTTTAATATCTACTCAAAAGAGATGAAAACATTCATCACCAATAAGAATTATACAAGAATGTTTATATCACCTCTAATCACGATGTTTAAATTTGAAACAACTCAATGTCCATCAACAAGAAAAGGAATAAATAAATTGTGGCAAATTCGTACAAGGAATACTATTCAGCAATGACAAGGAATGAATGACTGATCAATGCAGCAATCTGGATGAATCTCAAAAGCAGTTTGAGTGAAAGAATACAGACCAAAAGAGAGAATACTGAATGATTCCTTTTATATGAAGTTCAAGAAAAGGCAAAATAACTGGGTAGTAATAGGAACCAGAACAGTGGTTGCCTATGGAAAGGGGGGATTACCTGGAAGAGGGCATAAGAGAATTTTCTAGAGTGATGGAAATGTTCTATATCTTGACTGGGGTTTTGATTACTTGGTTGTATACATTTATTAAAAGTTATCAAGTTTTTCACTTAAAAATATATACATCTCATTGCTTTTACCTCAGTTGAAAAAAAATACTTGAGTCGGCCTCATCAGCCTTGAGGAGGAAGAAGAGAAAAGAATGTTTGGAGTAGGGTCAGTAAATAAAACAAGAATGGAGAAATGTTAAAAATTGTTGAGGTTGGGTGTTGAATCCATGACGGTTTAGTATACTTTTCTCTCTACCTTTGTGCATGTTGAAAATTTCCATGATAAAAACTTTTTGAGAAATTAAATGCAAAAGCCAAAGCATCTTTAACATAGAAGAACCAAGCGATTCTTCTTGAAAAGGAAAGTGGACAAGGATGTCTTTCACTACAATCTCTTTTTAACAGGAATCAGAAGCACTGGCAAGATCTATTCACATTGCACTTTAAAATAAAATTGCAAAACCGACCATCAACTCTCATAGATCAAGTTCTCTTAAATGTTATACTTAAAGTACCAAACGTGTACTTATAACACAAAAACATTAGTATTTTTGTTTGATTCTCTTAGCATTTCTACACTTATGTATAAAAAATCCCCCAGGTTTCAGAATTAAAGAAGCTTTTACTGGGGTGCTTGGGTGGCTCAGTCAGTTAAGCAGTCAACTCTTGATTTCAGTTCAGGTCATGATCTCACAGTTTTGTGAATTAGAGCCCCGCATCAGGCTCTGCACTGGCAGCATGGAGCCTGGTTGGGATTCTCTCTTCCTCTCTCTCTGATCCTTCCCCACTCGTGCTGTCTCTGTCTCACTCAAATAAATAAATAAGCTTTTTTTTTAAAAAAAGGAAGCTTTTACCCTGTGAGGAAACAATTTCATTATCCCAAACATTTTGGGGGTTACCTTTGGCAGGGTTGATGGAGTCTGAATGCTGACTACAAAACTGTCCACCAGACTGATCAGACCCACTGAGCCTTATTTGCAATCCTGTATCTCAGTCTCCCTTGGATACAAGTCAGGACTCCTAAACATTCTCTCTACTCAAGAAGTCTGCACACCTCCTAGCCTGCTACTTCACTTGACTGGATTTTGCATTTCTTTGATTCTTGAGATCTTTAAGTGTGTCTGGTCTAGTTTTAAAGAACTTTAAACTTGGTAGAATCCTTCATTCTTTGAATATTTTTCCAGTCTTGAAGTCCAATAACACATACAAGATAGTAAAACAACAACCAACTGGATTCTGGATATTTCTCATTGCATTGTCTGACCTCGTGCCTATGAATTCCAAAGTTATCCTATTGACAATGAAGACAGACCAGAATTTGAAATGCTGTAAATATTTAGAGGTTAATGTTCGTTCAATTCCATTGTTCTCTTATGAAGTTGCTACGTTCATAATGATAATATTTAAAGGAAATGCATTGCCTCTGGTGCCTCATAAATCATAAAATGTTTCCTTGTACCAAATGATACCTTTGCCCAGAAAAAATAATTACTCTTTCTGAGGGGCAAGTACTAATGAATTCCTCTTTCTGAGGGGAGAATATTAGTACTAAACTACCAGGAGAAATTGCCTTTGTCTTCTTACAAGTGCCTGTGTGCCCAGATGTGTAGACAGAGAACTCTCTTTGATGGCTATAATAGTAGGTTGAAATCAGAGCTAAAAGAAGAATCAACTCATTGCTGCTGTTGTTGATACCGCTGAGGAAGGACTGCCCCACTCCTCACACCCACCCAGCTTCCCATTACAAACAAACTATGGGGGCACCTGGCTGGCTCAGTCAGAAGAGCATAAAACTCTTGAAATTTGGGGTCATGAGTTTGAGCTCCATGCTGGGTGTAGAGATTACTTTAAAAAATAAAATCTTTAAAAAACGAGCAAAAACCAGCCTTGAGTTAAGCTTAGTAATCAATGTGTTTCCCTCCTGACTGCCCCCAGGAATATTGTGCACTCAGAGTAGTTTTGTTTCCTCTGTATTTGGTTAATGCTAATCAATGCCCCCATTTCAGCAGGCAAACCGCCCACCTTTTCTCTGTTAATCTATGGGACTCAGCTCATGGACATGTATGCAGTTACAGAATCACCTTTTTCCTTGCTCTCCCCTCAGTTATTTGCCTTCTTTTTGTCCCCGTCCCCTACCCCCAGTGGCTCTCAGGACATGGTTTATTGAAGCATAGCCCGGACCTGAATATAAAATTATTAATACTAATACCTCACATTTACTAAGTGCCCACTGCTGGGCCAAATGCTTTCCATGGACATTTCATTTCATTTAATCTTAACAAAAACCCAGTGACATAGCTGTAGACAACTGCTTCTCAGGCATCTCCACTGGGATCTCCCACAGGTGCCAATAAGTCGACATTTTCAAAATGGAACCCATCATCTTCTTCCCCAAGCCTCCTTCTCCTCAGTAGCTCCAGCCAGAAACCTGGGAGTCATCCTGGGCTCCTCCTTCTTCCTTATGCCATCACCCAACATCCAATCAATCATGGAACCCTGGCAGTCCTAAATCTAAATTTCTCTGTACTGCTGCCACTTTTCTCCAGGCCCTCACCTCCATCATCCAACTCTAGATTATTGCAAAAACCTCCTGACTGTTCTCTCTACCACCAGTCTTGCTCTTGTCCATCTATACTGGCACAGTAGCCACAAGGGACTTCTTTAAAATAAGTCATCTCACTTCACTGCCCATTGCCCTTAGAATAAAGCCTAAATTCCCAGGGGGTTACTGGCCCTTTGAACACCTGACCCCTACTTTGCAGCCTTGCTCAACAACTCACAGCTCTGAAGATGGACTTCATTCTCTATGATCTTTGAGCGTCTGTTTTGAATTTTGTCTGAATCCCTTCCTCTGTAGCTCCTCTTCCCATTTCCCCCAAATCTCTAACTCTTACTCATTCTCCAGGTCTCAGGCTAAACAGAGAAGCATTTCTTGGACTCCAAATCTACCATCCCTGAGACCTCTGATACAACCCCACATTTCTCCTATTATTGCTCCTACCACAGCGACTCCAGACTCTAAGCCCTTATTTTGGGCAGAACAATGGCTCCCCAGAGATGTCCTAATCCCTAGGACCTGCGCATGTGTTACCTTACAAAGTAAAAGGTACTTTGCCATTGTGATTAAATTAAGGTTTTTAAAATGGGGAGATTATCTTAGATTATTGAGGTGGACCCTAAGTGTAATAAGGGCCTTGATAAGGAAAAGAGAGAGGAGAGTTAGAATCAGTGAAGGAGATATAATAAAGGAAGTAGAGTTCAGGGTGATGAGGGCCATGGTGCAGAGTGATGAGAGGCCATGGGTCGCCTCTAGAAGCCAGAAAAGGCATGGAAACAGGTTTTCCCCCAAGCCTCCATCGGAATGCAGCCCTGATGATATACTTTGATGTTAGTCTGGTGAGAACCACTTTGCCCTGCTGATCTTCAGAACTGTAATATAATACATTTTTGTTGCTTTAAGTCACTAAGTTTGGGGTAACTTGTTATCGCAGCAGTAGAAACCTAATACATCCTCTATGTAGATTTTGTTCATCTTTGTATCCCTAGTACCCAGAGCAGTGACTGGCCCACATTGTGTGCTCAATATTAAGTTGGCCAGTGAAACTACTTTGGAAATGTTATCCTTGTTATTTTTCTTCTAGCATCTGCTTCCTCTCTCCCTACTCTAGCAGCTAGTCCTTGGGTTTCTTTCCTCAGGGAATAGGTATGATAGGAAAAAATAACCAGCTGGTACCTCCTTTGAGTGCTTATGCATTTTTGTACTTGTATTTGCCACCATGTAAAAAAAAAAATCATGGAGGGAATGACCCTGAAAAAAAATCACCATAATTTAAAAGAAAGGATTTCTTCTGAAGACCAGTAAAACATTCCTTTATGCAAAGGGAAGATCTTGGGAAGGGATATGGCAAGACCCTAGGGGGAGGTGGCTGAGTGATGTGTCTTGGGTAGGGTGCCACAGATGGCCCAGCTGAATGTCTAGTGCTCTCCAGGTCTCAAGGGGACAGGCAGACAGGGGAAGTGTCTCAGGGAATACCTGTGTGCACAGATTGCTAGAACAGCAAAAAAACGATATTTCAGGCTTTTGTAGTGACTCTTCTGAAATTTACATTAGACCCTTTAACATTAGCCAAGATTAGACTCCAGTGACGTGGGAGTTTGACATAGGAATTAAGTTCCATTTTAGGAAATAAAGTTATATGATTTCATATGCTCTTGAATGTGTGGATAGCAATTCAAACCTACCACATGTATCCATACCTGCAAAAATCAACTGTCCTACCACAACTCAGAACTCTTTCTTAGCTGTGGAAGAAAATATATTTTAATAGCCCATACCACAACAAGTGTTTTAAGTCCATCTTGATTTTTGACATGAAAATTTGGATTTCTAAAGCTCATATTTATGTGTGTTCCTTCATTCATTCAATGCATTCAAATAGTAAGATAGTACAGTATAGTGATTAAGGGCAAGCGTCCTGCCGGGTTTAAATTCCTTGCTCTGTCACTTGCTAGCTGTGAGCCTTGGGCAAGTCACTTAACCACTTTACAAGAAGCCCGTGGGTTAAGCTAATACATGGGCTTCTTGTCAAGAGTATTTGAGTGAATATGTGTAAATGCTTCTGTTTGGGTATGATGTTACTAAGTTACTTTGTGTTGAACTTTATTTTAAACCTGATATATGCATAGAGATTGAACTAATGTCCCTTGCTGTAATTGGAGATAATGGAGATGATATCTTCATATAAAAGCACCCGTCTGGCAGCTCAGGCACCTATGTAAGTGCTTATTGTTATCAGCCAGTGCAAGCTCTAGTCTAGGTACTGGAATATCAATGAATAAGACAAAAATTCTGCTCCCATGGAACTTATATTCACTTGGGGGAAATAGACAAGACAGTGACAACAAAACCAAATGAATATTTATTGGGTCAGGTGAAGAACAACAAAGTGGGATAAAGGGGATAGGAGTTCCATTTGGAATAGGGTCATTATTTGAGATTATTTGGGCAGAGACCCGAAGGAAGTCAGGGAGAAGGGAAGAGGGAGTGTTCCAGGCACAACAGCCAAGTGCAGAGGCCCGAGATGGGGCATCATGGTGTACTAGAGGACAGTAGAAGGCTGGTGCGTTGGGGCTAATAGACGAGTAATAGGTGAATTCAGAGAGCTTATAGGAACCAGACCAAGGAGGATCAACCTTGTAGGGAATTGTAAAGATTTTTGTTTTTGTTGTGGAGCAACAAACCATTGGAGGATTTTGAGCAGAAGAGTAACATGATCTGACTTAAAACTGCAAAGGATCGTGATCCAGCAATTCCAATCCTAAATATGTTATGTCAAGTATTTAACAGGTATTCAAACAGAAACTCATATGAAAATGTTCATAGCAGCACTGTTCATAACAGTCAAAAAGTGGAAACAACAAATGTCCATCAACGGATAACCAGATAAACTAAATGTGGTATATCCAAACAATGGAATATTATTCAGCTGTAATAAAGAATGAAGTACTGATACATGCTATAACATGAGTGAGACACAAAAACATGGTGAGATAAGACAGACAAAAATGGTCCCATATTGTATGATTCCATTTGTTTTATTTTATTTTATTTTTATTCTATTCTATTCTATTTAAAGTTTATTTATTTATTTTTATAGAGAGAATGCAAGGTTGGGAAGGGCAGAGAGAGAGAGAGAGAGAGAGTGAGAGAGAGGGAGAGAGAGAGAATCCCAAGCAGGCTCTGTGCTGTCAGTGTGGAGCCTGAGATCATGACATGAGCTGACATCAAAAGTTGGATGCTTTACTGACTGAGCCACCCAGGCGCCCCTGTATGATTCCATTTAAATGACATGTCCAGCATGGTAAAATCCATAGAGACAGAAAGCAGATTCGTGGTTGCTTTCCAGGGCTGCTCCGAAAATTCCATAGCACTCCCTGAACACTCTCCCTGGAAGGTGGAGAGTGGGCAGTGATGGTTTAATGGGTACTGGTTTCCTTTGGGATGATGGAAATGTTTTGGAACTAGAGAGAGGTGATGGTTACACAGCATCCTAAATAGACTAAGAGTCACTAAATTGTATACTTTGAAACGCTTAGTTTGATGTTATATGAATTTTATCTCAATAAAGAAATAAATAGTGGGATCTTTCAGGTTGCCGTGTGGGAATAGACTGAAGTGGGCGAGGACAAAGACCAGTGGGTCGGTTCTCGAAACAATCCACCTGAGGCATGATGGTGGCTCGGACAGGCTGGTAGTGGTGGAGGTGGCGAGAAGTAGGCAGATTCTGGATATATAACTTAAAGGAAAAGCGGCCCAATATCCTCTCAGAGGCTCAGTGCTTGTGGGACCCCATGTGGTCTATACCTCCTACAGCCCTTGTAATTACTCTCAGCCCTTAGAAGTACTGGATTTAGGAAGCCTGGGTGTTCTCTGTCTTAAAGCAAATACTGATCCTGAGGATGACCACAGGAAATAGGGGTGCTGTGTGGGCCACAGAGCCATTGTGCCTGGAACAGTGTATGGTGAGTCCCATTACCCCTGATGAGGGATTACACTCCACTTAAGAGTGGATATCATGTTAAATCACTACATAAACTGTTTTCTTCCTTCCCATCAATAAACATTACTTGAGAGAAAGCCAAATGCACTTACAGGTCTTAATTGTTCAGAACAGTAACTAAGCCCCACTTGGTCAAGATTTTCTTGACTTAGCAGCTGTCCAGAAAGTGACAAATTTATGATTTGAGAGCGATTTCATTTTTTTTTTCCTGAATCACACAATAATTTGTGGGAATTAGCTACCTGATAAGATAAGGGGTGGGGGCAGAGAGAGGGGGAGAGGGCATTCAATGCCCCTCAGTGTTCCAGGGAGGGCTGTGGAATTTTCGGAGCAACCCCAAACACACTGCAGGGACCATTAAAGGATTAACCAGTCCTGGTCCGGCGGCTGCAAAGCGGTGAGGTTAGTAAATCATGGGAGGCTGGGTCATTATCCTGGGAATTAGTTCAAGTTGTATCCGCAGAGACACCAGCTATCAATCGGAGTCTCCAAGGAGAACAGCAAAACCCGAAGCTGAACTCCGGGACTTGACGGGCTGAGACTTCCAGGTCACAGGCAACAGGGTTTGCATTCCCTTTCTGGCACAAACCTCCAAAATCTTAAACCACGCCTTCACTATCAGCACATTTTTGCGGAGGCAATCCGTTGCAAGTTTATTTCTCTCCACCAAATTGTATTACTAACTTTGCACGTAGTTGCTTTAGGGGGGAAAAAAAGGGCTGAAACATGAGAGTAAGTATTAGCTGGATAAAAAGAAAGTTTTCTTCCGCAGCGCGTGTCAACAACTGAAGCTTCGGTTTCTGCCTTTTCCCTTTCTTTGTATGTAGTTTTTCTTTTTATTCAGTGAAGGTGGAAAGGGGAGTTTTATTTCACTTAACCATGGGACTATTTAAAAAAAAAACAACAACCCTAATCCATCTAGCCTATGGAATATGGAGGCTCCTGACAAAAGCAATAAGTGGAAATAAAAAATGTATTTGAATAGCTTGCGTTTCACTCCCCAGATGCCCAGCAAAACGGCAGCAAATCTTTCCCCCTGACCCTCTTCAGACATTTATTAATTATGCTGCCGAGTGAGACTCTGTTTGAGGAATCTGTCTCTGTGTCCTCACGGAGTTCGACTGCCATCTGAAAGAGCAATTTTGCAGAAAGAGGGGATTTTGTGTGGCTGGTTTAAGGGCTCTTAGGTCCCTAATGCACCATTGCTAAAGGGGTGTTAATAGACAAGGTGGAAGTATTCGGCTTGATTCAATCAGCTAACCTGCTACCAAGCAAAGGTTCTGAGGGTGTTGGGACCTGGGGAGGGTTGCCTGATAAATGCACTGAGGAGCAAGCCCACTGGGAGAAGGAGGCAAGTGTGGTGGCTAAGAATCAGGACCTCCGCCGAGCCGCAGCTTGGAGGAAATCCTGGTGTTGCTACTCTCTGTGATAAGATGTTTGATGTCCGTGACCTCAGTTTCTCCATTAATAAAATGAATAATGGTGCCTCCTATGTAAAATAGTTGTAAGGATCAGGAGATAATACTTATGAAGCGTCTGACATAGAGTAAGAGCTAAGAACATGTAGCTAGCTATTATTACTTTTGTTTCAGAGGGCAAAGGATCGCTTCCTTTGCTATGTCCAAGAGAAACACAGGCCATGCCCAGGGATGCTCACTGGTTCAATACTAGACTGTGCTTTGTGGTTATTTGTCTAATCTCAGCTAGTCAAAGGGGAAAGAGCATTGGACTTGGGGTCAGAAGACCTGGTTTCAAGTAAATTTTCTTCTGCTAATGCGATGAGCAGACCTTGGGAAAAATTCCTTATCCTCTACAAGCCTCAGTTTTCTAATCTGTCAAGTGGGGACACTCATCTGGGCTCACGGATATATCATGAAGATCAAAATTGATAACAAATTCATGTGGCCGTGCTGTACAGTTGGAAAGCACTCTGAATATAAGACGATGGCAGTTGCAGCAGCTAACAATGGAGTCATGGGGACTATTGATGTCATGCACTGTCCAAGTACACTCTGATGGCCTTGGTCCCAAGAAGGGACTAGGAATGGGGTCAGAATGATCCCAACCCCATCCATGCTTTTACTCCCTGGAGGTGGGACAGCACTGTCCCCCTCACCCAATGATGCCAAGGAAGTCTTTGCAGGGCTAGTCTCTGCCTATATCACTAAATTCATGTTAATGATGGCTAACTTAATCACTGCTTCTCCTGCCTCCCCTAGAAGAGCCATTCTGAAGTGTGGTGATTAACCCTGTCCAGCACAAGCTCAAGAGGACTGGCCAAGTACACAGCAGATGGAGTGACTCCAGTAAATGTAACTGGCCTCCATTCCTCAAGGCCAGGGGAAACGGAGCAGAAGCTGGCCCAAGCCTGTTCTCAACAGCTTGTGGTTTCACAGTGGGAGGAAAGCAGTAAACACAGCCCAGGACTTAATTCAGAGGAGAACTTGGTCTCTTTCTTCCTTGCATGGCTGAGCCCCCTTTAATACACTGTGTGATGTGCTAAGCTCTATGGTTTTGCAAAAACCTACCCTTAGAACAGTAAATGATTCCTGAATGCAAAGTGCTTTACTTTGTACCTTTCTATGTTTTAGTCATCACCTTAACAGAGAACACAGATGGGAAGGGAGTCATGATTTAAAACATGATAGACCGAATTTCTATACCTCTCTATTAGGATACATGTGTGCAGGATCAAATACCCCCAGATGTAAGCCTTCCCTGTGAACTATGCCCAGATATGGAACTCTGGGAGTTGGGTTTATCATTCCTCTCGCTTGTTTCAGCTCTGTTCTTTTCTGATGAGGACTCAGTAGAAGACTGGCACCAATTTCTAAGAACAGATATCTTTGATCCAAATGCTTTATGTGGCAGACCTCTCCAAGGTAACCTAAAATGATCTGATGGGACCATTCTAGACCAATTTGCTCTTTCCTCATTGGAGACAAATTCTTTCAGAAGACATTTTAAATTATTTTATGGCTACCCTGTCGAGCTTTTAAATCCAGCAACCCTGCATCTAAAGCACCCTGAAACAGACCTTCCACATGACCTTGTATTTGGCCCCTTATATTATGGTCCACACGAGAGCCTCCTGTAAGTATTGGTTCTCAGTCAAGATCAGTTTCCCAGAAATGTTAAGCTCACTGTCTGACTCATGGTCACGATTTCTATTTTTTGAAGGTTTGATTTTTATGAAGATTATTATTACAAAAATAACACGTTTGCTACATAAAGTATTTAAAATGGGGTATGTAAAATAAAAAATAAAAAGTGAACTTTTCACTTGATTCCACTCCCCTTGGGTATCAAATGTTCATTTACATATAACATTGAAAAGAAAAATGGAATCGTGCTATATATACTGTCTGCAATTTATTTATATTTTTTACTTAAAAATATGTTGGATATCTTTCCATGAATATAAATTTTAGAGCAGGAAGCTAGGGTCCATGGATCCTCTGGGAGATCCATGGATGGACTTCAAGAGTTCATGGACCCTGAAATTTTATGTGAATGCACATGTGTGCATTTTCCAGTGTTCAGCGTGTTCTACAGGTCTCAGAGGGTTCTATCACCCCCAAACTATATAAGCAAAGTCATCCCAATCTTATGTTCAAGGCTTTTTTTTTTTTTTGTACTGGTTGCTCCAAAAGTCACAGTTAAAACTTACATATCACTGCTGACTTGCCATTGTGATATATCAGTCTAATGATGACTTTTATGAAATTGTCTTTAAATGCTAAGTATCTTCAAGCGTAGAAACTCACTCTAACTCAGTAACTTGCTCAGTAGACCACATTGTACCTCTCTTTACTCCGTAAATTTTGCAGCAGCCTTGAGCCAAAAACAATAAAATCTGACCTGGACAGATCTGTGCAGTAACAACCGTGCTATTAATGGGGGCCCTGTGCTGTAAGGCTGAATGATGTCCCGTCCAAACAAAACGGAAAGTGAAACGTAGGCAACAGATAGTCCTTAGGCAGGTAACCATTTCAGACGAGGAATAATAAAAAAATTGAGAGTCTAAATTGCAAATCAATTTCTAATTCTTTGCTTTCTCCAACCACAACACAGGTTAATGATTGTTAGAAATGCTCCTAGCAACCTCCAGCCCTGTTTCATCACAACCGGAAATTATCTTAATTTATGTGTTTCCTTGTTCATTATTTGTCTCCACTGGCACCCCCCCCAGAATGTACGCTCCATCATCAGTCTTTATCTGTATCTTCAGCTGCCTAAGAAAGTGCCTGGCAAATACTACTTAATCAAAATCACTTAAACGAACAACTAAATCAATAAATCAATGAATGAATGCTGCCCCACTATGGTCAGGGGGAACCGAACACGTGGAAGCTCAGGTTGGAGTTCGCCCACACTTTCTAATTTTCAAAAGCCGTGTGAGGCATAGGCCCAAGTTCCTAAGGGAGGAGCCAAGATAGAAAGATGCCTATTGGAATTCATAACTGAGGCCTGCAGCATCTCAGCAGTCGGCAAGCCGTTAATTCCAGTTGTTGAGGAAGTAACAATGACAAACGTCTTCTCCATTGCCTGATTACGGAATGGGAGAATGCTGCTTTTTTATTTTTAACCTCGTCTTCAGTTTGAGGATGACAAAATGCACCAGCGCGTACCATGCGATGATTTCACCCTTGAACACAAGTGGAAGGGGTTGAGTGGAGACATGAAGCAGCCGCTGTGCTATTCACCGGCCCTCTGACCCTGTTCCAACCCAAGAGGGTCAGCAGCCTGTCCTCTTGGCCTGCCCTGCAGCCCGAAGCTAGGTAAGGCAGCCAAGGCTCCGGAGGGAGAAGAGGCCGCCCCCTGCCCTCCGCCACCCCCTCTCCAGCACAGCCTTGTCGTTTCTTGGACTCATAAATCCTGAGCCAGTATTTGATCCCACAAAGCAAGATTGTGGTTATCTGGGTGGATGGGCCTGTCATGGGGCCTGTAGACAAACCGCAGCCAGGCTGGGCCGCGCTGGATCATTAGTCACCAGGACAGAAGTTCTGTACCAGGTCAACCCCAGGGCCAGTCCGGCTCTGGCCTCAGACAGGGCCCCAGGAGGACAGCTCATTATTGTTCTCAGGAACTCCAAGTCAAGCCTTCCCGTTCTTTTGCGAGGTGAAGGGGGAGGTAGGTGAATAAATAAATCCTTTGCATCTGTCTGCGGTGCCTCTCAAACTCTAGTGTACGTAGCAATTCTCGTACAGAGTATGTTATAAATATAGGGTACCCAGAGATTCTGGCTCAGTGGGTCTAGTTCTGACATGACTCTGAAAATCGACCAATGACCACCTTATGACTGTCTGTGCTGCATCCCCAATGTTGGTTTCATGCTGTTGAGGCATTGCTCCCCTACTTCCCACCTAGCCACCTAACATCCCCTCTGCAGGAGGCTGGATGACGGTGAGAAAGTCTCTGGGATTCAGGCACAATTGGGCACAATATAGTACTCAGCCTGTTACTTCAAGGGACAAAAGACAACCTGCTCTGAGCAGCACTGGCACCAAGGAGCAAGAGAGCAGAGCCTGATGCCCCTGGTATTGGGAGGCAGGTCAGCTTCTCAAATGACAACATTATGGATAATAATGACAATGGCTCCCACTAATGGAGCACTTCCACAAACTGGGTACTGTGCTGAGTGGTTTCTGTGACTTATAAGGCAAAAACCCTATGTGATGGCTTCCATCATTACGTCCATTTTACAGTTGACGTACTGAGAGGTTAAATGGCCTTCCAACTACTTCTGAACCTTTGTCTCTCCAGATATGGACTAAGGACTAGCAGCAGTGTGGTTTTATTATTTTTAAAGAGTTTTTAAAAATTTATTTATTTATTTTGAGAGAGAGCGAGCATTGTGTGCGTGCTCGTGAGTGGGGGAGGGGCAGAGAAAGAAAGAGAATCCCAAACAGGCTCCGTGCTGTCAGCTCAGAGCCTGATGCAGGGCTTCATCCTAGGAATAGTGAGATCATGACCTGAGCCCAAATCTAGAGTCAGATGCTTAACCAACCTGAACCACCTGGGTGCCCCTATCTATCATGGTTTTAAAAATAAGTTCACAGGGGCACCTGGGTGGCTCAGTTGGTTGAGTGTTTGACTTCGGCTCAGGTCATGATCTCACAGTTTGGTTCGTGAGCTTGAACCCCACACTGGGGTCGCTGCAGTCAGCGCAGAGCCCCTTCCGGTCCTCCGTCCCCTCTCTCTCTCTGCCCCTCGCCCGCTTGTGCTGTCTCTCAAAAATAAATAAACATTAAAAAATATGTTCACAAATGTGTTGGTTCTCTTCCTATCAAGGGGTGGGGTTTAATTCCTCTCACCTTCTGTGTGGGCTCCTGACATATAGAACACGACAGACCCAAAGGCATGTCACTTTTGGGATTATGCGTAAAAAGACGGTGGCTTCCATTTTAGGGGAAGCCGTATCAGCAGCAGCCCTCTGGAGAGGCCCACATGGTAAGGAACTGGAGCCTCCTGCCGACAGTAACCAGCAAGCCTGGGCCTGGAAGTGGAGGGGCCAGTCCCTTCAGAGACTGCAGCCCACAGGATGGTGTGTTTGTCACTTCATGAGAGAGCCCATGCCAGAATCCTTCAGTGAGGCTGCTCCCAGAGTCCTGACCCTCAGAAACTGTGTGAGACTACAAAAAATTGTTTCACACTGCTAAATTTCAGGGTGATTTGTTATGCGGCAATAGATAGCTAACATGGTTATCATCTGGGAGCTTTTTAGAAATGCAGACCTCAAGCCTCACCCCAGATGCACTGAATCGGAAGGTGGAGTTTAGCAAACTGCCCGGGTGATTCATATGCACGTGAAGTTTGAGAAACACTGTTAGTCAAGAATACAGATATAAAT
Organism: Acinonyx jubatus; assembly: GCF_027475565.1. NCBI lineage: Eukaryota > Metazoa > Chordata > Mammalia > Carnivora > Felidae > Acinonyx > Acinonyx jubatus. The sequence continues at coordinate 28,432,923 of NC_069390.1, forward strand.
ACATATACGTATCTCCCAAGGAAAGCCTTTCAAGTTAGTTCATCTTGCATCATTCCTTTCCCCTCCCCATCTTTTCCCCTTCACTAAGGAAACCGGGGTCTCTGCCCATGGCCCCACCCTGGCTGTCATGTTGCTTGGTTTGCTGAGCATCCCTCCCCTCTGCTCCACACCCAGCACGTCACATGTGTCTTCTTGCCTGAAAAATCTCAGGCATGGATTATGGGAAACAACTCAAGGGAGCGCCCTTGATGGGAACCCATGGAGGCCAGGTAACACACAAATTGGGAAAAGTACCTGAGGGATATGATGCCATATCATAAAAGTGTGAGTCTGATTCATTTCTTGATGCGTGGCCAGCCCGCCTCTAGGGGTCTTCCCCTTTGAGGAGTTCTTAGTGACTTCAAAGGCCAAGTCAACATACTGGAGAGGGGAGCAGGGGGAGGGTGGAAAAGGGTGTTTGGGTTTCAAGTTATGAACATAGGGTCACCAAGAGAACCCACATTTGGAGGATGGTTGCTTTTTTATGTCATTATTTACACTGTGTGCCTGCTCTAGGTTTTGGGGCACAGACACTTTCTGGAGGACTGAACCTGGCTGTCAGGCCTTCAGACGGGGGAGGAAGCCTCACTAGCAGTGGGAATCGAAGGAGGAGCTTTTGCTCTTTCTCAGTCCCCAGATGGTGGCACATGTGACAATGAATTGTTACTATTTCAAACAATTCTTCCTTTGCCTTGTTTCTCCGGCCACGTGCCAGCATCCTCAAGTGTGTTTCAGCCAGTTCAAAAACACCAGAGTAGTTTGAGCAGGTAGGTGAGAGGTGGCTTCAGTCAATCTTTTTAGCTGTATTTCGGGCCAATCCCCATCACGTACCATTTTGACAACAGCCAAATGGCACATTTTCCATTCTGCAAAAAATACTGTGGGTTTCACACCTAGACCTTTGGATACACCAGTCCCTCTGCTTGTAGTCTTTTCCTCCTTTCTACTCATCCTTCGATTCCTGGCTAAAGTATCACCTCCTCCGGGAAGCCACCCTAGATTGCTCCAGTCTAGGTCTGGTTTCCCTCCTATGTGCTTTGACAGCACCTACTCAGTCCTTCCTCATACCGTTTATCACTCTGTAATTGCTGATCTCCTTCTCTCCCCTACTAAACTGGAAAGTCTGTGAGTGGCCCTGTCTCCACTGTTCCATTTATCACAGTGCCTGGAAGAGAGGAAGTGCTCAATATTTACTGTTGTGCAAATGCACAGATGAATATTATGTGTGCCTAGAAAGGTGCCTGGCCCTGGTGTGTGTTCAGTAAAGGTTTTTGTAATGAATTGGTATCTGGAGCTTGTTTCTCTGGCGAGGTGAGAAAGTGGTGGAGCTCTTGAAGGAAGAACCCCCCGCCCTGGAAACCCCCAGAACCTCCCGCAAACCAGGAGATGAGACGCTCTGCCTAGGTCCCACCCTCTTTTCCTGGAGGAGTAAAGTTGTGGCCTCCACGGCAGCTTACTAGTGCCCCGTTTTCATCATGCTTCTGCTTCTCTCACTTCTCTTGACTTGATAAATAGAATTGAACTTTCTGGTCTGAAAGGTGCTGCCTTATTGATTCAAAAGCTGGCAACAGTGACCCCGGCACAGAAACATTTCCTGGGGATCAAGTAACCAGCTTCTCTCAGCCCTCATCAATCTGCAGGCTGGCTACACGTCCACTTACTCTAGGACTTACTACCTGAACCCTAACCCTAAGTCCCCCAGGCCAGGGGATGGCCCAGATAATTTACTATCATCTTGATTTCCCAGGGCTGTAATTTAGAAGCGCTTGCTGTTGGAGGCAAAACAAAGCAAGGCTTTGGCTCACCCAGGGTTCTGAGTGGTGCTCCTTTCATGGGATTAAATAATAATCCCAAGTCAAAAATGCTTTTTACACAAATCTCCTTATCTGGCTTCCATAAAAAGCTGGAGATAATCATGAATATGTCCAGTTCATAAATGAGGGAATAAGCTAATAGAAACTGAATAGATTGTCCTCTGGCTTGGAATGCAATACTACTCTCGGTGATCATAAGTAAGACAGTGTTAACATTTGGTTCTTTAGTGTTCACTGTGTGCCATCCAGCACGTGATATAGATAATCTGATTAAATTGTCGCACCAATATTATAGATTACGTATTACTATTAAAAATTTTTTGGGGGGTGAAAAAGGTGAAGGGGATTAAGAGTGCACTTGTCATGATGAGCACTGAGTAAGGAGGTATAGAATTGTTGGACCACTATATTGTACGCCTGAAACTAATATAACACTGTATGTTAATTATGCTGAAATTAAAATAAAAAATAAACACATCCACAGCAAAAAAAATTTGTTTTGAGTATAGTTGACATACAGATTATGTATTATTTTCATCTGACACTTGCAGATGTTGAATCTTAGAAAAGTTAAATAACTCACCCAGGATTACAAAGCCACTCAATGGTAGCGCCTGCAGTCTACCTCCAGTCAACTCAGCTCCTGAACCGGTTCTCCTAGTCGTTACTCTGTGAACTCCATGAGGACAGGGACCACATCCACCCAGCCCTTCCTTGTGTCCTCACTGCCAGAGGATGGTAGGGAGCAAGCGCCTGCTTCTTCTGCTCCCAAATCTGATGTTCTTTTAAACGTTCTATTCGTGGGACTTCTGGGGGGCTCAGTCAGTTAAGCATCCAATTTCCGCTCAGGTCATGGTCTCACAGCTCATGAGTTCAAGCCCCGTGTCGGGCTCTGTGCTGACAGCTCAGAGCCTGGAGCCTGCTTTGGATTCTGTGTCTCCGTCTCTCTCTGCCCCTCCCCCGCTTGCACTCTTTCTCTCTCTCAAAAATAAATAAATATTAAAAAAATTTTTTTAAACGTTCTGTTCTGCTTCAAAGAAGGCAATGGAGAAGGTAGATCGTGCCATGTATAAGCAGGCCAGCGAGGCCCATTTCCCATCCATCACCAAGGCTTTCAATCATCTGGCCCTCAGTGAGGTCAACATCAAAATCGTCATAATCAGAGCCGCCGTTTATCAAGCACTAACCACATAGGCAGCACGCTCCCAGGCACTCTGTGCGCGAGCACTGACCGGTCCTCTGCACCACCCTGCAAGGGAGGCAGTATTATTTCTGACAGAGGTCAGTTGTGATTCAGAAAGCTGAAGTAATGTGGCTAAAGTCATACAGTCACTAAGTGGTAGAGCTGGGATGGAACCCACATTAATGCCAGAAATAGACTCCTCAATGTTACCCTTCTCTTTTTAAAAACAGCTTTCCTGAGATATAAGAAACCACACAATATGTCTATTTATTGATTAAGATTCACTGGCTTTTAGTATAGTCACAGAGTTGTGCAACCATCACCACAATCAGTTTGGGCATATTTTTGTTACGCACCCCCCCTGCAAAAGAAACCCCTTCCCATTTGTCTCTCTACTACCCCCACCCACCCCACTCCCTCAGCCCTCAGAAACCACCAATCTACTTTGCCTCTATAGCGTTGCCTATTCTGGACATTTCATATAAAGGGAATCATACAATATGTGGTCCTTTGTGACTGTCTTCTTTTACTTAGTCTAATGCCGTCAAAGTTCATCTCTGTTGTAGCAGGTATCAGAACTTCCTTCCTTTTTTCTGCTCAGTAATATCCCATTGTATGGTTATACCACATTTTATTTATCCGTTCAGCAGTTAATGGACATGTGGGATGTTTCTGATGTTATCTCCCTTTCCCACCCCATTTGCCTCCCAGGGACCGTTCTCAGGACCAAATAAAAGTTAGGCAAGAAAGCATTTTCTAACTCTCAAGTAGGAGGCGGCCGATTTTATTGAGCTGATGGAAACAAATGAGGGCGAGTTGGCTTATGTTTGTTTATTTGTTTCCAACGAAGCCCAGCAGATCCTGCAGCGGTAGTTGGAAATTTGGTCCTGGCAGAAGAGCTGTGTCCTTATCGTTGCCAGTGCCTCTTCAGCATGCCATTCTGGGATAATAGTTTCTATCTTGACTTTTATTTTTTTGCTGTAAAACAAATGATAGCAAGTGGCTCTTTAAGGGAATAGTTTTTATGTGGAATGATTCAAAAGTCTGGCATCTAACTTTAATGGAAAACAGATCTATCTTCTGCCACTAAACTAGGGAATTGTTGACTGGAAATAATCTTACTAAACCAATTAAAAAAACTCTTCATGGATCTTTCTCATCAGCAGCTCAGCAATTCATATATCTTTCAGATATCAGAAGGGGCTAATCGTGTGTGTGTTACTAAGGAATCCATTGACTATATTTTGTAAACACACTTAGATGAATCCAAGAAGAAAACCAGGACAGTTAGGAAACTTGCATCCCTCTCTTCTTCCTTATCCTGGGGTGAAATGAAACAGAAGTGGGAGACGATGTTCTTTTCCTCATCTTAATTTAGCAAACGAGGACTTGTTTCAGCTACGTCCTATAAAGATTGCATATGCTGTACAAGTATTTCTCGTACATAACACACTTTGGGGTTAGGTTTTTCAGCAACCAATCCGAAGGCAGTATACAAATATCCACGTAAAATCTTCCCTGTTTTCTGCTAAAGGGAGCTTCTATTATTTTCAAAAGGGTCTCTACACAATTCGACAGATTTATTGAGTGCTGACTGCGTCTGGCAAAGGACATGGAGACAGGCCCATAGAGAGGTGCCAGCCAGAGCATGAGAAAAGTGACATCAAGACAGGAACGCAGGACGAGAGCGGGCGGGGGTTGAGGGGGAAGGGTCTATATGGGCAGGAACACTAACAACTAATACTTCTGTTTATACATTTTCTGTTTGCTAGACACTATGCTGAACACTTTACACGTATTTTCTGGCCCAGTCACTGCAATTTAAGGGTGGTGTGCCCTAACCCCTCTTTTAGGGTGGAGACTGACTTGCCCAAGTTATCGGGCCAAGGTCCTAACCACTGCTCAAACCATCTCTCAGTCAAACAGAAACCAGTCTATTCAGGACACTCCATATCAGAAAGTAGATAATGATTTTTTTTTCTTTAAAGGAAAATGAAGTTAGATTTTCTCACCAAAATTATACAATTTAGTTCTGAAATCTGAGTGTTGAACATGAAGAGATCAGAGATTTACATGTTTACCATTTCAGCATTCTTGGGCTGGGCATGTTATTTCAGTGGCCCTAGGCAAGGCTGGGAACTGGATGACTTTTATCTGTGATACTCCCACACCACACCCCTTCTCCAGCGTTTGGGCCCCTTCTCTCTCACCTTTCACGGTACCATCCAGCTGCCATTACATCCAAGCTGTCCTATGTCCCAGATCTGATACATGTTTCCTTAGATGAAAAAGGAAGTAGATTCTGGAGCTGGAAAAGACTGGGAGACATCATCTGGTCTCACTCTCCCATTTTGTGGGTGAGGAAAACTGAAGCCCAGAGAAGTGAATCACTCCAACTCACAGAGCTGGACAATAGGTCTCTGATGAATTGTTCCTTCGTGTGTGTAACTGTGTTGGTTTTTGGAGAAACATAAAAGGGGCCCAAAGAACTCCCCAGGGTCTGGGATGAAGACCACTTGCTGTTCTTTAGATGATTCAGGTGATGTTCAACAGCATTTAACTTCTCTGTCAATCCTTCTGGTTTAGGTCAAGGAGACAATTTCCATTTGGCCCTGCCTTTAACACCTAACACTTGGTAATCTCTCTTTTTAACAAAAAGAGAACAAAGCTCAGGCTCAGCGCCTTTGGCTGACAGCTACTAGCTCCTAATAACATTGTATTGTTTTCATTGTATTTACTATTACGTCTCTATTTTGGGCAAGTGACACTGACTTTCCATTTACACTGCTGATGCAAAGTTTTCCCTAAAACGTATCCATTTGTTTTTTAATATAGGTCTAAACCGCTAAGCAAGTAATGCAGATGGTTCACAAATATGACAAAAATCTTCACAATGGTAAGCAAATGCCTTAAAAGCAAGAGATGTTGCTGTAAACCATTTGAGTGGCAATGATTTGGGGCCCTACACAGGCCCCTGAGGTAAACATATCGCAGATCACACTGCCCAGCCCCTTGCCTACTTTGAGAAGGGTCATCTTTGCCTGAGGATTGGGAATAAATTGATGAATCACTTAGCACCGTCCACCCCTTGCCCCATGATTCCACCGCTCCCAGTCTGGCTTCTCTGTTGTGGGCTCATCCGTAGCTCTGCCCCTTCACTCCCACTTCTCCCTCCAGTCCAGCAATGGCCTCCAGGTTTCCCTCTCTTCTCCTTATAGACTGTGACACGAAAGATGGCAGCTGACTCACAGGGAATTGCTTCACATTGAAGAATGGTGATTCACTGTGGCCTCCTTGAACACGCTTGGGTGAAGGAAAAAAGGTTGCGCCCCATAGTGGAACAATGTTGGTGTGGGGGCTTCTGGCCCTGCCTCCTCTGAACTTGACGGGCCTTATAGGGCAAGTCCCTCTCTGTCTCTAGGCCTCCGTTTCCTCATCTTGGAGCAACTGTCCCATCAGCCCCGAAACTCTGAGTTCAAATGATCTTTCCACCATTTACCTGACCTCTTTGCTTGCAGGGAAGGTAGGCTGAAGAAAGGAGGAAGAAGGAGAAAGGATGTGGTGAGGACACCAGGAGTTTCCCGACTGGTGAAATGAGAGAGTTGTGTGTAGATAGGGGCCCAAATGCATAGAGTTGTTGTGAGGATTAATTAAGATAATGTCTGAAAATGTCTTACCACAATACCCAGCACACAGTGGGTTCGTAAATGTGGTGGCTAGTCTCATTGTCATGGGTTTGCTGAAGAGGTGAGCCGGCTTCTAGAGACAGGGGAGGCTGCTGAGGGGTGGCAGGCTTCACCCAGGGTTGGTGTATGAAGGAGTCACATCTCATGCTGGCTTCTCCCAGGGCTGGACTGGAGACCGGGCCGATTCCCTTGCCCTAGGTCTGACCAGGGATAGAGGGTACAGTCAGAAAAAAAAGAACCAGGGAGAGAGTGAGGGGAATAGAGGCCCCTGTGCAGAGAGAAAAAAAAAAAATGACAAGGAACCAGTCAAAGGTCAGGAAATCAATTTTTTTCTCCTTACAGATCTATAAGTTTAGAGGCTTGTAAAGGTCAACGTTGTCCTTTTAAAGTACCTCCAGGATTTACATCCTGAGTAACACTTGGTTTCCTCCATGGTAAACATGAAGATCCAATTAGTTTTCCCTATAATTCAAAGAGATCCGAGAAACAGGGACCTTTCCGGTCGGGAGTCAGCTTGGCTATAAAGTTTCTTGCTACACTATTCTGAGGATGAACTTTAATCCATATCTTATCTCCTGTTTGAAAATGAACATCCCTTCTCTTCTTATCATAATGTTTCTGCTTTCTTTTTCACTTTTTTCCCCTTTCCTGAGAAGATTTGGCCATATTCCTTTTTGGCAATTAGAGTAAATTCTTCATACTTAGTTATTTGCTGCACTCAGTTACCTTAAGAATTTTTCTGCCTGACTTGACTCCAGAAGGCATTTTAAAGTCCTGTCAAAGCAGAATGTTGCTGGAACCCAAGCTTTCTGGGCCCAGATTCTAAGTCTTTTACAGTGATGTGAAACGGGGATCACTGAATATTTCTCTTTTTTATGGCTTCCCTGACCAGGGATGAAGTCACTGATGCAACCGTTCCATGAACCCTGCTTAGAGGCTGCTTCTCAGTCTCTCGGTTTCTCCCTTTTCCTCTGGGTCTACTAATCCATTCTGGTCTTTCCTGGGGGACCAAGGGGGTGGGGTGGCAACTGCCAAATACAAACATGCCCCAGGCTGGGCTTCCTCCTCATGCTGGGCATGTTGCTGATGTGCTGTCATGAAGGGTCTCATTCTGGATTCCTGGGGTAAAGGGATACAGAGGGTGAGAACCTCCTTTCGTGGAGGGTGAAAATTAATAGTGTTTAAATACTCCACATCCTTCTGAAAGGCAGGACTGAGCTTTGAGTAAGAGATCTGTGTGAGCTAAGGAGTTGTGGGGCCTTTTTAGAAACCTGGAGGAATCTTATTTTGCTCTCTTTTGACTAAAAGAAGAGGAGTGAGCTCTTCAACAATGAGATGATATCGTGTAGAAAGACCATTGGGAATATTTGGTAGGAGACATTGGTCTCTTCAGAGCAATCCCTAGTTAACAGGGGACTCCTGATCACCATAAGAACCAACATCTACTGACTACTATGATGAACAGGCCTTAGCAGAGGCGCTTACGTGCATTATCTCATTTAATCTCAGAGCCACCTTATAAGACAGGTGCTGTTATCATCTCCATTTCACCTAAACAGAAGCTAAAACACAGAGAGGCTAACCAATTTGCTCAAAGCCCAACCGAGTAAGTGGCAGGGCACAATACATGTGACAGCTCAGCACATCATTTTTTCCTCCAGCTTTGGTGAGTGAAAAAAAGGATGAATGACCATACACCCTACCTAATATGGTTGAGACATGGAGGGATGATTTTGCTTTTGCCTCTTAAGAGATTGCCATTTGGCTTTCCTCTTTGTTGCTTATCAGTCCAGATAAGAGTTGTATCCAATCAGAATGCATTCTGAAGTTGCAAAGAACAAAAGATGCAACTCAAACGGACTTTAATAAAGGAGATTTATGAGCTCATGTAACGGCAAGTCCAAAACTCGGGTGATACAGCACCTCAATGACGTTATCATGGACTTAGTTTCTTTATGTCTTTCTGTTCTGCCTTCTGTTTGCACTCCAGACTTCATATGTGAGTAGTTGAGACGGTGAGAGCACACTTCTTTTCTAGTATTCCAAGCAAGAATCCAAAGATTCATCCTGGTTGGACAACTTAAAGTTGCAGCTAATCCTTGAGTCAATTGCCACTCCAGGCCAGGAGAATGGAATTTGTTGATTGACTTAAGTCAACCAATAATCACCCCTGGAAATGGGGCAGAATCTGCTTCCACTGGCTACATGAAAGACACAGGAAGACCGGATACCCAAATAAAAATCTGAGTATAGTCAGGAAGGGGAGAGCAGAGAATGGTTAGTGGATAAATTATTCATAATTTAGAAGTGGAACCCTTGAATTACTTAAAGATAAAGCATGTCTTTGGTTAAAAGTGATAGAATACCCAATGGCTGAAATATAGATTATTAGTCACACTTAGTATGAAATGTTAAGGTGGGCCATTCCAGTTGGTGTGGAGGCTCAATGAGGTCCCTGGTAATCTGGACTTTTTCTGCTTTGTCACACTCAGTGTTTTAGCAACAGTCACAAATGGCAGCTAGAGCTCTAGGTATTACATTCTCAAATGTTAAGGAGGAAGCAGCTGTGACCCAAACAAGAAGGAAGCAGCAAGGATGGAAACAAAAGGACTCTCTTCCCACGAATCTTGTCTTTTACTGAGGTAGGAAAATCTTTCCCCAAATCCCCTCTTTCTCTTCCATCTGACTGGCCTTAACTGGATCATATGGCTATCTAGCTGCAGAGAGGGCTGGGAAAGTAAATACCTGGAATTTTCAGTCTCTGTAGTGGGGAGCTGGTGAGGAAAAAGTAGATTGAGAATGGCCTTGGGTAATCATCCAGTAATGTCTTGTTTTGGTAATTTTGTGCTAACAAAGTAGGGGCCGTGTCCTAAGATTCTGTTAGTGTCCATTGCAGAGAACATTACCAAGATCTGTCTTAAGGCTTTTTTTAGTAAAACCCTGACTCACAGGTAGTTAGCTTTTATCCATACTACCTTTGATGTTTATTTATTTTTTGAGAGAGTGAGAGACAGAGTGTGAGTCGGGGAGGGGCAGGAGGAGGGGCAGGGAGAGGGGGAGACACAGAATCCAAAGCAGGCTCCAGGCTCCGAGCTGTCAGCACAGAGCCCGACGTGGGGCTCAAACCCACAAACCTGACCATGACCTGAGCTGAAGTCAGACCGACTGAGCCACCCAGGCGCCTCATCCATACTACCTTTGAATACGAAGTTCAATGTAGCATTAGGTATTCAAGTATTGACAAGAGGCTTATCAGAAGCAAATTTAGGCAGCACCCTACTTCACATTGTCAGCAGTAAATGAACACCTCACACTTAATTAAAAATCAGATGTCTAAAGAAACCTTATAAAAACTGGAAATTCCAATATAGATGGTTAATTAATCTGAAATTTGTGGGGTTTTTTTCTAGATGGAAAAAATATTTCTCTGCTAATTAATTGCCTAATCTTCGGGGCTCTAAGCTCGCTCTCAAAGTACATTACAAATATCCTATCACTCAATAAATTGCAGCTAGTATCAGCAAAATATTTTTGGCTTATTTGAGGACTAGAGCTACGAGGCCAAGAAAGTGACTCAATAGATTAAGGAAACGGTAGAGTGAAAGATGCTGAGAACAATCTGATTACACACACATACATCTATTATGTTTTCAGTTTCAAACTATTCCAACTTTGGACATTTTTTTTCCCCTTCTGACTTCCTTTGAAAAACGACATGAGCAAATTTTTCACTGCAGTTGGAAGCAGACTCTGTTAGAAGAAAGAGGCCAGTATGCGGGGAAACTGTGACAAATGTATCTGCTAGGAGGAAAGAAAAACTTGAAACATTCAGAGAGCTAAGGATCCAGGAGTAATTGCCGTTTGGCTGTGCAGGGCCGATGTAGACTTACATTTAGTACTGACTCACAACCAACATTTCATGGTGCTTTAGCATTTATGAGGCATTTTTACTTACACTGCCAATTGGCCCAGGCTCTAATAAATCTCCACTAGAGCATATTTGGTATGTACGATTACACAGGGATGTAATAGGTTTTATTTTTGGCACCCCAGCAGTTTATTCCCCATCTTCCCTTTTCTGACAGCTGATTCAGGCCTAGCCAAATCATAGTACCCATTCACCTGAACCATAGGAGGACCACTCAGGGTCTTCCCCTGGGATTTTGATGAATAGCCAATAAAGTTATCCACCCACCCCATCAGCACCGTATGTTGCAAAGCTGGAAGGGTAAGACTGGAGCTACAGAGGGGAGCAATGGAGATGGAGAGAGCTTAGCATCACTCTGGACCCAGGATCAATCTTTGCTTGAAGCCAGTCTCTTGGGATGTCCTAGTTAGGTGAACCAAAATTCTTTTTCTGGCTTACCTAGTTTGGCTTGAGTGTCTGTCACTTGCATAAGGAGTCCTGATTGATACCACTGTTTACACAAGCTACAATCTGTCTTTGCAGGTTCAGCTTGAATTGAGCCTCTTTGAGGAAGCCTTCCCCAGTGACTGCCCCCTGGCCATTACTCTTTCCAGTAGCCACACCGCTCATTGACTCTACCAAACAATTGGAATGGTGTTGAATACAATCACAATATTCTCTGATTTTTCAAATGTCTTTTCAGTTGTATTGTAAAGTCTTATGGGAATGGATAGTACAGTCCCCAATAAAGAAACAGAAGTTCTGAAAGTTTTTTCGGAAGTTGTTTGGTTAGAACTTGAGCTACATTTCTCTGGAGAAGTAATATTAGCAATGGGTGAGTTCCTAGGCTAGCTCACGAAAGCCTATTTTATGAAAATGTGTGACAATGACAGAGGATAATAGAAGAGGCATACAGAAAACTACTGCTTGAAAAAAAGTAAGTTCGATTTGAGAAAACCAGGAGGGAGAAACAGATTATCTGAAGGAGTTTGGAGTTGTGTTAGTTTTTTTTTTTTTTTTAATTGGTTTTTATTTTTACCAAACTTCCATGTCCACATGGTTTGAGGAGTCAAAGAATTCAACAAGGCTTATCACAAAAAATAGCAGTTTCCAAACCACTCTGTCTCCTCAATTTTAAAAAAAGTTTTAACATTTATTCGTTTTTGAGAGACAGAGAGAGAGCGAGAGCATGGGTGGGAGAGGGGCAGAGAGAGAGGGAGACAAAATCTGAAGCAGGCTCCAGGCTCTGAGTTGTCAGCACAGAGCCCCACACGACGCTCAAACCCATGAACCGTGAGATTCTGAACTGGGAACCTGAGCCAAGCTTGGATACTTAACCACCGAGCTACCCAGGCACCCCTCTGCCTCCTCAATTTTAAAAAGATGTTGCATTTAAATTTTTTAGTTGTTTATTTGGGTACTTAACACATGTGTCTAAACCACTTCTTGATTTTTCTCTTTTCGGCATTATCTACTGACTTCCATTAAAGCATATAAGAATTTAGCTTTCACAATCATTTGCACTGCCCGCCCCCGCCCCCCCCCAGCTGGTACACACCAGCCACCTTCTCAGTGTAATTCCATCATGATTTTGGTTCCATCAACGTTTAGTGGTCACATTGTCTTGACGAGATACATGCCATTCACTGCCGAGCCATGCAGTACAAAGGAGTTCTGAGATTATTTTTTGATTTCTGTCCCAACTTGAAGTTTCCCCCCAAATAACGATCATCTTATTTGTTTGTTTGCTTAGGTTTTCACATCATTATTAATTTAGCCTCAAATTCTCTCCCAGTTGGCTACATACCTTCTCAATAAGTTCAAAAAAACATTATGTCTTTCATCAATTCATCTTTTGGGAGACATCACACCCAGAACCTTGTGACCTGCTCGGGGTTCTAGAATGGCTGTTCTCTGTGCCTACCGCACAGCTGCTATCTGAGGACACCCTATCATTATCCTGGGGATCCTTTTACCTTACTCTTGAGTTAGGTGTCTTGCTTCCTGTATCCCAGCTTTCCTCTTTCTTGCTCTACTCCCTCATTTTGGCGGCATACCTTTCCTCTAGTACCTTTTTTTTTTCTTTTGGGAAACACAGCATAAAATTTATCAGTCTAACCATTTATAAGTGTAAAGTTCAGTGGGATTAAGTATATTGACATTGTGAAACCATCACCACTGTCCATCTCCAGAGCTCTTTTCATCTCCCCAAACTGACACTCTGTACCCATTAAGCAACAATTCCTGTTCTCACCTCCCCACACACCCTGGCAACCAATGTTCTACTTTCTGTCTCTACGCATTTGACTATTCTAGTCATTTAAGTGGAAACATAATACTTGTCCTTAAGAAAGTGTATATGAAAGGTATATTTCTTGAGAACATGCATATCTAAAAATGTCTCTGGGGTGCCTGGGTGACTCAGTCAGTTGAGTGTCTGACTCTCGATTTCGGCTCAGGTCATGATCCCAGGGTTATGGGAGCGGGCCCTGCATGGGGCTCCTTGCTGAGTGTGGAGCCTGCATAAGATTCTCTCTCTCTCTGCTCCACTCCCCAACTTGCACTTTCTCGCTTGTAAAAAAAGAAAAAAGTTTAAAAAATGTCTTTATTTCTCACTGATTGATAATTTGGCTGGATATATAAATTTGTGCTCATTGTACTTTTCCCTTCTAATTTTGAAAGCACTGTTTCAGTATGATATACCAATTAGATCATGGACTCTGGAGCCAGACTGCCTGGTTCCAATCCCAGCTCTTACCATTTATTAACTGTGCTATTTGGGCAAATTTGTACTTTGCTCCCTTGTACCTCAGATTTCTCACCTGTAAAATGGAGATCGTCATAGTACCTATGTCATAGGGCTGTTGTAAGGATGAACTGTAAAGCACTTACTTTAGTACAGTAGAGTTAAAGTCTACCCTGAATATCAGCCACCACTGCCTTCCAACTTGTAGTGTTGTCAAGGAGTCTGAAGCTGTTTTGATTCTTGATCCTTTCTAGGTCACTCATTTTCTTTTTCTTCAGAAGTGGCTAAAAGTCTATTTGTACCACTATTCTGAAATTTCATAATGATGTTCTTTAGTGTAGGCTCATTTTAAATCATTTTTTCCTGAGCACTCAAGAGATTTTTTCAGTCAGGAAACTCCATGTCATTCAATTTGGGGAGATCCCATTGATTAATGAAACAATTACGTATTTAATGATCCAGTCTTTCCTTTTTTCCCATGTATTTTCACCTATATCTTTTATGCCTTATATTTTCATGTATTTAATGTTGAAGAGCTCTGCCTCGTTCTTATGTCCTTTTTTTAAAAATAGCCTGTTCTTGTTTGATAGATTCATATCTTCTTTTACCTCTCTGAGGATTGTAATTAAAAAACCACTTTTCCCCTGCTCCTTTTATAGTCTTCATTTTCTCTGTTTGTTCTTACCACATCTTTAATATTAGAATCTTCCTTCTAACATCTGGTGATTCTTGGTATCTGCCAAGTAGGCAGAAAAACACTGATTAGAAGCTCTGTGTGTGTGGATGGGGTTTGTCAACTGTGGGTTTCACCACGAAGCAGTTTTTTTTTTTAATGTTTTTATTTATTTTTTGAAGGAGAGAGAGAGACAGAGTATGAATGGGGGAGGAGGAGAGAGGGAGACACAGAATTCGAAGCAGGCTCCAGGCTCTGAGCTGTCAGCACAGAGCCCAATGCGGGGCTCAAACTCACAGACTGTGAGATCATGACCTGAGCTGAAGTTGGTCGCTCAACAGACTGAGCCATCCAGGCGACCCTTACCACAAAGCAGTTTTACTGGATCTGATAAGGAGCCGTTCATGTCACAGAGAAGAAATCTTGCAATCTCCTCTCTGGAGGATGTATATCAGGCTTCCAGGCTGCTGGGAAAGAGGGTTTGGGCAGTATTTACATTTTAATTTCATCCTCTTGTTTTTTAATGCACTTTCCCTTTCTAGAAAGTAAGCCTTCAGTGTTTTTGCTGCCGTGGAGGACAGTAACCCAGCTGTACTGACCTGGAGAGGATATCTAATTACTCTTCAACAGATTTCCAACCAAAGCTCTGTTTTCTGCTCTGTTTCCCAGTTCTGTACTTCAAACTGGGATTCTGTTTTGGTGTTCATATCACTCATTTAGAAGTTGCTTTCATGGGTCTTCTGTCAGTGCCACTAGACTTTTTTTTTTTAAACAAGAAGGGGGCAATTGTTCATGCTGCTGTTTTCACTTTACTCACCAAGAACATCTTTCCAGGTCATTAAATATTCTCTGAACTATGTTAATAGACGTCTTGTATTCCTTCATATAAATGTGCCATTATTTATTTAATCAAGTTTTTACTGCTGGGCAAATTTAGGTTATTTCCAAATTCTTGGGGTGCCTAGGTGGGTCAGTCAGGTAGTGATTGACTCTTGATTTAGGCTCAGGTCATGATCTTGCATCTCTGTGCTGGTGGCACAGAGCCTGCTTGGGATTCTGTCTCCCAGTCTCTCTGCCCCTTCTGCACACACACACACACACACACGCACACACACACACGCACACACACACACGCACTCTCTCTCTCAAAAATAAATAAATGAAACTTAAAAAAAAACCCTACAACAAATTCTTTATGAGCAAGAACGTGTTAAATGTTTTTGTTGCAAAAATTCTGTCTACACCCTTCATTATTTCCTCAAATTCAATTCACTGCTCCTTATGACAGTACCACTTTTGACAGGTCATTAATCCCATGAGGTGCTTTGTGAAATTATAAACTTTTTGCAAACAAATATGTTTGGGATTGCTGACATTCTGTGTGGGTCAGTTTAAAAAGCTCCACAGCTGATTTTGTTCTACAGTTCAGTTTGGAAACCACCACAATCACAGACTCACTCCTATTTTACCCAGGAAAGCTGTGCTCATTGAGGCCTGAGTGAAGCAGGAGAAAAACCGGCAGGTGTCTTCGTCCATGTGGGCTTGCTATAACAGAATACCATAGACTCAGTGGCTTATAAACAACAGAGATTTCACACAGTTCTGGAGGCTAGAATATCAAGGCACTTGATTTGGTGTTTGGTGAGAGCCCATTTCCTGGTTCAGAGGGTCATTTATTAGCTGTGTCTTCACATGGTGGGAGGGGTAAGAAGCTTTCTGCAGCCTCTTTTTATAAAGTCACTAATCCCATTAGGTTCTGCCTTCATGACCTGATCACCGCCCAAATGCCCCACCTCCAAATACCGTGAGTGGGGATGAGGTCTCAACATGAATTTGGGGAGACACAAACATTAAGTCAGTAGCAGCACTGCAGGAGGATGTCTGGCTCAGGATGACAAATAGCCCAACGTTAGTAGAAGGCACGCAGCATAACCCACCTACTTTTTTATCATCAGGATGTGCTCGGGGGCCTATACGGTGGGAAGTAATGCCTTTGGAATAATTTTATTTAAACAAATCCACGAATTAAGGCACAGTTTGTTTGGAAGCCAAACTTTGTAGCCTACACTCAACAAAAAAAGAATGTTTAACACTGTTGAGAATTTTGAGGGAGGCCTCTAGATGGAAGAAACCAGCATCATTTCAGCAATGTCAAATAAAGGGCCAAATCTATTAATTCTCAAGCCTTAATGAGCAGAAATCTCACTAGACAAGCTTGTTAAAATGCAGATTCCTGGGCCTCATCATTCTTAATCTAACTGGTCAGCTATAGCGTAGGCCCTAAATACTGAATCTGTAGTGAGGATCTCTGGAAATCTGATCCAGGTAGTCCCTGGACCACGATTTGACAAATTGGCTTTAGATAATGTTTCGCCAGGAATTACTAGGGTTGCTTGAATCTGAAAACATCTCTAGAATTGTCTTGTTAGCTGTCACAGGATCTCGGGGAGGGGGGGGCGCGGTGAGGCTGAGAAAACTTTTCCCCATCAAACAGGGCATCACGGCCAGAAGGCACGCTGGTGATCCAGTTTGGAGTGGTTTTCATGGAGCTGAGTGTGCGAGCAAACGTTTGGGAAGTTAGGCCTTCTAACCGTCTGACCGACTGTTTCCTGGGGTTACTGAAAATTCATGCAACCCCTTTAGACAGCAAAGCTGTTGGGCTGGAAGCTACACAGAGCCTCGGAAAGGGCTTTTAAAAACAGTAATTAGAGAAAAGGAAAAAACAAGTCGGCCTGCCCTTTGGTCCCAGGAAAAAGAAATGGCCGCTCAAAATTTGGAACCATAGTTCTGGGAGTCCCTGTTCTCTGCCCCTTAACTGTTTGTAACCTAATAACGCTCCCCTTTCTTTCAGGCCCGCGGTCCCTACTTTGAATAGCTCTAGAGTCTGATTATGGCGCCCACACTCGGATCTCCGACCCGCACAAATAGCCGACCGCCCACCCCCTCACGGGCTGGGCCGGGAGTCGGGGTTCAGGCCGAGAGGGGTGAAAGTCTCCCAGGACTTTCACTGCGCGCTTGAGAGGGGGCGCGGTCCTCTCCGGCCCAGTCCCGACGGCGGGTCGAAGGTCACGGGCGGAGAGGCCCGCGCCGCGCAGCCCCGAGTCTCCGACCGCAGCTCAGGATCCGGGCGCCGGGCTGCCGCGTGCTTGGCGGGCGCACGGAGCGCTCGGGCCGCCGCACCCCGCGCCCCGCGCCGGGCCCACCCGCTCCCTGGAGACGCGAGCGCCATCGGCCGCCCACGGTAAGCGCCAGGTGCCCCGCGGACGTTCCGGAAGCCGGCGGCGAGCGAGCTCTGCGGCTCCGCCGGCTCCTCCGGCTCTTCCGCGCCCCGGCTTTCAAGCTCAGATCCGAGGTGGCTTCGCGGCTGCTCTTCCGCGCCTTCTCTTCCGCCGCGGGGCGAGCTGTGGTTCGGAGGCTTCCCCAGCGCGCGGACCACACTCCTGGGGCCCGGGCGCAGCGTCCCCCGCCCCCGGCCTCACTTTTTGCCCTTACACACTTGGCCCTGGCACAGACAGGCTGCGTGTCTTCCTTGACAAGTACGCCCCGTTTGCCCGGCCAGGACGAGCTGCCCGCTTTCTCTTTGCTCAGCTCACGAATCCCTTCTAGAAAACACACCGGAAGGGGGAGTTTTGGGCCAAGCGCTGCCTTTTCTGTCCAAAACGCCCGCCTCCTGCACACCTGGTTTTAATAAGAGCCTAGGGAGAAATATGGCTAGGGGCCTGAAGGATCCCCAAGAAATTCCGTCCACAGAGAGAAAGAAGGGTGCACACGGGTTGCACGTGAGCAGACGCACTCAACTGTTACAAGGGTTTGTGAATACCTCGTGCACTTTTCAACTCTATTTGTAGTTGGGAGAGGATGTAAGTGGTAGTGATGTTGGAAATGGGATATTAACAGCAGTAAAAACCACATTTATTAACACTGAAGACAGGAAGATGGCACAGTTATGCACAATGTATTCTTTTCTTCCCAGTTTTAATAACAAAACAGGAATTTTGAAAAACAACTGCCACCCCTTCCTGTACTCCCACCGGCTTAATCCATGCGCACACGTATTTTTTTTTTTTTTTTTTTTTACATAGTTGCAATTAGGGGTACATGGCCTTCTAACTTCAAATTCTGGAACAAGGGAGGTAGATTACATCCCGACAGAACGGATGTCTTCATTAGTTCTAGGAGAAAGATCTTTCAGTGCATGAGCTGGAAGTTAAAGATTGTATCATGCTTTCAACCTATATTACAAAAGTTTAAAGGATAGACATGAAAGGCTTTTTAAAAAGATCCTTGTGAGACACATAAATGTAAATATATATTCACACACATTCTTTTTGCATCTTCATTTAAAGCCAGGGACAATTTTTTTTTTCCAACATAGTACTTTGATCTTTATACTCTTAAGGAAATAACTACCCTGTACTAGAATTTTGAAAGCACTAGTTTTTCATCATTTTTTAACCCCCTAATGAGTATTTAATCAGAGGCCTCAGGGTCTTGCACTTCTGTTCTCTCTGCCTGGAATGCTTTTCCCTTGCCTTTGCTTTGCTAGCTCCTCCTTATTTAGATCTTAGCTCATATCCATTTCCGTGCCCACCCACATGCTTGGACAAGGATATTTTGTGTTTTTCAAAGCACTAACCACGATCTGAAATTATTAATTGATTATTCCTGGCCCCTCGCCTCGGTAATATAAGGGACATTGCTGTTTTACTTGCTGTTCTATCCCAGAACCATATCCCCCACTCCCAGAGTCTGCCAGGACTGGTATTTAGTGACTAAATTTACTGAAAACCCAATCTTTGTAGTATAGTGTAGCCTTGGGAGCACTTGCTGAAATGTGACTCTGGAGGAAACATCTTTAGTCTCCTGTTCCCCACCCCTTTTTCCCCTTGGTGACTTGGGTGCAGCTGCTTTCTGATCTGCTGGCCCTTCTTGGGGCCCCACCCACAGTGACCCAGGCCAGCCCCAGGAAGTGGGCCCTGGAGGCAGATGGGGCCTCAGGCAGTTTTTCTGGGACTGGATTTTGGACTAGAGAGTGGCTGGGATTCTCCCCCAGAGGCCTGGGACTGCTGGCCGCACAACCCCCCTGACCCTTTAGCACTTCCCAGTGCTTGGCTGTATGCATGAGGCTCCAAGGTTCGTGGTGGGAGCTGCTCATGAAAGATGCTCTGTTATTGTTGGACTCCAGGCACAGGGAATAATTAGGGGGGTGACATGTGCTAAAGCAGAGGTCTTTCCTTGTGGGCTGGGCTACAAGGCTGCAACTGGCCTGCTTGCTGGCAAAGGCCGTGGATTCCTGCAGATTCCTATGTGGTTCACTTCTCAGAGGAAGCCTTGATGAGGAAGAGGCTGGGAGCGGGGGCAGAAAGTTCGGAATTTCCCTTGGTTCCTTGGGGATTGATTGTTGTAGAGAACCACCGGGCCAACACCAAGGTGAAGTGGCTGGGCCTGCTTGCCTTTCCTCAAGGCCCCATGTGGCTCCCAGGGGTTTGCAGGCTGCCTAGCCAGGGCCTGCATGTTGAATGGGCAGAGCCCGAACCCGCAGCTGTGGGAGGAACCGATGTTCTGGGAACTGTTGGGTGCCAGAGCAAGAAGCTTCTTAAGTTCCTCAGTGCTGAGCATGGTGCCTGGCACATGGTGGGTGTTTAGTAAGTGTTCGTTCAAGTACGAAGGATGAGAATGCCCTTAGCGCTGTGTTTCAAGCCTGAGTGTGTCCAAGAATGTAGACTCTGGAGGCTCACTGCCTGGGTTCAAATCCTGGCAGCTCCACTTATCAACTGTGAGCACACCATCATACTTCCCTGTGCCACACTCCACATCTGCAGGATGCAGATAATAATGTTCTCCACTTCATGGGGTTGTTGGGAGGTCGAGATGTGGACGTTTTGGAAAGTACATAGAACAGAACCTGGTGCATAGCAATAGGGTTAGTGCTAAACAAAAATTAAAGATAAAATATGGAGAAGGTAACAGTTCCCTCATGGGGAATGGACAAGGAATGGAATCAGGGAGGGGCATATAAATTGTAATTGTCATTTTCTTAACCTGGGTGGGTACATAGGTTTTGTTATACTGCTATTCTTTATACTTTACACATATAAATGCTTCAATAACTGTTCAATATAAAACATTAAAATTTCAGTGTATCCTGTACTGCATTTTAACACACTGAAGACTATTGCAGCATTAATTTGTACAACCTATCTTATTCTTGAACAACCTTATGAGGGAAGAACTATATTATTTCCAGTTTGTAGATCCAGAAACTGAGGCTGAATAACTTGCTTAAGGTCTGCACCATTAAAATTTTTTTTTTTAATATTTATTTTTGTTTTTGAGAGAGAGAGAGAGAGAGAGAGAGAGAGAGCACAAGTGGGAGAGGGAGAGAGAGGGGTAGGTACAGGATCCAAAGCAGGCTCCAGGCTCTGAGCCATCAGCATAGAGCCCAATGTGGGCCTCAAACCCATGAACCGTGAGATCATGACCTGAGCTGAAGTCAGATGCTTAACTGACAGAGCCACCCAGGTGCCCCAAGTCTGCACTGTTAAATAGGAAAGCCAGGATTTAAATCAGAGTCTGGGTTCTTAGTTCCTGTGTATGGCTTTCTTAATGTGTCACAGATATAGCAGGTTGTATCAGAGCTTTAAAAAAATGGAATTCATTACTCTGCCTATATCCACTCACATAAACTTGCACACTGAGACTTAGCTGTCAGAATTTTCAGTCATGTGAAACCAAGTCAAAATACAGAAATAAGCTGGATACAGAAATAGCTGACTGCAAATGGCCACTCCTGACCCTCTACTTCAAATTTTATATTCATTGAAACAGCCTCCTATTCTCATAGTTCACTTAATAATAAGAAATGTTATACATTTTAATTTAAAATAAATGTATACAAAATGAGATGTCACTTATATGTGCTTTACTCTGTATATAGAGCACATATAAAATCTTTATAAAACATATATTGGGATTCCATCTAAGATTTCATTAGAAAAAAGGTCTGGGATGCAAGAAAGAAAAAAAGAAAATTGACTATCATTGGCTTAAGGGTATAACTGAGGTTTAGGAATTTGATGGTGTGTGTTAAATTGTTATTCAACATTTTTTAAATGCTTTTATGTATGAAGCATTGTGTTATGCACTTAGGAAAACTAAGAGATGATAGAACAGTTTGATATTCAAAGTTGTTTGTAGTCCTTCAATATGTAATACATTAATATATAGTTGACTTTTGAACTATAGGGGTTTGAACTGTGTGGGTTCACATATATGTGGATATTTTTCGGTAAATATAATACAGAACTGTAAATGTATTTTCCCTTCTTTAATAATGTTTTCTCTCTACTTGCTTTACTGTAAGAACACAGTATATAATATATATATGTGTGTATATATATATATGTAACATAACATACAAAATATGTGTTCATTGACAAAATCTGGTGTTTGTATGTTATCGGTAAAGCTTACATGGAATTTTGACTTCACAGGTTGGAACCCCTAACTCCTGTGTTGCTCAAGGGTCAACTGTACTATTGACCATTTTGGAACTTATGATACTATACCAAGCTGAGTGTATTATGAACTATGAGATTCCTATAATCAAAGTGTTTGGGAGAATTCAAGGAAAATGTCAGTGATTTCACAGTCTCAGCATTTGAGCTGAACTTCAAAGTTGGAAAAGACAAGGGGGAAAGGAGGGAGGCTCAAACCTGATTGAGGATGAACAAATGGCAGTGGAGGGAGGCAGGGTGTGATAGCAAACCTTGAGGTCCATTCAGGGAATGGAAAATAGTTGACTGTAGTGATAGGTTCTCTGTAGTGGGGATGCCTATAGGAGGGCAGGTTGGAAGAATTTCACATGCCAGACTAAGGGGTAGGTAATGGGGAGCCACCGAAGGTTTCTAAGCATAGTTGTGATAGGCTCAGTACTGTGATCTGGAACATTCTTCTGATACTTGCTGTTAAGAGGAAAGAAAACAGAGATATGAAGACCAGGGAGTAGGCTATTGGGATAGTCATAAGGATTTAAACTAGTATGATGGCAGGGGACAAGGAAAAAAAGGGTGATGGAAGAGGTATGGCTGGAGCTAAATTTATAGTTTGATGACTGATGGAATGTGTGGACAGAAGGAGAGGTAAAAAAAGACTAACCATTTGAGATTGGATGCCACTTACAAAATAGAGAAGTCAAGAGGGGGAGGAGCTGGGCATAGTTTAAAAATGATGAATGGGTGAAGATCTGAGGAATTCAAATTTCTATTCTATAGGACTTCTCTGAGCCTTTAGAGAGAATGTATCATACGGCATTTCCCAGGTTGTCCACAGAAACCCCCTCTCCTCCTCCCTAAACTTCAAGTAAGAAGCAAGCCTAGTGCCTTGGACCTTTAACAACCCTAGTCCTACATTACAGCAAGGAAACATCATCCAGGAAGGACACTGTGTTCTGGAACCCAGGTGAGTTTGCATTTGCCTATCTCTTCAAGCAGTTTTTGTAGGTCCTATTTCATCATGCCTCTAATTTATAGCATAGGGAAAGTGTATTATAAGCTTTGAAGGAAAAAGGAGTGAGAATTTCACACTCCTGGCTGTAAGGTTGGGAAATCGTGGGGAAATTTTGAATTTTCTTGGGAATACTTCGCTCTTCCTTCTGAAGGCTTGGAGGAGGTGGAAGCTCTTTTCTGTTATTGGTGCTCTGCTACAGCTCTTGCTTGTACATAGTTTCCTTTGGAACAGGTCCTTGGGTTTTGAGACATCATGTAGGCATTTTATACCAGATCATCCGAATTGACTCATGTCGAGGTCTGCTGCAAGCTGTTCCAAGTGACATTGAAGGACATGATTCCAGTTAAATCAAAGACTTCCCTTACAGGAAAGTCATCGCTGTGATTAAAAAAAAAATGAAATTATATACATAATGTAAAAGTTAGCATTTCAGCTTTTAAGTATACAATTCAGTGGCGTGCAGCATGTTCACATTATTGAGCAGCTATTACCACCATCCGTCTCCAGAACTTTTCCAACTCCCCAGACTGAAACCCCATACTCACTAAACAGTGACTCCATATTCCTCACTCCCCACCCACCCCTGGTGCCCACCATTCTATTTTCTCTTTATGAATTTGACTACTCTAGGGGCCTCATATAAGTGGAATCATACACTTTTATGTGGCTAGCTTACTTCACTTAGCATAATGTCTTCAAAATTCATCCACACTGTAGCATGGGTCAGAATTTCTTTTCCTTTTAAGGCTAAATAATACACCATTGTATGGACAGACCGTACTTTTTTATCCATTTATGTGCCTATGGACCTTTGTGTTGTTTCCACTTCTCTGTGATCTTGATTCAGTTCTTAAAGTAGTCCCTGCATGGGATTTCCATGCAAGTTGGAGATGCCTTTCAAGTTTGTTTTAGTTATGTTTGAGTTGATAATAGAAAATGACAAACCATCTCACTAAACCAAGATGTGAAATTGAGTTCATTAAACTTTAGAGAAAAAAATACTCTCTAACCCAGACTTCAAGTGGATTTGGGTAGCAACAGTTCTGTACTTGACTGGGGGGCTTGGCTTGGTCCCAGGAGCCCACCGGGGATGGACGGGCGCTAACTCTGCAGTTGAGAGATAAGTATTGGGGCTTTGCTGTGCTTTCCTACATCCTTGCAAAGCCTAAAGCTTTAGGGGTGGGGGGTGGTGGTGGGGAGGGAGCAGGGAGTAGTAGGTTGGCTTGACATCCAGGCCTAGACACCATGGTCAAGAATTCAGCTGTTGCCCAGGAACATGCTGCTTTGGAGGCCGCTATTGGTTCTTAGTTTTGAGTAGGGGCAACATTAGCAGAGGACTTTGGTGCAATGTGGAGACAGGGAGAGACCACCAGAGTCCAGAGCTCAGCCCAGCTTCCCACACCACCCTTTCTCCTTCCCTGAGGACTTAGATTTAGAGAAAACAAAATAGTTTTGACTGAGTTATTAGGTTGGAATAATTTCAAGTCTAGTTTAATGAGTTTCTCATCCTCTGCCAGCCTTATAGGGAATCAGTTTTATCTTTTGAATTTACTGGTTCCCACATTGTATGCCTTGATGTCTTGGGGTGCTGCAGTAAACTTGCAGGGTGCCATGAGATATATTAAGTTTTTAAGGGAAACACAACTGTACTTGACATTTGTGGGATGCCCTAGAACTACTTGCTCGAAGTGTTCATGGTTTTAACATGAGATTGTGCTACGTTCCTTCCAATGGTGTCATATCTTTGTGAAGCTGGGTTTTTGGTGCAGCTGTGATAAAAACTGAGTGCCTAATGAAAATCAGTGTAGACTAGGAGATGAGAGCAGCAGTTTCCAATCTGATTCCAAAGTCACACAGTGCCCAATAGGTATACACCATCCATTAAGAAGTAATTGTGACCATTTAAGAAAGAAAATTTGCTTTTTCTTCAATTTACATGTGTTATTCTTTCAAATGGCCACTCAATTGTTAGGACATAAATACTTAGTAAATTGTTTGGACTTTAACACTTATTAAATGGAACTGTTAAGAATTTCTTTCATCCAAGGGGTGCCATAAAAAATTACTGAGACGCTAAGGGCACCTTGTATCACGAGAGTTTGGGATTCTTTGCTGTAATTTATCAGAAAATTCCCGAAGTATTTACTTTTAAATATGTCAAGTATGGGACTGGAGATGAGGTAACAAGAGGAATAAAATAAACACTTTGCTTTGAGATTTCCTAAAGTGAATGGCTTTATTTATGTATTTTTGATTATAAAATTAATATGTATTATCGGTTATTTTAAAAATCCAGAAAGATACAGAATAGAAAATAAGACCTCCATATTCCCATTCTCTGTTTCCCTCCCACCCCAGAGATAACAGCTATTAACATTTTGGTGAGTATTCTTCCTGACTTTTATTTCTCTCACATATATTTAAGATTAGATGTTATATAAAAATTGGATCATATATATTCTATTTTGCTTATTGCTTTTTAAAATCCACTATATCATAGCTATCTTTCCCTGTCAACATGAATAGATTTGTAATCATACTTAATGCGTATATTTTTACTTTAAACAGATTTACAAATAGACTTTCAAGAGAAAAAAGCCTCTCAATTCTAAAACCTAATTTATTACTGACTGGTAACTCAACTGACTGGTTGAGTAGCTCAACCATGCCCCCTTGTGGCATGATATGATATTTAACATTTTTCTTCGAAGAGTTGTGTGTAGGCCTTGTATTCTGACATGGAAGATACAAAGGTGAATGAAATAAGATCTGTTTTAGAAGCTCACAGTCCATAAGAGGAGATGAAATGTATAATTAAGTAACTATGGGAGGACATAAAAAGTAATTAGGTATATCATAGGAGAGCTACATTTAACCCCCTTAGGAGCAAGGGGTTAGTCCATCTGTGAAGATTAAAGACTTCATGGCACACGATGGCAGCAGCAACAACAATGATAACGGAAAACATTTACTGAGTTTTTAAGCCAGGCACGGCTCTTTGCACTTGTTATAGCAAAGATGGAATTTCTCTCTTTTAGGCTTTACACATGGGAAAGATTTGAACTCAGAGGGGTTACAAGGAGATGGAATGGGGCAGGGGTTAGTACACTATGTGGGGGAGCCGCAGGAACAAATGCAGGAGAGTCTGTACAGAGAGGACTAGGCCTTGCAGATTGCCTGGAGTGAAGTGGGAAACAACATTGAAAAGAGGCTAGTGCCTTGAATCCCAGGCTAAGGAATGTGACCTTAATTCTGTTGACAGGCATTGGTAACCAATGATTCAAGAGTTTTGATCAGGAGAGTAATTTTATCAGAGGGGGGCTTTTAGAAGATTCACTTTTTCAGCAGCGTGAAAGATGAGAGGTTCATGGTGGAGTGGCCAGCCAAGAGGCTACTGCAATAGTCCAGGCAAGATACAGTGCCACTCTAGAGAGGTGCAGCAGCAAATGGAAAGGAGAAATGAAAACCTTAGTTAGGAAGGCAGCAATGAGAGGATCTCTTTCTTGAATTTCACAGGTTTATTACTGATATAAAGCCACGGTAACTTTCGTGAACTCTGAATGGAGGTCTTCCTACCCAATGGTTCATACATGAGCTAAATAGATTGATTTACCAGTGTTTGCTGACTCATTTCCTCCCTTTCCTCCAAGAAACTTGTTATTTTAGGGACACCAGCTAGAACATTATTCAGCATCTCATCTGGTAATTTTGACAGGGCCCAGGTCCTCTGGAGGGCATACTATTCCTAGCCATTATCTAAATTTGTGATGGTGGCATGGTATTTCGAGAATGGTTTTTTCCAGTGAATATTAAAACAGAGGGAATTTGCTGAAGCAGAGCAAACAAGGGCTGGATTAGACTTGAGGAGCTGATTCTAAGGATGGGAGATAACTGGAATTGCATGATCAAGGGACTGCAGTGCAACTGCTTTGTGGCCAATTAAAAAGATGAGACAGTTGGGGAGCCTGGGTGGCTCAGTCGGTTAAGTGTCCAACTCTTGGTTTTGGCTCAGGCCATGATCTCATGGTTTGTGGGTTCAAGCACTGCATGGGGTTCAGGCACAGAGCCTGCTTGGGATTCTCTCCCTCCTGCTCTCTCTGTCCCTCCTGCACTCACTTTCTCTTTTTCTCAAAATAAATAAATAAACTTCAAAAAAATATGAGAGAATTAAATTAGATGATGGGAGTTTAGCTTGTCTTCCAAAATAATCTATTTTATTTTACTTATAAATGTTTATCAAAGAAATCCAGCCTTTAATATTATAAACACCTAGTTCAGTGATTCTCAAACAAGGTCACCCATTCATTGGTGAGCCATCAGGATCTTCTTGGTGGGCTCAAGCCCATCCCATAAATGAATAGGGTGTTATAATAAAAAGTAAGGTACATCAGCTCACATTTATCTCTAATAAAGCTAATAATAAATGATTCAGATATCTTCCTCCCAGTTCTTGGTTATCACCAGCTTTCCCCTGCCTATGTGGGAGTGTCCCTACATAGTCTGAGGGTCACTGATGTGGAAAGAAGTGATTATATTGATTGCTCTTTGTGCATTTCTCCAGTAACTAGTGAACTTCTCTGAACTTCATGGGTCTTCTGAAATCCTGTTCCTTGAGAAGCTATCTTGAATTATGTCACATTTTAAGGATAAGTAAGTTGAGTGAGGGAAAGTTATGTCAGGTGTTTCTACGGTCTCCAGGACCTAGAATTCAAAAAGATTTACATGGCTTTTCTCTCTGAATGTTAGAGGTTATGCTTTTGCTCATGGCAAAGAGCTTTGACTGAATATACCGTATAACATAATATAATGCAGTTCTTAAATTTGTGGATCACTAATTAACATGCTTGAGCTATTTCAAACTTTGCTGGAGTCATAATTCAAAACTGATTTGTCATCAGTATATAGCAGTATCATATTTCAGACCCTATCAGATTATAGTTATGCACTTTATCACTTTTTAACCATTTAAATTATATTCCTGTTAATAGGATCTATGTTTTAACATCAACAGGCAGATTGGTGGATTGCATGGTTCGTGTCTAGTTGAGTTTTTATGGCTAATTGGGCACATATGTACTAAACTAACTCCTCTATTTAGAAGTGAGGGATTTTACTAAAAATGAGCATATTTTTATTACAGGCAGTTTAGTTTCATCTGCTTAAGTAGTTTTAAAACATGAACCATTTTTCAGTACAACTGTGTCTTAATGTGTTAACTGTATTTTTTAAATGCAGATTTCTTTCACTAGCTTAATGGGAATTCACAGAAATCATAGCCTTTTAATTAAAGCCAATCTGTTTCAGTACCAGACATTCTGAAAGATTCCAGTGAACCAAAAAAGAACACATTTCTGCACTGGAAGTGTGCATATGGGACCCTTCAGAAGCCTGACAGAAACGCCTGATGGAAGGATTTGAAACAGGAAAAAGATTAATAAAAAGAATGTCAGAGTAGTTTTCAGAATAGCTTAAATAATGTGTGTAGTGAAATAATTTTCTACACCAAAGGATGATTTGATTGAAAAACTGTGACTCTTGCATAGCCTTAATGCTATAAAGTCTAAATCTAACTTCAATCCATTTAAACTAAAAAGAGCCCACGATAGCTATATTTTTCAACCCTAAAATTGGTATAAGTGACTATATTTTCAAAACTAGTTTAAGAGGTCTGACAGGCAAAAATTGGAAGACAAAGGAACAGAATATTTAACATCGAAAGGACCCTGGAAAATCTGGAATGTATAGTCATTGTAGTGTTAGTTGTAAGGAAATCACAGGATATGTTTGGGTAGAGTTTGGTCAAACAGAAAGAACCTGAGACCGGAAGTCAGATGCACTTAACTAGCTTTGGGGCTAGACAGGTCACTTAACCTTGCTGTGTTTCTATTTTCTCCATTGTAAAACAGTGATTATATCTACCCAAGCTATCTTATGGTTAATGTGAAGATCCTAATGAGCTATTAGGTATAAAAGCCTCTGGAAAAGTAATGCTAAAGTGTTATACAAGTGGAATTATTTCTGTGGTTTTGAGTAACCATGGCCAGGCAGAGAACATGTTTTTTTGTTTTTTTGTTTTTAATATTTATTTATTTTGAGAGAGAGAGACACACACAGAGAGAGATAGGGAGCAAGTAGGGGAGGGGCAGAGAAAAAGGGAGACAGAATTTCAAGCAGGATAGCGCAGAGCCCGATGTAGGTCTTGAACTCACAAACTGTGAGATCATGACCTGAGCCGAGATCATGAGTGGGATGCTTAACCGGCTGAGCCACCCAGGCACCCCCAGAGAATGTGTCTTATTTGCCTTTGCCTCACTCAAGTGCCTAGCACCTGTCTGGTGTAAGGAAAGAGTTACACCAGATTTGAAGGAAGGAAGGAAGGAAGGAAGGAAGGAAAGAAGGAAGGAAGGAAGGAAGGAAGGAAGGAAGGAGGGAGGGAGGGAGGGAAGGAAGGAAGGAAGGAAGGATGGATGGATTTTCTTTGCTCTAGTTTTATTTTCTCCTTCAGAGACTTGGGCCAAAAAAATAAAACTAAATGTGTGGTTTGGGATTCCTTAGAGTTTTACACAGGTGCACTGTGCTGGTACCCATCCAAGTCTGAACCACATGTATAAATACAAATATAGTCTGGTAGATATCCTAGTATTACATGTGTACAGGATGTTTTGTGGGATTTCTTTCCATGGTATTGGATTTGGCAACTAGAACTGTAGTTGCAAACACAACATTTTAAAGAAAGCCAATGACAACGTGCCCCCGCCCTTCCCTCCATTCCCTCCCTTCTCCTCTCCCCTACTGTGGGGCAGCCTTCTTGGTCCTCCTACCTCTGGTCATTGACCCAAGCCTTTTCTGTCATCCTGAGGGCCTTTTATGGAGGTTATGGGGCGGTGGGGGGGGGGGGCGCGAAGGGAGAGAGAGAGTCTTCTTGGCTGTAGTCTTTTGGCGCAGTGGTGTTCATAATTTTCTCCCCTTTATGCAAGGGAGAGGCAGAGGCTGGGGGGTAATTGCTTCAACAAATTAAATGAGGGGAGAAATTCCTTCTTGCTTGCAAGAAGGGGAAACTGGCATTAGCTTCCCTATTGGACTCCTGCTTGGGTAGCAGCCTTGCAGATGTGTCCCCTGGCTTAATGAGCAGAGGAGAGGACTGGAGAAGGATGGGGTGATGCTGTGGGGCTCACTGCCGGGTTGATGTGGCACTGGTTGATGTGGCAAGGATCCCCGAGTTTACTGTGGTCAGGTGTACACTATGGAGCAGGGCTGTTGGGTGCGGCTCTCTTGCTGGTTTTCTGGCCAAAGAAGAGGGTGGCCCATTGGGCGAGGAAGCACGCTGAAGAGTCACACTCCCAGATGCAGCCTGCCCTGCAGGGGAGGCAGGTGAGGAGGGTCAAATTGAGTCACGTTGACATTTGAAGCTGAACTAACTAGCAGTAAGTGACAGTGACCCAGAGGTGATGGAACTTGCTGGAGACCCACCACTCCAATGGGGAAGGGAGGCTTGACAGCACACAATAGAAAGCAGTGATCACAAGGTAGAGAGACAGAACACGAAGCCAAACCCAAACTGTTCCATGTTGTGTGGCACTGAGCAGAGGCTCTTTCATGAAGGTATGACATTAATTAGAAACTGTCCTTGTGTGGTCTGACTCCAGTTACTTAATCACAGAATCCAGACTCTGAGCAGACAAGACCTTAAAGATAAGTCCTTCTAGGCTAGTGGATTTCAGATGACGTCCTAGGAAGTCTGCGGTGGGGGTGGCAGCCTACAGAGGTTGCTCAGGACCCCTGGGGGAGGAATGAGGATGGGTTTAGATGAAGGGGGTATGGAGGGAGGTAGATATACTGAGAGGGTGGGACTTCTGGTTTCTTAAAAGTTTGCTTTTATCTGCTTTGTATATGAGGCTTCATTGCAACATTACTTTTGTTCAAAGCTTCCCCAATTTAAAGACAAAGCTTCCTTATACTCTACACCTCTTACTTCTGAGATTAATAAATTGAAGTTCGTACTGGGGGAAGTGGTAAGCCACAGGCCACAGAGCCTTGCGTGGCAGATTCAGGACACAGGTCATCCAGGTCTTTACCCTGTCCCAAACTGAAGAGTGGCATTAGCGTCATGAATTCAAGGTGCATTTACTAAGCAGCTACTAGATAGAGTCATGCAGTAGGTTTTTATTTCTTCTTCTTCCTAAAAGATTCATGCAGTTATTGCGTCCGTTTGGTGCCTTTATTGCCAGAAAAATAACAGCCAGCAGGGGCTTTCTTGGGTTACCTCGGTAAGAGATCTCTGCAAGTCAAACACTATTAACTTTAATGAAGCGGCTTTGATGGTGGGGAAGAGACAGCTGACACCACATTTCCCTAACAATAAACCACTCTGACAGATAAAAACAAACAGGCTCAAGATAACATATAGCATTTCAGAGAACAGAGCCAATAATGAACACAGACGGATGTGAGCCGGGCTTTCCTCTAAGGCTGTGTCCCTCCATCTGTTGTGGAAACTTCTAAAAGGCAGGGTAGGATGATCTAATCCGGCTTTTACAGAAACCGCTGCCTGCGTTATTATAAGGATGGCCCTGAAGGGAAATCTTAAATAAACCTAGTACTACCCTGGGCTCTTTCTGAAGACTCTCTTTGCTCCGTGTTAGGTATTACATCTGAGCACTGATGGTGTGTTTATCCAGTGTTAGC
Source organism: Acinonyx jubatus (assembly GCF_027475565.1). Classification (NCBI taxonomy): domain Eukaryota; kingdom Metazoa; phylum Chordata; class Mammalia; order Carnivora; family Felidae; genus Acinonyx; species Acinonyx jubatus. Next base: position 28,464,164 of record NC_069390.1, read on the forward strand.
CGCTGTGCTCATGCAGCCCTGCACCTTCCTGGCCATGTGGCGGCCTAACCTGCTGACGTCTACCCATGGGGTGCACTCTCAGCCACCAGAAGGGAACCAGTGCCCTGTGGTCACTCCCTACGGGGTCACCAGGGCTTTACTCAGTCTTGGCAGATCCCAACAGGGAACTTGGCCTAACAGCAACAACAATAAAAACCAGCCAGCATTAGACCAGGGTTGGTGTTAATGTCTGTTGGAGGCAGCAAAGAGGAAAATGTTGTGCAGTTTGAGCTTGGACATGGTTTGGTTATTGGTCATTAAACCCAGATTTCAGTTAGACTATGAAGAGTAACAAATATCATTTTTGTAAAAAAAAGCTTATTTCAGTTCCCTCACCAGGTGGTCACTTAACAAAATAGCCTATGGTGTGTCCTTTCACTGGCGGGGGTGGGGGCTGCTTTTATGTGTACAATGGGGGAGGGATGGTTATGATTGTACTTTTGAGTTTTTAAGTCCTTTTCTACATGTATTTTCTCATTGATCTTCACAGTCTTCCTACCGAAGTAGATTTTTGATAGTTTCACTCATTTGCCCAGGGTCATACAGGTAGTAAGCACCAGAGCCAGGAGTGGGTGGATTTCAAGGCTTATTCCGCACTGATGGAAAGCTCTGAGAGTTCTCCGTGTGTGTGTGTGTGTGTGTGTGTGTGTGTGTGTGTGTGTGTGTGTGTTGAGGGTAGGGCATGGGGGTAATGGCTAGCAAGCAGAAGAGCCTGCCCTGAATTACTGTTGAAATCCACTGATAATTCCAGAGCCCTAGCATAGCCTTAAGGGCCACGCTCTTTCCTTTGGAGCTCTTTCCTTACTAAGACAGTTAACAAGTTGCCCAGGTACCTGCTTTCATAATGGCAGTAATTATTAATGGGACTCTAACTCAGAGTTGGAAAGAAAGAAAATTCCCATTGCCTCTTCCCACACCTTAGCTGAGATCAGATTTCTCTCTGTTAGACACACTGGATATGGGTTAACGAGGGCCCTTACTGTAGGGAGGGGCGATGATGATGTAATTAGCTCTAGCCTTTGTATTCAGGTCCTCAGGCAGGGGACAGGGGCCGTGAAGGGACTTGGGGCACCATGAAAACATTCCTCTGTCTTCCAGCCTGAGAAAGCGTCTTAGAGGCCAAGGGGACTGGGTTTTGTGGGAGCCCTCCGTGGTGGCCTTGCACTGATTCAGAGTTGCTCCGGGGATTTCTCCTGGCCCCTTTTCTCTGCATCACAGCAGCTCCAAGGATGCTCCCTCCAACTTTGACTCTGGTTGCTGCAGGCTAACAGCCCAACAGAAGACAGAGTTTTAAATGGGGGCTGAAAATAAGGGATGCTTTAGGCCCAGAGTTGATTTTTCTGATTTTTTGGCCTTTTCACCCAATATATATGTATGTATGGATGTATTTATTTATTTATGGTTTATTTATTTTGAGAGAAAAAGAGAGAGAGAGAGAGAGAGAGGAAGACACCATGCACACCACATGGGGGAGGGGCAGAGAGAAAGGGAGAGAGAGAATCCCAAGTGGCTCCACAATGTGGGGCTGGAGCTCAAGAACCGTGAGATCATGACCTGAGCCGAAATCAAGAGTCTGACGCTTAACTGAATGAACCACTCAGCGCCCCAGTATTTATTTAGTTTTTAAAGTAGGCTCCACACTGCTGTGGGGTTAAACTCCTGACCTTGAGACCAAGAGTCTCATGCTCTACCAACTGAGATAGCCAGGTGCCCCTCACTCAGTATTTTCTGTGCAGATGAAATCATAGTAACATGAACATCAGGGGCTTGGTCAAGGGAAGGACTGCAGTGAAAGTAGCTTCAGGCGCATGAGGGGAGTGTGTGGTTTGTTTAAGAAAGACTGGAGGATGTGGGGCAGATTGGGTGGGTGTCTCTGAGCCTTTGCTCCACCTAGATCCCTTTCAGCTTGGAGCGCCCCCTTCTGGACTGCTCTGTATCAAGCTGTACTTGAGCTCTGCCCTGCCATACATACCTCTAGTTTTCTTCTATCAGGAGAAATGCAGGGGGGAGGAGGAGTAGGAGATCTGGGCAGGTTTAGCAATTATTAATTTCGGAACATCACAAAGCTCTGCCCTCTAGTGGTTCTTTGGGAAACATTCACATTCTCTTAACAACAACAACAACAACAAAGACAACATTTAATGCTGATTCTATTTAAAACAGAATGGCCAGAGAGAGAGAGCGAGCAAGATGACTCCAGAGAACAGAATCCCTGAAGCTCCACAGTCGAAAACTCCTTTCTGTTTCAATTGTCACTCCCTGGCCACTGACAAGTTTAGGAACTGTCCAAACAAGTTTAGACTATTTTAATAAAAGAATGAAGCAACACATCCCTAAAAACAAAACTCGGTTTGTATTCCTTGTTCTTGCTCAGGATAGTGCCTCTAAAGCCCTTTTACTTGTGGCCCTTGTTTGTTTACATTACTGACTGATAACAGGGTTGATTCTTGGATGGCAGCAACCTCCTGTCTGTTTCTTTATGAAATAGCTCTTTGGCATTTCTTACCCTCTAACAAGTATTCCTGTTTTCTTGCATGTTGAAAAGAAAACGCCTTTAGTAACATACCCACCTTAAAATTCAATTTTCTTCCATTTCTTCAAAGTAAGGACAGATTTTAATTTATATGGCAAGCTGAACTGTGTGCTCTCTTCCTAAAGTTTTTAACTTTACCCTTAAGTTGACTCTTGCCTACTCAGTGACCTTGCACCCTAATTTTTCCGTTTACTTCCTGTACCGTATTTGAAGAGCCAATAAATCACATCTTAGGTCAGCCCTTTCCTTAACATGAATAATATTTGTATTCTTGCTGTGCAACACAATTTTACAACAATGCCAATTTATTTTTTTGGCAGCCTAGACTTTCATTCTTTTTTCTTTGCTTTTTCAAAGCCCTATTGAATTTCAAGCCTCTCTCTTAGCTCTTGTGGTGATTACTGCTTTAATGCACTAACTTTTCACCTCTTAAGGCTTATCTGGAAAATATCACATGTGAGGTCCTAGGTGGGCTGCCTCAGTTTGATGGGGGTGCAGAGCAGAATTGGGTCCAGTCAGGCTGTGATGTGGAGGCCAACTGGGAAGAAGGGATGATGAGACTGGCCACGGTAAGTAGATTCTCACCTGATGCTTGGGTTGACCACTAACAAGTTTACTACCCACCCCCACCCCCTACATAGGACCCTCCTTTAATTAAAATAACATACTTTAATGATCTCGCAATCATTGGTTTGTTTCCAGAAGCTATCAGGTTGCATGTGGAAAAGTCAGTGGAGCAGAAACGCGATCCACTGACCTCATCACCCAAGCCATGGAGGAGGGAAATTCAGCATCTGGCACAGGGAGGGTAGAACCAGATAGAATTTTTATTTCAGTCATATCTTGTAAGAGCCTGGCTTTTTTATGATAAACTCTGGCTAGTTCTTACTATTCCTCCCCCTTGTGAAAATCATCCAACTGTTAGTTTGTACCCATTTTTGTTTGTGTCTATATGCTGTGCGTGTACGTGTGTGTGTGTGCATGTGTGTGTCCATGTGTGTCTGTCTGTTGGAGGGCTTAGAATTCTTACTTTTTTATGTTCTTACACAGTGTGAAATTCATTGAGCACCTGCCCAGGCAGTCAGCAGTATTTACAAATCTATGGGAACTCAGAACTTCAAAGTATCATACCTCTCATAAATCATTGGGGGCGGCTGGGTGGCTCAGTCGGTTAAGCGTCCGACTTCAGTTCAGGTCATGATCTTGCAGATCGTGAGTTCGAGCCCTGCATCAGGCTCCGTGCTGACAGCTCAGAGCCTGGAGCCCACTTTGTATTCTGTGTCGCCCTCTCTCTCTACCTCTCCCCCCTCTCTCTTTCTCAAAAATAAATGAACATTAAAAAAATTAAAAATATCAATATTGTGGCCCAGTTTGCCTTTAAGGTAGGTGTAGCAAAATGTTAAGAGAAAGGGCCCTGCAGTCAGTTGAGTTTCCTGTGTGATGGTGGGCACTTTACATATCCTTTTTAAGCCTTACTTTTTCACCTGTAATATGGTAATAACAATGACGTGGGTGAGGAATAAATGAGGTGGTTCATATAAAGCACTTAGCAGCACATAACGCTCAGTTTTTATAATTGTGAAGATGGAAGAGCCATCTTAGGGGATCAGTTTGTATGGTGTAGATCTGGACTATGGGGTCAGAAAGGCCCGAGTTCAGACTCCTAACTCGTAGGTATTAGCTCATCAACTCTGGAACCTCATATACCACACGAGCCTTTGTGTGCTCCTCCGTAAGCTGATGACCGTATCCTGTCCCCCCAGGGCTGTTGTGAGGCTTTAGTTAGGTACAGGATGTACTGTGCTTGGCACATGGAACCTAACACGTGTTAGCTGAGTTCCCGTTCTCCAAGTCTTCTAGGATGCTGGTTGTTGTCTCCAGTAGGCATTTCAACCCTAGTTTTACTTGATATGAGTCAGAGATAAAGAAAAGGGGATCTGTTAGAATGACACCACCCCTACCCTCAATTAAAAACAAACATTAAACACTTTCTTTCAGATATCTTCAAAAACCCGGGAGACTTTGGCTCCCCAATTTAAAATACTAAGTCAACGGAAACAAATATTGCTGTTCTGTTAGAAGTAAATGAATGCGTATATTGTTACGAAACAATGGGTTGAAAGTTCTCCTAATCACTCTGAAGGAGAACAAAACTCCCTGACTGAGAAGTATACAGGGTGCCACAGAAGTTCTTTGGGGCCACCAAGTGCTTTGGATGTTAATAATCTGGTTGGAAAGGTGCCATGGTCGTGTACCTTCTGTGTGTGCCTCAGTCTTCCCCCTTGTACCTACTCATATAGCTCTGGGCAGAATTTTTGGTTGAGTGTCTCAAGAGATTTTTCTTCTTTTGTAAATAAAGAGGTCAGCCTATAATCAGTGCTTTCTCGGGGCTGTAGAGGTGAGAGAAGGGGTCCATTGACATGGGAGCTACACGGAAGCTTCTTTCTGCTTTGCTCAGACGTGGGGCCTGTCTGCTCTGTGGGCAGGTCCGTGAGAAAACAGTAACACCCGCTTTGGTGTGAGCAGTCTGTTTTCTGCTTACATACACAGACTTGATTTATCATCTCAGTCCGGACAGCATCTGAGTCTAATTACCTGGGTATATGAAAGTTCAGGAGATCTCAACTAAGTTTGCAATTCAGGGATGCGCTTTACCAGAAGCAGATGGAAAAAATAAAACACTTTAGTTTATGACTATTTTTCTATTTGGGGGAAGGAGAAAGAACAAAAAGAGTTGCCAAATTGATCCTTGTCAACACTAATTAAATATTATTCATGATTAATTCTGATGTTGATGTATTCAGTGTTTTAGCGGTGTCATAAATATCTAAAAGAATGAAATAACTCACTTTGTGTAGCTATAATAAATCATGCATACCACAGTTCCCACGTGGCCTCATGAGCCAGCCCCTTATTATTATGTTTTTAATACATACACTTGTTAGTGACTTTCATGGAATATTATTAGAGATGTGAGAAAATAATTTCCTAATTATGCCTTGCTGTTGGCATTTCATGCAGGTAACAAATACTTTTAAAATTATGAACAGTTTCTAATTGTTTCTATTGTTTAGAGATAGATATTGAAATATTTACAAATGAAATGTCTGGGATCTGCTTAAAAAATACAGCTTGTCTGAAAGAGGGGTGAGTGGGTGGGAATATGGATGCAACAAGAGTAGCCATGAATTGATAATTCTTGAAACTTAGTGATGGGTCCACGGGAGTTCATTATAATATCTTCTATTTTTCTGTATTTGTGGACTTTTCCATAATAAAATGTCTAAATGATTTTTCCTTGGGAAGGAGCTCAAGTTTACTTCTCAAGAAAAATTATGGTAATCAGTGTTTGTTGTAAGCGTATGTTCCTTAAATGACAAATCATGGGTCAGAAGAATGTTGTAAATCCATCTTGGGGTTGATAGACTAACGAAGATGGTGATGATGATGAAAATACCAATAGTAGCTGCTACTTCATCAAACATCAACTGCATTGCAGACGCCGTGCTGTGTGCTTCCCACCTTTATTTAATCCTCAAGATGGCTGTGCAGGTTAAATATTTCGGTCCTTACTTGGTAGATGAGTAAACGGAGACCGAACTTAAGTTACTTGTAAAGGCTGCATGCTCTAGGACAGAAATGAGGCATCCAGGTCCCAAAGTGAATTCTTTTTTTTTTTTAATTTATAAGGAGACTGCACTTAGTGAGACAGTTGGATTCGAACCATGAATTGAAGCAACTTGATCAAGAAGGGACCTCAGAGATGCTTTAGTCAGAGATGGCAAATAGAGGACATGCTTCATGCTCCCTGCCCCTGTGCCCGTGGTAGCAGATGTTGTCAACAGATTGTGGCTCTTTGCGGCACAGGCTCAGAATCCCACTCAACATAGTGCCCCAAACAGGTCAGCTGGCTCAGAGTTGGCATTCCTTTAGGAACCTGTTCTTCATCTCTTATCCCTCTGACCGCCTTACCAGATGAGAAAACTGAGGCCTGGGGAGAGGCAGGACTCACTCAAAATCTCACAGACAATAGGTGTCAAAGTACTCATTTCTCCTGACATCTGTCAGGGCTCCTTCCAGCACATTAGCTAAGGCTCCTTCCATTTCAACCTTCCTGTGATCCTACATGTGTTAATACACGGAGACTGCCTAGAACAATGCCTGGCACATGCTAAGGACTGGATTGATACTGGCTATTGTTACTATTATCGTTATTTGTTATAAGGAGGAAAACTGTAAACTATGCCAACTCTAAGATGTAAGAGGTGTGAATAAAACCAGGTCAGTTTGCAAAGCATCGGCTAGTTTCCTAAAATGGTAACAGAGCCTTGGGCTGAAGTTGACCAAACAGCTGCAGCTTCAGGCCCCAGTACCCCCCTCCCCCAACCTCCCCCCACCCCCAACACAGACAACTGGGCCTTTGGTCCCCAGTCACTGCTCCTCAGGAATGTGCGTGGAAAGCACCGTCCTGAGGGCTCTGTCGAGTGTAGATTGATGATGCGAAGCAGCCGACCTTAGCATTGCCTTTGTATGGCGCCAGGGACACCCCGCCAGCCTCACCTTGTCCAGGCTCGGCAGATCCATAAATGGCTCGGCCAGCTCGATGAATTCCTGCTCTGCCAGGGCATCCGGATTTGGGCTTTGCTCACAATCTCAGGTCTCCCTCTCCTCCTCTTAAGACTTTTGAATCCTTCGATGATTCTGACTGACATTATTTCCACCACTCTCAGGCACCATTGTCTTACCTACAGAAAATGTCCTTGAATTCCTTGGTGGTTTTGTGGCTTGATTCTGGTTTCCCCAGGAGCTTAGGAATGATGCAGGTATTGTGAGTGGAATTTGTTTTTTTTAAGTCTGTGAATTAAACAGCTAAGAAGCCCATGTAATTTGTGTGACAAGTGACAGCTTGTGTGAAAATAACTTACCCATATCCTGTTACACATTTGCATCCATTATGCTGGGTAAAGCCGTATGTCACTGGTAGACCATTAAGTCGTAGTCACCAGTGTTTTCCTAGGTGAAAGGGTAATTATTTTTGCTGTTTGTTCATAATTTATTAATAGTCAGTGCAGAACATTAGGGTAGAGGATTATTTCAAACAAAGTGACAGATCAGATGTGTGGAAGGCATAGTGATCTGGTGGTTGATAAGAAAAGCTATTAGTGTAAAGATAAGCTTTCGTTTGGGATCTGCATTTGCTGCTGCTGATTGACACTTCAGATAAAATAGGCGCGTGCAGAAGACTAAAGAGAAACCTATTGAGCATACCAGTAAATAGTTTCGCTTTGGACGGAATCAGCTGTGTTCTAGAGTACAAGCACGGTTTCCTAGAATGGTATGTGCATACTGGTACACGGGTGATTTTAAGGGGCACACGAGTATTTTTTTCTTTTAACAGTTACAAATTTACCTTAAATGTGCTAGGAAAACAGTATAACTTACAACATGCGTGATTTTTTGGATTTTTTATTATTTATTTTTCTTAGGTTGAGGTTAAATTAGATATTAATGGTTTTTTTAAATGTTTATTTTTGAGGGAGACAGAGAATGAGTGGGGGAGGGGCAGGGAGAGAGGGAGACACAGAATCCGAAGCTGCCTCCAGGCTCCAGGCTCCAGACTCTGAGCTGTCAGAACTCACCAACTGCAAGATCATGGCCTGAGCCGAAGTTGGACGCTCAGCCGACTGGGCCACCCAGGCATCCCTACATATTTATGTTTTAAAAAGTGAGTTAAAGAAAAGCAAGTCAAAGAAAAGAAATAAGTAAACAATAGTAAAGGTGGTGGTCAAATCTGACCAAAATTGAGATAATGATATGTGAATTAATGATGTGTGAAGAACATTGGACTACAGATTTGTTGGAACCCTGGGATTAGCTTTTGTTCACTGGGGGTGGCCCCATGTTTTGATGTAACATGTTGTCCATTGAAACCATCTGGAGCTTTTACAATAGTCTACCTTTGATTTAAATTTTCAGCATAATATTGTTCTTTAATTTCTAAGCAAAAAACACCAAATCAAAGCATGGAATATGATTCAAAGCCGATATTGGGAGGAAGTTACTTCTGAGTTTTTTCTTCTTCTTCTGAGTGTGACATGAAAAAATATTAAAGCCTTGAGTGTGTAACTAGCTTAAAGATAACCTGAAATTTTGTCTAACTCTGCCACTAACTTCCTATTGGATCTCTGGGATGACCTCAACTTTCCCTGGACCTTAGTTTCCACATCTGTAAAATGAGGGGTTGAGTTGATGTTCAAGTTACCTCCTGACCCTGACTTTTTAACTCATTCAGAATTCTGAGCGACAAAAGTGATGCCATCGTTAGTGCTATGATGTTCTGGGAAAATTAATGTATTTCTTAGCCTTTGAAGAGGCTTACTGACACCAGAAACTCAGCTGATCTCTTAAATTTTTTTTGGTGTTTATTTATTAAAAAAAATTTTTTTAACGTTTATTTATTATTGACAGACCGAGCGTGAGCGGGGGAGGGGCAGAGAGAGGGGGAGGCACAGAATCTGAAGCAGGCTCCAGGCTCCGAGCTGTCAGCACAGAGCCTGACGCAGGGCTCTGAACTCAGGGACTGTGATATCATGACCTGAGCTGAAGTTGGACGCTTAACCGACTGAGCCACCCAGGCACCCCTGATGTTTATTTATTTTTGAGAGAGAAAGAGAGAGAGAGAGGGAGAATGGGGGAGGGACAGAGGGAGAGGGAGACACAGAATTTGAAGCAGGCTCTGAGCTGTCAGCACGGAGCCCAAAGTGGGGCTCGAACTCATGAACCTCGAGGTCATGACCTGAGCCGAAGTCAGACTGAGCCACCCAGGCACTGCTCAGCACCCCCTCAGATCTCTTAAAGTGGACTAAATAACTTCTTTAAAGGGGACAGCACTTGTTTAGAATGTAAATTCAGGTGTGCTTGTTAAAGTAAGACCCAGTCTCATTTTTTCTTCATCACACACGGGATCTTTTCGGTAATTGGTGTCCCTAACTCAGCTCAGGGAGAGGGTTAAAGATGATGGATTTCCCAAGCGAGCAGAACTCTAAAGCTGATTCTTGTAAATAGAGAGGAAGTTAGAGGAATGGGAAAGACAATTCAGTTAGAGACAGTAGTTTGAACTAAGATCTGGAGAGGGAAAAGAACCTGGTTCATTTAGGAAAATACAAGTACTCACCGATACAGCATCTGATCACTGTGGTGCCTGCCTGAGCCAGGCGCTGTGACAGGTGATCAGGACAGGAGGCTGCAGTGCATGGTGGTGGTGGTGGGGAAGGAAGACAGGAGACACTGGTAAGCAGGGCTGTCTCCCGAAGGGCCTCATAAAGGGACCTCAGAGGCCTTGCTGAGGACCGAAGAGTTTGGACTTCCAGCAAGCTACTGCCAACTGCCGCAAGCAGGCAATGGCTGAGAAACCTTTGAGATCAGGAGAATTGCGGGAAGGATGGAGGCTTTGGGATGTGCCTTTCTTCCTCCAATGGCTCAGTCCACGTTGGAGCTTTCCCGTGAGGCAATCTTCCTGAATCTGGTCACTTGAAGGCCCCTGTGAGCCTCTGAAGACAAACGTCCTTGCCCCTCTAGCCAGGGGCAGAGGGGTAATGACTGTGCCTAGCATGTGTGTCCACTGTGGTCTCAGATGCTGACTCACAAATCACTTATTATTTTTTTTTTTTTGGGTGAAAGCTGATTCTTCCCTTTTAGCTTCTTGCTTGGACAGGAAGCCCGACAAATCTCAGGAGATATTTCTGTGGATTAAAAAACATGGGGATGTTCCCTCTTGCAAAAATTCTTCCCTTTGTACCTAATTTGTACAGATCGTATAAGTACCATTCTAGAGACAAGCTGCTTGTTCCTTCTGATGACTTTAGACACAAGCAGCTCATTCCTTCCTGACAAGCAGGTCTGGGTAAGCAGCTGCCAATTCGGTGAAAGCACAACATTGGAGAACGGGAGGCAGTGCTGTGCCAGGCACCCAGAGGCCGGCATGGGCTTTCTAGAGTTAGCTCCATCATGGAGAGAGGATATAGAGAATCTGGGAACACAGCCTCTTGCAGTGATTCATATGGCTGTTTGAAACTGCAGTAAAAAGAAGCACACATCCCCCCACCAACACCCCAAAACATAGAAAAGAGTTCCACCATCACTGTTCATTTTAAGCTTTGCATTTGATGTCTATCCATTTGAGGAATTAAAAAAATAAAAAACTGGCAGACTCATTGGACTACTGAAGTTCAAAATCTGGCTCTGCTGCTTGCTGGCTCTCGGGCCCAGTGCAAATGGAATAATAATATGCCTTCTTTAGAAGATTTTGGGGTGGAAGAAACTTAAAGAACTTAGCCAAGCTCTTGGAAGATGTAAAGTGAATGGTGGCTCTCTTTATTGTCTGGTGGACATTTTCAGGTTTTTGGTAGCAATCACCATTCCCTCATCACTAAATACTGTAGTAACAGAAACCACTTACATGCATGTAAAGTTTATATTTGCACAGTTTATATTTTTGCAAAACTGAGCTCAGCTGGTCAGGAAGGTAAGTAAGGAAACTCTTTCTTCCATCTTACAGGGAGTAAACAAGAATTGGGGCAGTTAAGTGATTTGACCAGATTCCTAGAGTGAACAAAAGATGAATCAGGGGCGCCTGGGTGGCTTAGTCAGTGGAGCGTCTGACTCTTGCTTTCTTCTCAGGTCATGATCTCAGGGTTGTGGAATAGAGCCCTGCATCAGGCTCAGAACTGAGCATGCAGCCTGCTTAAGATTCTCTTTCTCTCTGTCTCTGCCCTTCTCCCCCCGCCGGAAAAAAAAAAAAAAAAGAATCAGCACACAGATTCAGTCTTTAGATTGAAATCTGATGCTTTCTATTGTGTCATAGTGTCACTCAAACACCAGGAAGAATGACACGAGCGCCATGTCTCCTCGCTTCTGTAAGTGAACTATCCTTACTCTTAGGAATCAAAATACCACTCGCCACCTGTGTCCTGACATGAGCACTGGCTGGGGCACATCCAGTTTCCTGGTTTTCTGGTTTCCTGGGCAGGCAGGCAGGCAGGCAGGGGAGAGATAAGCAGGGCTTTCACAGGGGTGTTACCATCATGCCTGTGACAAACCTTGAAAACCCCAACCCAGTATTCTAATCCTTGTGAGTTCAGGGGAGGGCTCCTTGCTGCGGTGTGGCTGCCTTGGAAAAGTTGTATAGGGGTGACATCAGCTTAGACAGTGAGTGTGATTAGATCTTTGCAAGGGCAACAACAACTATAGTGATGCCCCCTAACCAGCCCCTGTGTAGTTCACAGTGGGTATAAGCTTTGGGTCTGGGACTATTAGTAATTTCTCCTCTCAGAAGACTCCTACACAAGTCCATATCCTCTAGCATCATTTCTCGTTGGTTCATTGAGGTTTGTGGTACTAGGTCACCCGTGCGTTGTAGATTCTGGTCCTATGACCTACAGGTTCCTTCTTAGTAGAATGCACCCAGGCTTTGAATGTTTGAGTGTTGAGTGTTGGATTTTTGCTTAAATGCCATTCCTTCACATCCCCAGAGACTAATTTTACTGCAACTGGAGACCCACTGTTAGCTCTTCTTGCAGAGTGCTTTGTGACGTCAGAGAGAAGGCTGTCCTGTGAGCATGCCTGGCGGGGTTCTAACCCGGGTCGGTTTGCCGGGTGGGGAAAGATCCTTGCTCTCTGTGGCTGCCATTTCTTCTTGTTTATGATGAAAGAGTTGGAGCGATACCCAAGTCTCCTTCAGCTTTTAAATTCTGTGTTGTTTAAGCAGTATTTTAGGAACAATTTAGAAGAATCTGTTGGAATACCTTGCTTAAACTGAGAATTGCTAAGTTGTGTAGACATGAATATTTTTATTCTTTTTAAAAATTTGTTTTGTAGCAATAACGGGGATTATAAGAAACATATTATTAAGCAGTTTCTATGTATTGTCTTTGCATGGAAGCTAAAGGCTTTTTTAAAATAAAAAAAATGTGTTTATTTTTATTTCCTTCAAAAATATTTTCAGAGGGATTGTCATCCAGTCCAGAAGTTCCTATGCCTGGTGTATGGTCAGAAACATGGAGGAAACATTTAAAAGGTACAGGATTCCTAGGTGTCTCCCAGACCTATGCAATTAGGATATCTGGGTTGGGGGGCCCAGCAGTCTACATTTCAAAACAAACAGAGAGTCAAACAAAGTCCCTGGATGATTCTGATGAACAGGGTTTGGGAAATCACTAAGTTAGCTGGTGTTGTGTGATTGTGGTGGAGTCAGTTTCTGATTCCTGACTCTGCCTTTCTCATTCCAGCAGTTTTCTAGTGCCCAAGGTGAGCTGCAGGGAACGATCTAGGTTTCTAATTGGCTGATGTATAGGAGAGGAAGCCCAGGCCTGTGCCATGGATGGGGATGAGTTTTTCCAGTCTGTGCTGGTTGAACATTTGAGTGCAAATGGCATCCTGTCTTTGGTGCCCTCCAGTCTCTCCATCTCCAGGGGCTTCTGACCTCCCACATGTGTCCCCGACCCAAAGCAGTCCCTACTCATGCAAGTCAACAATCCCATCCTACTCAGATTGCTTTCTTCCATTTTGGCGGAACAGCTTTATTAAGATATAATTGACATATCATATGGTTCATCCATTTAAAGTGGATAACGCAGTGGTTTTTAGTATATTCACAAATAAGTGCAATCATCTGTTTTCAAAGAAACTCTCAAAGATTCCCCTCATCCGCCACCACCAGACAACTACTGATCTACTTTCTGTCCCTGCAGATTTGTCTATCCTAGATATGTTATGTAAATAGGAGTCATCTAATATGTGGCCTTTGGTGACTCCTTTCACTTAGCATGTTTCCAGGGTTCATCTGTGTAGTATAGCATATATCAGTACTTCATTGCTTTTTTTTTTTTTTTAAATTTTTTTTTTCAACGCTTATTTATTTATTTTTGGGACAGAGAGAGACAGAGCATGAACGGGGGATGGGCAGAGAGAGAGGGAGACACAGAATCGGAAACAGGCTCCAGGCTCCGAGCCATCAGCCCAGAGCCTGACGCGGGGCTCAAACTCACGGACCGCGAGATCGTGACCTGGCTGAAGTCGGACGCTTAACCGACTGCACCACCCAGGCGCCCCGAGTACTTCATTGCTTTTTATGGTCATGGTCAAATAATATTCCATTGTATGGGCATTCCGCATTTTATTTTATTTTGTTTCATTTTATTTTATTTTATTTTATTTTATTTTATTTTATTTTGAGAGGGAGAGAGACAGAGAAAGTAAGTGAACGTAGAAGCTGGGGAGAGGGGCAGAGGGAGAGGGAGAGAGAGAGAATCTTAAGCAGGCTTTATGCCCAGTGTGGAGTCTGATGTGGGGCTGGATCCCACAACCATGAGATCATGACCCGAGCTGAAATCAAGAGTCAGACACTTGACCAACTGAGCCACCCAGGCACCCCTCCCACATTTTATTTATCTGTTTATCCACTGATGGACTTTGGGTTGTTTCCACTTTTTGGCTATTATGAATAATGCTCTGTGAACATTTGTGTACCAATTTTTATGTGGCTATATGTTTTCATTTCTCTTAAATATATACCTACCTAGGTGGGGTGTTGTGGGCCATATAGTAACTTTATGTCAAACTTTGAGGAACTGCTAGACTGTTTTCCAAAGTGGCGGCACCATTTTACATTCCTGCCAGCAGTGTAGGAGGGTTCCAGTTGCTTCTTGTCCTTGTCAACACTTGTTATTTTCCCTTTAAAAAAATAGCCACTTGAATGAGTGTGTAGTGATCTCTCATTGTGGTTTGCTGTTTTCCTTTTTAAAGGGAATTCCTACCAAATATAATTTATTTAATCCGTCTAAGAAAAGTCTTTTTAAAATCAAAATTAACTTTTACTTGTTCTTTGTAAAAAGACTAAAAAAACCAAAAAAGTAGAAAAGCCAACCCCCCTTCCCCCCCCCCCCCCCAATCCCACCACCTAGGGAAAACTGGTGTTATACTATGGAGCATCTCCTTTTAGAATTTTTTTTTTTTTTAATGCAAGATTCACTTCTCAGAGGAGAATTTTGTAGACTCAGTGAAACCAGTTGGTGGGATTATGAGGGAGATATTTTTGAGCAAGAAGAACCCTTCCCACCTGAGATAAGGCCAGTGTCAGGTGTCTCAGCCGTACCTGTGCAAAAGTTCAGACCCTTGTGGTAAGTGGAAGAAATGTTTTTCTTTCTGACCCCAGCAGTCTCTTGAAAAATGTGTCTAACTTTTAGCCGATTAGCTGTTAGCAGTCTCTAAATGAAGATCCCTGAGGTCAGTTAGACTATGAGGTTGGTCTTGGGGTGTGGGTTAGGGGTGGTGGCTAGGTTCTCTTACACCCTGAACCTAAAAATCTTTTGACATTTGCTGTGAGAGGCATATATATATATATATATATATATATATATATATATATATATTTAAGTAAATTTTTTTTACATTTATTTATTTTTGAGAAATAGAGTGAGACAAAGCGTGAGCGAGGGAGGGGCAGAGAAGGAAGGAGACACAGAATCCGAAGCAGGCTCCAGACTCTGAGCAAGCGGTCAGCACAGAGCCTGATGCGGGGCTTGAACCCATGAACTGTGAGATCATGACCTGAGCCGAAGTCGGACGCTCAACCAACTGAGCCACCCAGGTGCCCCAGGCATATATATATTTTAACATTGATCACATTAGCCTCATTGGATGAAGAAAAGGATAATGCATGTTGCAACACTATCGTTGGTAAGTGACCCCCATTTTGGCATTGATTTAAAAAAGGCAGTCTTTTTCTAACAGCCAGCTAATTAAGAGTTCAGTGGTAACTTCTTATTTTTGTAACAACTCAAATTGTCGAGAGTTCATTCTAAAATCGTGATTTGCACCTTAGAATGTGTTCTCCCTTAGCAACAGTGGTGGTCTAACTGGCGGTCAGGTGCCAAGGCGAGCACAGTCTATTTTAGCTCCAAGAGAAAAATGAAATATTGTAGAGCACTTACTATATGTCAGGCACCCTCCAGCCTTTTACATGGATTATTTCATATCATCCTCACAGCTACCTTAGGGGGTAAGGTCTCCCACTATCCCAGTATTACAGATGAGAAAGCTGAAGTTACACGTCTTGGCTTGGACGTGCAGTCTGGATGTGGAGTCTGGAGTGCTAGCATTCCAGAAAATGGTGCTTGTCTAAAACTTGTAATTAAACAAAACAGGAAAACAGTATGAGTGAAGAGAGAAGTTTTGCTTATCTGGACGGCCAGTGCCATTTCCTATGCCTATGCAGGTGAGGGTTTCCTCTGTTGTGCCCTACTACTGGGAAAGGAGGTGTAGAATTAAGTGAGGTAAACCTCTTCTGTGGGGGACATCACTATAAGTCTGTGCTTTTGGCTAATTAAGCACTTTTTCTGGGAGTGTGCTTGAGGAATGAGAAGAAGCTAGGATTGTTGCAACTCCTTTTTCTTGATCTCATTCTGCATCCCTCCACCCCCATCCTAACGTACCAGGTCATGAGAGGAATAAGAGCTGAGCACTGGGAGCCTTAGCAGAGCAGGGTGGTAGCCTGGGCACAGGAACCCTTGGAGGGCATGGGGTGGGGAGCGCTGGAGGACCTGTGAGTGGTCTTGGGCAGGGGGCAGGGAGTCCCGTTCACTGCCAGCCTGCTATGAACCAGGCACCATGCTGGGCTCTTGACGGATATTGTGTCATAACAAGTTGTCATAAATAGCTAATAAAATTCTATTTTATTCTGACCACCACTCGGTGAAGTAGGTATTATTAGCAGCCTGAAACCCTTTTGGAACAGAGCTGGTATGAACAGTTAAGGCTGTCATCCCTACTTAATGGACACGTTTGCAGGCTCAGAGAGAGGAAATAACTTGTTTCATGATCCCCAAATGACAGAACCAGGGCTGCAGGTCTGCCTCGATGCCAGACACTCCATGAGTATTTATTTAGTTTGTTTTCTGGAGCCTATGAATCTAGGTCCCCTGCTCTCTTGTGGGCCATGGGGTGGGGTTGGAGTGAACAATCTAATGGCCTAGTATGAAGGAGGCCAGGATTCCTGCCAGGGTGTTTGGAGCCTTGCCCCCCGGAGCAAATGAATGTCATGATTGCTGATTTCATGTCCCATCTTTTACCAAAAACTATCTGGAATGAGTTGAGAGTTTTAAGCAGTGTTTCTAAAGCCTTTAGTGGTCAGGAGCTTATGATTAGGGTCAGACCTGGGTTGGAATTCAGAATTCTATATACTGCATTTGCTTTAATTTGTGAAGAGGGGATAATACTGCCCATTTGGTAGGGTTGTTGGGACGATAATGCTTGGTGCATGGTAAATGCTCAAGAAACGTTAGCTGTTACTATTATTACCACCTGCGTGTGCCTTTCTGTCCTCCCCCCACTCTCTTATACTCCCCTGGAGGGGCCTCCTTGACACCCTCTCCCATCCATACCCATAGAGGTCCACTAGCTTCAACTACTTATGGAAAGTTATTCAGAAAATTTGTTGCTTCTGCGTTGGTTTGGAGTTTGCTGGTTGGATGTCTTCAGGCTCTGGGAGACTCATTTGCTGCATTGGGTCTCCTAAGGCTGTGTGTAGCTTCCATGTTGACACCTATCTGGGGCCAGAGCTGCTCTATCAATTCTTTATTAAGACCAGTTATTTTTTATTTATGATGCTTGCGTGTTCATTAAAAATGGCACTCCCTGTTGGGGATACCATCAAGGCTTTTAGCCAGTTTTTATCAGGTTGTTAGAGTAGATATGAATATTTTAATAGAGAGAAAGAGCAAAGCCTTCAACAAACTTAATTTGTTCTAGAATCTAAGTGACAGGCTTAACAGGGGTGCCAAGTAATTCAGTATAATCAGCCCAGATAGTGGAATAAGGAACACAATTAAATGGACGAGGGAGCTTTTCCGGAGAGGCCACAAGGGGATTTTCCACCCCTGAGCAGCTGTAAATCACTGTATCCCTGCATCCTTTGAGTCCAGGTAAGATCTCACATAGCCACAGGCAGCTTCTAACCCCGGCTAAGTTCCCAGGAAGCCAGGGGGAGCGTTTTTGCAGATTCCATTTTAACATTTATAGAATTCTTTTCCCAAGATGCTGATCTTGTTAAATTATGTACAAAATGATGGATAAGCCAGGTCACTGCTGCCCATTAAAAGGCATATTTGGCGGCCTCAGTCTTGATTGCAATCCTAGATACCACGGCTGGTTCCTTGGTGTAGTTTAAAAATTATCCACTTGGGGGAGCTTTATGATTGAATTTTAAAATCCATATCAGATTTTATATGCGACGTGAGATCCAGATGAATACCACCCCTCACCCCAACTACAGTGACAAGCTACTGAAGCAAGCGATGGCTGCAGAAATACAAAGATAAATCAACTTGAGTGGTTTTGCTTTATTGGCAATTCCTCCCTCCGGATTTTGAAGTTATTCTTGATTTTTTAAAAGCTTCCCTTTCAAACTAAAATAGTTTAAAGATAAAATAAAGAATAGCAGCACTTTCTGCTGTTTTCTTGGATGAGTGTTCTGCATACTATGCAGACATCAATGCATACTTAAATAAATGCATGTCCCAGTTAATTTTAAGTAGCCAAAGCACCAGAAAAATCTCCTTTGAAGTTTTATGAACGTGGTCCGTTGCAAAGAAGATAAAATCATGAAACCAAATGTCTGAGCAGGGAATGCTGTTTTGTGTTGTATTTGCCATGCAACTCTCCGTCACCCTATCTCTCTTTCAAATAGGTGGGGCATGGAGAGGTCTAATGAAGGACAGTCCCTTGCTGCCTGGGCATATGTCCAGGTTCCAGATGGTCTTTGGGGTCTACCCAGATTTGGACAGTTTTGAAATAATGGAAAGCTAGTTAGGGTTCCTAATTAGGACATTTGCTAGAGAATGTTGTCACAATATGGATGCACTATTAACCCATTTTACTATGGAATAAAATGAAACCAATTATAAGCCCGCATACACAAGTGTGACTCTATTTGTCCACCTGCCCGCACAGAGGGAGCGGGAAAGTGTTTCTCAGAGGGGGATGGCTTGCTTATTGTCTAAAGCTCAGTCTTACTCTGTTCTCTTCTTTTCTCCTCTTTGTCCTCTTCTTTTGAGTTGTCGGGGCTTTACAGATTCTCTCCTCATTTACTTAGCGTTCAATTATTATATTAATATGGCTTTGCTATTTTGACAAAGCCCCTTTCTTCTTTTTCTTTTTCTCTTTCCAGAAGAGGAAGGGAAGAATTGTGGACGCTTGCTATTCAGCCTTTTGTCCCTTTGGTGAAGGGCATCTCTGTATCTGAGCAGCTGCTGCCGTTTCCTGGATTTGCTTCCTTCACTGCCATCCCCTACCCCACCTCCTCCCCACCCCCCCCCCCCAACATGCTCAGGCTCACCTTGCTCCACCTCTCTCACTGGGCAGCCTGGCCTGTCTCCACACAAGCATCACATTCTGTCGCCAGTCCTCACGAGGACCAGTCTCAGGTACCTGCTCCAGTGGGGTCCCACTCCTCTCCTCCCCCCAGTCACTTGTTCACCATCTTCATTGGTCACATCGATATGACTTTCACTCTCTGCTCAGTGGAGGAGAAATCTCGCTTCCTCAGGAACCCTGTTGTTCCCACCAGGAAGACTTTTTTCTTCAGGAGGAGGAAAAAAATGCCACTCACTCCTATTTTTATTTTCTGGTCTTTTGCTTTAATGGAATGGTTTTTCTAACTTTTATTTGTAACCATTAACTTTTTTTTTTAAATAAATCATACACAGAAGCCCAGACCAGTCCATGCCTGACTTCACAGAGCTCTGTGGCAGATCGTTTTCTAAGACAGCTGCAACTATTTCTGCTGAAGTCTTTTACAATAAGACTTTGCTGCTTGTCCCATCAAGGGGTGGAATCTGTTTCTCCTCCCCTTGAATCTGGTGGCCTTTTGGCTTGCTTTGACCAACAGACTGTGGTGGAGGGGGCAATGTCCAAGTCCCAGCCCCCGCCTCCAGAGGCCTTGCGGCCGTCACCTCCATCCTCATGGGGCCCTAAGACGACCAGGTGAAGAAACTGCCCCTTCTGTCCTCTGGGGTCCTTGCCCTAAGACCTCTAAGGGAAGATGCTGCTCTACTTTGCCAGAGGATGAGAGGCAACATGGATGACAACTGAGGCCCCCCCAACCAACATCTGGCACTAGGGCCGCCTTGCCAACATCTGGCACTGTGCACTGGACAGGAGGCATCTCGGACCTTCCAGGCAAGGTGACTCCCCAGCTAATTGCAGGAGGGTGAATGAGCCCGCCAGAAAAGCAGAGGAACCACCCAGCAAAGTGCAGAATCAAGAGAAATAGTCAATTCTTGTTATTTTCTGCCACTAAATTTTGGGCTTAAATAGATGACTGAACTAGAAATAGAAATAGATGGCTGAAAGAGGTGCCCTTCAGGAAAATCTTTATGTTAAGTCTACTCTGTGTGTGTGTGTGTGTGTGTGTGTGTGTGTGTAAGCCAGCTTATTATTTATTATGAAATCAGTTTCTGCACTATGACAGTGTGAACGGAGAAGGGACGGCTTCCAGCAGCCCCATGTTGCTGCCTCCTCCTGCTTGTCCTGCCCCCCTTGCACCACATGCTACACCACATCATGGCTGAGCTTGTTGTATATGTTTATGCACCGTGAACATTTTGTAGATGCTTTGTGGAGAGCCTTACATAAAATCGGATTTATGTTTATTAAGTCTTGGCTAAGAGATCCCTGCATCTAAGGGCACAGAAAGGCCCACCTGCTCTGATGGTAGCAGAGGGAGGACCTGGGCCCTCAACGCCTTAGCTGAACCCCACTCCCTCGCAGCACTCCAGAGAACCCCAGGACTGAGGGTGGGAAGGCTCCTGTCTTAACACACTCCATTGCCTGCTGGGAAACTTACAGTCATCCAGATCAGCCACACTGACTAGGTGTATTGATAAGGTACATATGTTACTTTTCTGCTGCAAGCAGGTGATTTTTTAAATTCCAAGGAGACAGCTACTGTTGCACATTAACCTAGTCTTGAATGTTAGACTCTGTGTCCATTTTCCTAGTACTACCTCGATAATAATTCCAGTATTATCATGACTTACTGTGTGTTGGGCTCTGTGCTAAGCACTTCCTGTACATTGTCTCACTTAGTCTCCCTAAAGGCCCTGTGAGGCAGGTATTATTGGGCTCATTTTACAGATAAGGAAACAAGGACTCAGACCCGAGGCATTTATCTGTCAGGGGTGGGGCACCGCACAACCATTGGGGGCGCCATTCACATTGTGGTCTGTGCAGTTCACATGGTGGCCCTGCCCAGGGTGACAGTCTAGAGGGTGATAGAGCTGGGAGTTCAGACTCTAAAATCTGAGCACTTCATTTTATTTTATATGACTTCATTAAAACTTTTCACTTCTCTAAGCTACTTTATTTCTTCTGTCTCTATCTATGTATTCCAATGTCAGTCTATCCAGCCACTTGTCTGTCCGTCTGTCCATCCGTCCATCCATCTGTCGGTCCATCTGTCTGTCCGTCCGTCCATCCATCCATCCATCCATCCATCCATCCATCCATCTATCCCTGCCTCCTTCTGTCTGCCACTCACCCAGTCATCTTTTAGTTGAATCAGTGAAGGTAGTGAGCATCAGTAATAAAGGTCTGAAAATCCAGTTTCTTGAAATATACCTGGAAACATTCTCTGATGTGTATTCTTATTTTTAAGTTCATTTGAAATAAAAATTTTAATTACTGAATATTTAAAACAACTCAAAAAGAAGATAATTTTCCAGAAACCCATGTGCCTGCAATCCAGATTTCATATTGTGCTATATTTGCTTCAATTTCTTTAGACCCTCATTTTGAAAATGGAAATAGAACAATGAGAGTCAAAGCCCTACCCCCTCTCTTTTACTTCTTTCCCTAGCTTAAAGATGGCATGTCATATCCGTGTCACATTCCCACGCATGGTTTTATGTATTTACTAGCTCTGTATGTATCCATAAATAATATTTAGTATTATTTTTGAGTTTTATAGGTTTCATTTACTAATAGCATGCTTTTGCAACTTGCTTTTGTCCTTCAACACTATATTTTTTGAGATTTATTCATTTTGACATGTATACATCTTACTGATGGGCCGTTAAGTTGTTTTACTTCTTTTGCTATTAAAAATAATGCTGTAGTGAACATCTTGGAACAGCCTCCTTGTTCACAGATGCATGAGCTTCTGTTGGACAGACACCTCGGACTGGAGTTACACATCTTCCACTTTCCTGTTCAAAATATGCTTCAAAGTGGTTGTGCCCCAACAGCACTCTACCACAATCTCTGTTTTCCATCTGCTCCCTACAATTGATGTTCTCTAGTGTGGATCGAATGGTCTCTTATTTTTTATTTCTATTTCCCTGAGCATCATTGCATGGTTATAAAGGTCATTCAGATTTCCTTTTTTATGGAATGCTTATTCATAATTAATATACTTTGTCTATTTTTTCTACTGGATAGTCTTTGCCTTTCTTTCTTTTTTTTTTTTCAATATATGAAATTTATTGTCAAATTGGTTTCCATACAACACCCAGTGCTCATCCCAAAAGGTGCCCTTCTCAATACCCATCACCCACCCTCCCCTCTCTCCCACCCCCCATCAACCCTCAGTTTGTTCTCAGTTTTTAAGAGTCTCTTATGCTTTGGCTGTCTCCCACTCTAACTTCTTTTTTTTTTTTTCCTTCCCCTCCCCCATGGGTTCCTGTTAAGTTTCTCAGGATCCACATAAGAGTGAAAACATATGGTATCTGTCTTTCTCTGTAGTCTTTGCCTTTCTTATTGGTTATAGGAGTTTTTTTATTTCTGGTTTGTTGTTGTTGTTAATTTTTTTTCTGGAAACAGATCCTTTATCAGTTAATTGCATTGCAAATACCTTCTATGTCAATAAACACAGTTTAGCAAGCTCTGTTCAGTCTCTTGTAACTGTGAGTCTTTCAGGTTTCCTAGGTAAGAATTCAGAATGTTATCTATTACTGGTCATTACCTATTACTAGGTCTACCAGACATGGCCAAAAAATCAACATGGTAAGAATTAAGGCATTGCTAATGACCTCATTTGCCAGACTTGTATTTCTCTTCTCCCTAACCTCTGCCTAACAAAACCACACTCTAGCAACCGCTGAGTCAACACAAAAAGCTAAAATGCCTGTTCCTGGTCATAACTAATGAGTTGAATGAATGAAAGAGAATTAATTCATAATAAGTCTGTCTTACCTAAAATAAGCCAATCCTAAGTATAAATAAACTACATTACACTTCTTGTGTCTTGGAGAGAATAAGTTCATTTAACTCCATCTTCTCAACCAGCTGCATCATCAACATCAGTAAAGACCTGTAGGTAATGACCTTTAGCACTATGGGATCAATGGCCGTAGAGTAGGTCATGGAATCTGTATATTAAAAAGCTGCTCCAAAGGATTATGATCTGTAGCCATATTTGGAAATCTCTGAATTCGGTCATCTGGCTTTCTGGGCACCACTCTGCCTTTACTATGTGGCCACCTTCTGTGGCAGAGGGTATCTTTCCCCAGGACAAGGCAGGAGGCAGATCCAGATATGGGAGGAGGATCCCAGGGAGGAACAGGGGGTTCTTCCCTGCGTAAGGTACCCCTAGACACTAGCTTCCTGTCTGAAAATCTGTCTTATTCCCATTAATTGCCATTGGAAGTCTCCTCAACTCTCTACCACTCTGGCCTCAATGAGACAAGCACAACAGAATAAAATCCATTCAACTTCCTCCAAAGTGAGGGATTGTTTTCTTACTGCTAACCTGGGAACTGGTTCCCTGATTCCTAAGATTTTTATTTTGTTTTATTTTATTTATTTTTTTTAAATTTATTTTTTTTTCAACGTTTATTTATTTTTGGGACAGAGAGAGACAGAGCATGAACGGGGGAGGGGCAGAGAGAGAGGGAGACACAGAATCGGAAACAGGCTCCAGGCTCTGAGCCATCAGCCCAGAGCCTGACGCGGGGCTCGAACTCACGGACCGTGAGATCGTGACCTGGCTGAAGTCGTACGCTTAACCGACTACGCCACCCAGGCGCCCCTGTTTTATTTTTATAAATGTGCTCTAAGTCTAATAATCATAGCCGCTAAACCTCTTCGAAGAGAGGTAGGTCTGAAGGAGAATGTGGAAAACTACCAAGTCCAGCAGCTCCTCCTGCAGAGATCTGTTGCCTGCAGAGTCCTGTGACTTCCTAAAGCAGTTCTTAGGATAGGGATGGACCAACAATTTCCTGTGCTGCTAAACTAAGCAAGCATTGTGTTGAAACATAGTTTTTAAAGTCTTACTTTAACAAGAGAACAGGGCCATCCTAATCCTCGACTGCTCTAGTTCTCCAAGGAACACAGGAACCTCCAAGGAGTTGGCCAGTTTACATGGGAAAATGATGCTTGCTGACTCCCCCCCCCCCCCCCCCCCCCCGCTGCAGATCATGTTTCCAGAAGGGCTAATGGGTGCTGGCATCCTTTCCACGTTCTACTCACATAGTCTTGTGATACGGAGTCTGGCATCAGCTACAGAATCGATGCCTTCATGAGGTTGAGTTAAGTCTCAGACTAACTCCGTGACCTTGATTGCATTTCTTAATAGATGAGTCTCATGTAGATGACATGTCCTAGTTTCCTGGCTTACTGGCTTTCTTTTTATTCTCCCCTTTCCTCTTCTCTGTTTTCCTCCTTCAGTTCTTTCCATAGTCTCATGTGGAGAGAACCAGTGTTCAGATCCTACCACTTGCTAGCTGGGTGGCTGTAGGCAGTTCCTTAACCTCTTAAAGCCCCAGCTTCCTTGTCTTTAAAATAGGAATTCTAATAGTGCCAATGTCCTAAGGTAGAATAGGACTGATAATTTGTAGGACCCAGTGCAAATGAAACTGTGGGGCCCCTTGTTAAAAAATTATTATGAATTTCAAAATGGTGATAGCCGAATTTTAAACCAAGTGTGCGGCCTTTCGAAACATAGGACCTTGTGTGATTGCATAGATTACACACCCATGAAACCATGGAATCAATGAGATAGATAAGTAGTGTTACTATGACTCCTGTTATTTTGTGTCTTCCGTTTCCTTTCTGTGCTCTAGGTTTGCCAGTAATAGCAAACATGCCTTTATCCATCAAAATACACACACACATACTTATTATTCAGTTGTTCTTAGGGTCCCTTAAGTCTGTTGAGTTTGCTTTTTTCCTTTGCTTGAACCTAATAACAGAAATCATTAGATCTAAGATTCTGATTTCAGAGTGCCTCCGTTTATATATTCCACTTTTCCTTTGATCCTTTTCCATGTTCATATCTGAGTATAATTATACCCATTACTTTTGTTTCCCCTTATTTCCATGTTGTTCCATAGTTTTCCTAATTAATTTTTTAAAAAGAAAATCACTTTCAAAAATTAATGAGATAGGGGTGCCTGGGTGGCTCAGTAGGTTCAGCATCTGACTCTTGGTTTTGGCTCAGGTCGTGATCTCATGGTTCGTGAGATCAAGCCCTGCATTGGGCTCCACGCTGGTAGCACGGAGCCTGCTTGGGATTCTCTCTCCCTCTCTCTCTCTCTGCCCCTCCCCTGCTTGTGCACACGCACACCCTCTCTCACTCAAAATAAATAAACTTTTAAAAAATTAATGAGATGTTAAAATTAATGAATTCATTGTTAACAATTAAAACAGATCCTCCAGAAGGAAACAGGGGCTAGCAAGGGAGGAGATGGGTTGGAACCAAGAACTGGAGAGCAAGACAGAAGAGAGATTTCAAGAGGCACCTGGGTGGCTCAGCCTGTTAAGCTTCCAACTTGGGCCGTCATGATCTCATGGTTCGTGAGTTCAAGCCCCACATTGGGGTCTCTGTTGTCAGCATAGAGTCTGCTTCAGATCCTCTGTCTCCCTCCCTGTCTGCCTTTCTTCCACTTGCGTTCTCTCTCAAAAATAAATAAACATTAAAAAAAGGAAAAGAGAGTTTGAGGAATGAAGTGTTTTGGTGACTGGGTTTTGGGGTCCTAGACCAGTGAAGAGCAAACTGGTTCGTAATAATTATAGCTAACACGCTGTGCCGAGTGCCTTACAGAGCTCGTCTCATTTGGTCCTCACAATAACCTGAGACAATAAATGGGGTTATAGTGATCAGTAAATAGGAGAGGAAGAGGCGTAAAGTCAAGTAACTTGACCAAAGGTAAGTGTTGGCTCAAAATAGAAACTACTCAGGCAGACAAACTAACGCAGAACTTGTATTTCTAAATAGGTGTGTGTTTTGTGGTGGTGGCTATTGACTGTGACTGCAGTATGTTGAAGTAAGTCTCAGTCCTTCTGTCATTTCACCCTTACATACTTCATTATTCATTTCTAGAACATATGGATATTTTCTTATGTAGCTGTAGTACCATGATGATACCTAACAAAAGTAGCAGTAATTCTTTGATATTACATATAATCCAACCATATTCAAATCTCTTTGTCTCAAAAATGTCATTTTAAAATCCTGATTTCTACACATCAGGATTCAAATAATGATCTCTATAATGCAATGGCTGTTATTATTTCTTAACTTTATTTTCATCTATAGCAGATTCAGCTTTAAAAAACAAATGCCATTAACTTGTTGAAAAAACCCAGTCAATTGTCCTGTAGAATTTGGATTTGTCTGTTTGCTTTTCCGAAATATTACTTGACTTGCAGAACCTGTTTTTGTTTTTGTTTTTTAATTCCTATGGTGTATGTAGCCTTTCTTAGACGTGTTGTTCTGGGTCATGCAAAAAGCAAATCTCCTTTTTTCTCTCTTTGAAAGATATCATAAAAGATTAAATTTGTTTTTAGTGCTTTTCCTTGGGATTTGTTTTTAAATATCAGCCTTGTATTTCTCCTAGGGATGGACCATCATTCAAGTATTTCATCTCTGCTGTTTTATGTTTTGTTTACATATGTAAACAAACATATGTTATGTTTTGTTTACATTTTTCCCTTCCTTAAATATACTTTAGTGCATCTTTGCAAATATACTTTTTATCATTTCATTAAGATACTTTTTATCATTTCTAACTCAAGAGAGTGTCAAAAGTTATGATTACTTTGGTGCATCTTGAAATATGTGGAATTTACTTTTCTTAGGAATGCATTTTTTTTTACAGTAAAAAAATGAAAACTTAATGTTTCTCAGATTCAGTTAGAAGATCCCATGGGTTCTTTGGGTAACCACAGACTCAGAGGTGAGTATATAATTGAAGAGTTGTCTCTACATTGTTCCTAATATTTTTCATAGAGATGACAATAGGTATTGCATTGCATGATCCACAACAACATGTCCAGGAGAAGTAACATACAGTGTAGGGATGAAGTGAAGGTATGTGAAATGATGTCCAGACATGGCTCAGTAGGTTACAACATTGAGATCTAGGCTCATTGCAGTATACCTGTGTTAAAGGATATTTTGTTTTGGTATGATCTAGTGGCTTTCTAGCTTGGTTATTCTAATGAATCCTACCAAGAGCCAATCTGTGTCAAAAAGATTCTTAGTATCTTAGCATCTTAGTATCTAAAGCAAAGTAAAAACAAGAAATGAAAAATCCCAGTATTTGCTGTCTGTTATATCTCAGGTGGCTGATTTTTGTTGTTTTGCCTTTTCCAGTAGATGAAGTTTTGCAGGTGTGTTTTGTAGGAAATACTTTATTGTGTTTAGAAATGAATAATGTATTACAATGCTGATTTCATAGAAAGTATACAGTAATTAGGGTATTAGCCTCACTGATTCTCTCACATCCTCATGCCTGCCTTCTCACCTAAGTCTGTAGCATCTTTTCCTTGTCATGTGATACTTGTTGGCTATATTATTTGAAATCAGCTAAGCTGTTGTAGCAAAGATCCTCTATAGTACAGTGGTTTAAATAATGTAGAAACTGATTTGTCTCTCTCATCTGACAGTTCCAGGGTGGTCCAGCTATTTGAGACTGCTCTGCTCTATGCAGTCATTCAGGAACTTGGGCTTTTCCAAGCTTTAGATCTGTCATCCCTTAGGATATAGCCATTGTCTGTGTGAGGCATAGCTTTGCCACTGTGAAATCCCATTCATGAGAAAGAGACAAATTCTGGGGCCGGGGAGTTCCTTTTGATTCAGAAGTTGCACATGTTACTTCCACTCATATTTCTTTAATAAGAGCTTGGTCAAATGGCTACACCTAAGTGGAAAGGAAGATTGGAAGTGCAGTTTTTGGTGAAGCAGACATGTGCCCAGAAAGAAGAGGAGAATAGACTTTGGTGGGCAAGCAGCTGTCTGTGGCATACTATTTATATTAGTGGGCTCTACAGTCAGACAAACGTG
Source organism: Acinonyx jubatus (assembly GCF_027475565.1). Taxonomy (NCBI): domain Eukaryota; kingdom Metazoa; phylum Chordata; class Mammalia; order Carnivora; family Felidae; genus Acinonyx; species Acinonyx jubatus. The sequence goes on from NC_069390.1 coordinate 28,492,072, forward strand.
AGTTCCAATCGTGGCTCTGCCACTGAATATCAGTGTGACCTAGAACAAATGATTTATCTTCTTGATTTTCCCATTAGAAAAGTAGAGATAACAATTTCTACCTTATTATGTTGTTATGAGAATCAAATTGAATGAGCAACTTCATGCAAAGTGCTTAGGAAAAAAGTACTGGTGGTTAGGAGCAAAGAATTGGGATCAGACTGGTTGAGTTAAAGTCCTGACTCTGCCTTTGCTGTCCGTGTGGCTTTAGAGAAGTTACACAAAACTCTCTGAGATCCATTTTTTTGTTTATAAAACGGAGATATTATTGGTACCTACCTATCGAAAGGGTTCAGTGAGGTCCTCCATGCTGGATTTATTAAGTTATTTATGCAAGCTCGATAAATCGTGATGGTCTTTCCATAGTTATCATTTTGTCTGTTCAGTTTTTACTCCTGAGTTTATCTCCAAAAAAGAAGTAGTAAATTTTAATAGCGTAAGCATGCATCTGTCATGAGTCGCTGCATTCTCTTATGTCTCCTGTTACTGCTTTGCTCCTATATCCTGCTAATATGTTTATATATTCAGATTGTGTACTGGTTCCTGTTTGGTTTCTTGGGTAAGCATCTACTGATGAGTTTATATTCTTAATCACGTAAACTAGGCTAGTTAGTGTGAACTCTATAGCTTGTCTCACAAATTGAGTACATTTTTTTCATAATGGCCTCAATCCCTGGCAACCACTGTGAATGGATCAAATCAAGCTGGCCAGAAGAAATCACTCTATGGCTAGCTAGGCAATGTAATAAAAATGGAAAACACAGGGATGATACATGACTGCTTTAACCTCAGGGTATCTTTCTTGTATCACTGCAATGACCCCAGATTATATTTTTCATGTCTAATTTTGGGATATACTTGCAGAATTCTACTTCTCTGATTTCATGCAGATAACCTCAAACCCTGCGATTGTTCCTCTTCTCTTCCAGGGACCCCTGCATGATTCCCATATGACTGCAGGGACACCTTCCTCCTGCCCCTCTTGCCACCCACTACTTACAGAGCTGACATGCTGCTGTGTTGTACCATTGTACTATCCTGAGTTCTGTGGCATTCAGCCTGGCTCCAATGACATAAAATGAGGGGGTATGTATGCCTTTTTCAAACTTGAGACTAGCAAAAGACAAAAACCCCCTTTTGTTTGAAACCATTGGAAGTATAGTTTTGAGTTCCTGTTCTTTTAGAGACACTGTGGGGTGGGCCCTTCTCTTCCCCACACCCCCACCCACTGGCTGCTGTAGTTTCACATGGAGTAATTGAGCAAATGAAATACCAAACCTATAAAAGGTAGCATTATCGAAGTGAATGAACGAACGCTTACCTAGCAGAACTGTAAGACATGGAAAAATAGGAAGACAAGTTAATGATCTAGAAATTGTATAGCTTTGCTGTCTTAGAATCATGGCAAATGGAACATATGGCATTGGGTCATTTTTTGCATTGATATGAAAAGAAAATGAGTTTATTTTACAAATAAATGGAGTTTGTGTTTCTGTTTGCTATTCATGACTGTAATGTTTACTTCTCTTGAAATCGAAATATGTCACCTAAATATTAAATATAGAGAAAGATTTTTTCGGCTATTAATGAAGAATTTTTTCTTTACCTGCTATGCCTTCATCCACTTCAATAAACATTTTATGCTTTTTTCTTTGTTTGCTATTACTTTGTCTGATGAGGTTGTCTGTGAACAGAGGCATCTTAAGAAAAAAAAGGGGGGGAGGGATTGGTGAAAAGACAGACATGTTAAAATGCTTATTTGTCTGAGTATTAGAATTTCAGATTAAGGCCTAGAATCAAATTCCTTTCATTTTCTCTGGATTTAAAGATATAGCAGTATTTCTATTTCCTATTTTGAGATTCAGAATAGCCCCAGAAGTCCATTAAGGTTGCCATTAAAAATTTACCACATTCATTGTCATTGTAGTGAACATTTATTATTTTTTATCTTCACAGCATCCCTTACTTTAGAAGCCTTCTTCTCCTTGTAGAAACCACCCCTGCCCTACTCTCAGTTCATGTGACCCAAGCCTGACCAGTCAAAGTCCCCAGGTTACTCCAAGTCAGTTACAAGGCTTTAGAGAAAAAGGAGCTCTCTGCTAATTGAAATGGCTGGCTAGAGATGTAGTATGAGGCTGGCAGAGGTGATCTAGTCTTCTGCCTCGGGACAGTCTCCTGAGACTGAAGCCAGCTCAGAGAAAATCAATGCAAGAGATGGGGAAAGATTCGTGGCCATATCGCTTGAACACTCAGGCCTGAAGTGATATGTACCCCTTACTACTGAATTTCTTATTTACCCCCTCACACTATTCTGGGTCGGTTTCATCCGCTTACAGTTGGAAGAGTTCTGGCCAATAAGGTCATCATCATTTTTCTCAGGGAGCATTTGTTCAACCCTTGGATCACTGTATATTTAACTACTTCACATACAATAAGAAAATACAGTATTAATAGAACAGTAGAATTGGCAGGGTCACCTGCCAGTTCCCACCCAATGCAGAACTCCCTTCCTCAATATCCTTCATTGATAGTCACACTAGAATCAAAACCACTTCATTTCTTTAAGGATTTCAAGATACACTAGGGTTTTGGTTTTCTATTCTGAGTTTCAGAATAAGTCCTGAATTCCATTATGGTCCCTACTTTAAAAAGTACACCCAATTCACCATGTGAGATAACTTACTGTCTTACAACAAAGTGCATTCCAATTTTGGAAAGTTCTAATTCTCAGAAGATTTTTTCTTTGATTGAGTTGAAATAGGTTTTATGTTTATTTCACTCATTGGTCCCAATTCTACTTGTTTTGAAACCATGCAGATTAAAGCAAGGCCCCCTTCTACAAGATAATACTTCAGATATTTGAAATACCAATCATATCTCTACTCTGTCTTCTTTGTTCCCAGTGACATAACCCCAGTTTCTTATCCCATCCTTCACAAAATGGGTATATCCAGACCACCTTGGTTACCCTTGCCTCAGTTTCTGTTTGTTAGATATTCCTTTGACATTGGACCAGCACTGAGTTAGCACCTCCTTTGTTTTCCTAGAGCTATTTATATAAGTGCAGCCTTATACTGAATTTATTTTGGGGCTTCTATTTCCCACCTGCAGTTTCTGATTTATAGCAAGCTTGCTGTGAACTAGTACTTCTTTCCCTCCCATCCCATTTTTTTTTTCATCCAAACAGTTCTTAAGCCATATCTGTGTTTGAGTTTTGATTATGTGAATCTGTATTAGGGTTTTGCAAACAACCATAAACTTTCCTTCCCCAAATATCCAGCACCATGTGAAGGGTATTGTTTTGCCCTTGTGTTTCTGCCTCATTTGTGACCTCTGTTGTGTTAAATGATGTAAGACTCAATCGTTGACATTTGGGTCACTGAAATAGTCCACTGACTACATAAGAGTATTCATTTGATCAATTAGGAACTCATTCAGATCTGTGGGTGAGAAAGAATCTAAAGTAATGGCTTAGGGGCACCTGGGTGGCTCAGGTGGTGATCTCATGATTTGTGGGTTTGAGCCCTGTGTTAAGCTCCATGCTCACAGTGTAGAGCCTGCTTGGGATTCTCTCTCTCTCTCTCTCTCTCTCTCTCTCTCTCTCTCTCTCTGTCTCTCTCTGTCTCTCTCCCCCCCTCTCTCTCTCTGCCCTTCCTCCTCTCGCGCACATGTGCTTACTCTCTCTGTCCCTCAAAATAAATAAACTTAAGAGAAAAAAGAATGGCTTAAATACGCTTAAGGTTGTATGGAGAGAGCCTAAAAGCGGCGTGATGTTTGCGTAAAGGCATTCAGGGCTCATGCGCCTTTTATGTTTATGTCTCACCACCCCAATGTCTGGCTTCTACTCTCAACATTGCCTCCTAGTCTAACTAAGATTGTGCTTTCTAATATCTTGTCCACATTCCAGATAGTAGAAGGGACAAAGGCTGCTTTTTCCAATCAAATAAGCTCCTTTTAAGGAGTTCCCTCAAATCCCCACAGTCTTTTCATTTCTGTTTTCATTGGACAGTGGTAAATCATGTGGGCACAACTGCAAGAGAAGTTGGGAGATAGGACCTTTATTCTGGCATTACCAGCCAAAAATTGGGATTCTGGTGCTGATAAAGGAAAATGGATATTTTAGAGACCACCAACCACATTCATGGAAAGCTATATTGAAATATTTTCTTTCTGGCCATGGAGGTAAAACATAATGAAAAGACCTACTTAATTTGGGCAATATCTTTCCTCACTTTTGGATGGCCTTTGGGTTTACAATGCTCTATTTTCCTCTCCAGGAATTTTCTTCCAGGCCTATGTGAAAAGTCTACAATGCGGTTGTTTTTTGTACTCCTTCTACTTCCCTCTTGGCTGCCTAATGTAACATTAATCTGCAGACCATGAGGTGGCAAAGGTGAAAATTGTTGGAGTCTGGCACATGTTTGAATTAAATCCAGTGCTTTTTTTTAATACAGTAAGAACGAGGTCTGGTCTTTCCCTTTTTAATAGCAACTGTGGCAGTAATTAAATTTGCATGCTCTTTAATACTCAATGCTGGCTTTGCATAGTTCTGATATGCACAAATTTCAGTTACCAAATACATTAACTGAGAAGTTTGATGAACTACAAACTTTGCTGCTAGCTCTTTAGTCCACAAATCACTATGTAAGTGACAGAGGTGCATCATGGTCGGTGACCAGTCATGTCACTTATTCCAACCAATCATGTCACTTGTTCCAAAGTCTTTCAGTGATTGGCCACTGTGACTGTGTTACTCAGCTCATGAACAGACAGCAGTGTATTTGTGTTTCCTCCTTGTTCCCCAGTGATAAACCCATGAGACATTTTGCCAATAGGGATAATCAAAGACAGAACTGGCCAACAAAAATGAAAGTGCAGCGAAGAAACAAAAGCGATGATGCTGAAGTGTAGTTGGAATCAAACATAAATGGAACAGAGAAGTAGCTGACTGTGGGCATGACACTGCCTTCTTTTGAAAGACGTGCAGTCAGAGGAACTTAGTGAAGGCAAATCTATGGACGTAAAGGAGGAAAGTAGTTGTGATGAAAGGATAAAAATGTCCCAGAGGAGGTGACACCAGCAAAAACTTCACCTGAAAGGAGCTTTTGGAGATATTTAATGACATTGAAAATACAAGTGAGGGATAAAATACTGTAAGCAGATGCAAACTTAAAAAGCGAGGTGACAGTTTGCCAAGGCACAGAAAAGCTACTCACTCCATAGTGTGAGTTATATGATGACAAGAAGGCAAGCTCTGCTCAACCTAAGTTTGTTTTTGTTTTTTTTTTTTTACAAATAAATAAACCACTTTATTTTCAATGTTTCTAGTATTTGAATGTCCTAAGTAAGCAATATTTTTCCATTTTCCTATACGTTTATAACCAAGAGGGAAAGTTTTTAATGTTTTGACAAACATTTTTACAGGTCATGGAACAACTGTCATGCTTTCCATTCAGTCTTGCACAGTCTTAACCTGCATGGTCATTTTTATGGTCCTTTCCTACAGTGAGGACCACCTGTAGTTCATAGATTTATAGTCTTTAATGGCCACAAAATTCTGCAACTCAGGCAAATATTATCCCCTCCATTTTTCTTTTCTTTCTTTTACTTTCTTTCTTTCCTCCCCTCCCCTCACTCCTTTCTTTCTTTCTTTCTTTCTTTCTTTCTTTCTTTCTTTCTTTCTTTCATATAAATGAAAGTCACAGAGATCATGCAGATTCAAAATTACATATCTGAATAACTGGCAGGACTTGAACCATAATAATAATAATAATAATAATAATAATATTAATAATAATAGTTTTTAATTAAACAATCTTTTGGGGGGCACCTGATTGGCTCAGTCAGTTCAGCATCTTACTTCGGCTCAGGTCATGACCTCGTGGTTCGTCAGTTCCAGCCCCATGTCGGGCTCTGTGCTGACAGCTCAAAGCCTGGAGGCTGCTTTGGATTCTGTGTCTCCCTCTCTGTCTCTGCTCCTTCCCCGCTCGTGCTTTGTCTCTCTCTGTGTCTCAAAAAATAAATAAACGTCAGACTCTTCACCAACTTAGCCACCCAGGAGCCCCTAAATTCATTGCTTCTTACAGCCCCACTACCATGACACTTATATTCTTTCCAAATAATCTCATTAATATGTGAGGTATAAATGGGAAAAATGCCCTAAATGTCGAGGCCCCCCCAAATCTAATGTGTTCCATGTCACATTTCATTGATTGGTGGGTTACTTACCATTCTTGGGTTGAGCAACAGAAATGAACTCCAACATGGTAGATTACTACAGTAGTGATCCCCAGTGAATCGTGTCTCCCTGTGGCCACTTTTCTTGGCAAGGTTTCTTTGCCACTCCTCCCATTAACAGATGAAGTTGATTCTCCCACCCAAATTTGGGTTGGTTTCAAACTATTTTTGACCAATAGAATGTGGTAGAAGGGAGGTTTCACCTTCTTTTGCTTTTGTTCTCTTGGAACGTTTCTCCATCATTTAAAGAAGCCCAGTTTAGCTTACTGGAAAATGAGAGGCCACATGGAGAACCGGGGATTCTAGCTGGCAGTTCCAGCTAGTTTCCAAGTAAGTGAGTAGGTGAGGTGATCTGGGATCAGTCAGCAACCCCCCCTCCCCGCCCCAGATCTGCCCACCAATTACAGATACTTAAATGAACCCAGCTGACGCTGCATGGAACAGAGACACACAATCCTAGCTGAGCCCTACCCACATTGCTAATCTACAGAATTGTGAGTAAATAACTGGCTGTTGTTTTAAGGCATTACAAGTTTTGGAGTAGATTGTTATGCAGCAAACCACTAACTTCAGTAGAAAGAGAATTTATTGGGGGAACCTGGGTGTCTCAGTAGGTTGAGCGTCCGACTTCAGCTCGGGTCCTGATATCATGGTTTGTGAGTTTGAGCCCCGCATCAGGCTCACTGTCTCAGCACAGAGCCCACTTCAGGTCCTCTGTCCACCCCTCCCCTGCCCCTCTGCTGCTCACACTCTCTCTCTCAAAAATGAATAAACATTAAAAAAAAAAAAAGAAAATTTGTTGGCGAGATATAGGGCTATTTGTAGGATTGAAGGGAAAGCTGAAAGTCTTGTAGCAGGAATTAGTCAACGTCAACAGTCTTGCCTGGGTACCGCTTATACAGTGAATGAACTCTAGCTGTTTCTTCTGTTCCTGTGTTCTAAAGATTTAGAGTGCTGAAGTAGAAAATTTGTTGAGTCACATGTTCATTCTATGGATGGATTGACTTAGGAGAATCTGGCAGAAGGAACTTCCAGTTTCTTCTTGAGCGTCTGTAGTTGGGGAGGCAAATACTGGGACTTGTCCCCCTCCCACCACAAATTGTACACATTCTACCATCAAATTGTATACACATTGTACACATTGTACCATCAAAAGAAATCAAAGTGGAGGAGGAATGGAAGATGGGCATCTTCAAAATGACAACTGTCATTGTTACTTCATTGCAAATAAATTTCTGGGAAGTCAAAGGAATTTTATGTCCATATAACAAGTATATAAGTCAATATATGGAGAGAAATTGCATATTGGACCAAGAGAGTTAAAGCACTTTATAGCTCATCAAGGCCAAGGACCTAATTTTATAAATGAGAAGAGTGAATCAAAGGTTGAGATTAGGCCAAGTGTACATTGAGTTTGTGATAAAACCAGGACTAGAACTTGGGTTTCCCCCCTGACTCCCCAACTGTCTATAACCTCAGTTGGATTTGGGAAGGAAAAAAAATTGACCTTATACATTTGAAATTTGCATATTACCTTTCTTTTGCGTATTCCCAAAGCAAGGACTCTCTTTTTGCACCTTCCTTCCTTATATTTCCTCCCAATAAAACACCCATCATCTCTTTTCTACTCCCAAACACATTCAAAGGTGCTCAGGTAAATATTTCTTGGGGCCAGCCTACCCCTGAAAAATCAGATGAGGTGGATGTTCCAAAATCCAAGCCAGCTGGCACTTGAATCAGGACAACACTGTCAGGTCAAGACTCAAACAACTCTTAGAACTTTGGTTTGGTGACAGATGTCCATTGTATTTTCCCTCTGTTTTAAATATCTTGGTTTTGAGAGGTTAAAATAGCATCTTTGGATAAAAATAGCATCTATGCATTATTGTTAGATTCTGGTGCATACTGTTCCTTTAAAGTCCTAATCCTGTTAGTGAGACCTGTTGATTAGACTGTAGCATGGGTGATTATGGCATCTGAGAAGAAATAGCTCGTTGAAGAATCTCAAACTATATGAACACAAACCTACCAAGGAGAAAAGGCACTGATTATTATTAATGGAAAATTGCACAAAAACAAAACAAAACAACAATAAACAAACAAGGACAAGAACATATAGGAGATAAATCATTATGAAATAGAGTTTGAAGAATATTTAGATCTCTGGTCTGGGAGAAAACATAAGAAATTGGTGACTGTGGTTGCCTCTGGAAAGGGGGATGCCTGGCTGGAGATATAGGCAGGAGGGAGACTTTTCAATTTCTTTTCAAAGAACCATGTCTTTGAAGCCTTACCTATTCAAAAATAACTAAATAAAAACAACAAAATAAGGAAAATGCTACAAACAGTTCTTTACCAGAAGCAAGTCTTTTGAGACCTTCCCTTGTGTTTTTTAATGCTTCAAGTATATTTTGGGGAATGAGTTATAGAGACATCTCTCTAGCCTTATTCTCTTGACTTATTAAGTAATATGGAGTTTTCTTTGGCTAAAATTTTAATGGTTGCTACAGTTAAGGGATTTTTTTTTCCACTCAACACATCTTATCTCAGTATTTTCTGTCTTGTATTAGTTGATTTTTATCATTCTAAAGACTCAACACATAAATAATATTCCATTTTCCATCTTTCTGGTCTTCTTGCATAATATTTGATATTTGAAAAATAGCTTCCAAACGCTTATTTTCATAACATTTCTCTTATCCTCTTAAAATGTGGACATTATATGTAAGGGACTCATTTTACTCACCCAAAACGTAGATTATTTTGCCATTTGTTGGCTGTTTTAGTGTTTAACAGATTAAATCAGGGTTTGTAACTAAAGGTTTCACATTGGCTTATATAGAGATAGCAGTTCTCAGTGGGTGCACCTTAATGGAGATTTTTTTCCATTTTGAAAGACATGTTTTTTGATGTTTCTGCCATGGTTTTGCATCCTCTGGAAATAATACCAATGTTGCCATTATTTGTGATAGGAGAGGGACTGCAGAAAGAAAGGATATTGGCTTCAAGGTGAAGGTTTTGGCAGATTCGGTGCCATCTCATTGGTTACAAAGCTTTTCTGGAAAGCGTGCAATTATTCAGCTCGTACAGCACAATGAAGTGAACAATTCATTTAGTCTCTCTATTGATACCCCATTGCAGAGGGACTGGGGTGGCTTGGGAGATTGGAAACGGGAGCTGTGGCCTTTTCCCTCGACGTAGGTGGTTTGGATCTGTTCCTTAGGGTAGTGACCACATAGTGTCTCCATCTGATGACTGTGTGGTGACCCGTGTGAAACAGATTGGTGGTTTCAGGCCCATAGAGAGGCAGTCACAGCTCAACATCCAGGATCCCAGCTGGCAGAAATATGTGAGGATTATACTGCCATGGTTCTATTCACTGTGTGCTTTAGTGAAATTTACAGGTTGAAAATCCTACTTGCAGTAAAGTGAGCTTTAGAATATCTTCATAAAGCTCTAAATGAAGGTATCTCAGCCTTCTACATTTGTCAGATGATTAGCACACACTTGGCTGTTTATTTTGGCTTAAAGGCTTCAAGAATCTTTAGGGTCATAAGACTTCTTCCACATTTGTGAATGTCGAGGATAATATATCTACTTACAGCTAGCAAAAATTTCTTGAAGAAATACCATATACTTGGGTACAGGATTCTGTTTTCAAGTTGTAGTAAATTGTGCTACATCTTGGTAGTTTTAGATTGAATGAGGCTTCCTAAAATGAAACAGATGTGCTTAAAAATTATAAAGATGTGCTTATAAAGTGCCATTCAGACCTATGATATTTCTTAACCTTGGCTTGGGGGCCATGTTGATTGACCCACTGTTCTTCCTCAACATTTTCATTTTTCAATTCTAACATTTAACAACCTTTTCTACACACATGTGCACACACATACACATTTACTACATCTATTCCTTTTTTTTTTTTTTTTTTTTTTTTTTAGTTGAAGGACTCCACACCTGGTCCTCAGGTAGATAAAATGTTTTAACACTGAATGCAATACTTAACAAAAGGAATATGTATGTGCAAAATCCTAGGCTGCCGCAGTTGCCAATAACATAACATCTGCATTATCCTGTGATCTGTAGACAGTTACAATTTGCCTAAAGATTTTTTAAAGACTCAGGTGTCACAGTATTGGACATGTAAATAAATATTAATAAAAAATAAGTAATAGAATTCTTTTTAGAGCTTGGGAGTTAGGCGTGAGCCCAGGCAGGGGAAAGTCTAGCCCCTTCTTTTGCACCAACACATCTATCCTTAATATTTTGTTGTGGTTTAAGGGTTTTCCTAAGAATTGGATGCCTCTCGGTGAGGACATCAACTAGGTCTAAGATTTCTGGAATTTGATTTGTTAATGTCAAGCATCATCTTTCAGATGGAATGTGTCTGCACCCCCGTCCCTGCAGGCTACTCTTCCCTCTCCCTGTGGCAGCAGTTGAGAAGGCCTCTACTAGAAACCATGATTTGTGTCCTTCAGAGGAGCTACCTCATGGAGTCACCACTGAAGGGCGGCCTATGGTTGGCAACCTGATGTACTATTTCCTAGGGAGGGGGAGCGCATTGCATATCAGATCTGTGAGCTCTACCAGTTCTGATCTAGGCAGTGGGGCAGTGCGATGGGGATGAAGGACGGGTCCAAGTGGAAAACATGCGTCGGTGAAAGGGATAGTCACCTAGTTGTAACTAGTGGGAGTATTTATTTCTCTGTTTTAAAGATAGTGGGGCACCTGGGTGGCGCAGTCGGTTAAGCGTCCGACTTTAGCCAGGTCACGATCTCGCGGTCCGTGAGTTCGAGCCCCGCGTCAGGCTCTGGGCTGATGGCTCAGAGCCTGGAGCCTGTTTCCAATTCTGTGTCTCCCTCTCTCTCTGCCCCTCCCCCGTTCATGCTCTGTCTCTCTCTGTCCCAAAAATTAAAAAAAAAAAAAATTAAAGATAGTGATGGACTCTTACTCTTACTTTTGGGTCCTTGTGAGTCGTAGACCACTATGATGAGAATATTTTTAAAAGTCCTTTGCTTTCTTAGCAGAAAAATTGAACACACTGGATAAAGGCATGGGAGAAATAGTAGGCTTGGACCTTTCATCTTCTTCCTTTCCCTTTTCTGCCCAGCCTGATGGTGTTGGAGGCCCATGAACCCCTTGGCTACTGACAGAGCCCCTATACGTAGGTCGTGAGAGAGTTTGGGGACCTGGTGGTGGTAAATTTGTGATAGCCCTCTTTGTGACATACTTAAAATGCCAGGCATTGCTTTATTTAGTTACTTGATTAAGATTTCTTATTTAAACTGGAAGTTATCACTTAAATACAGAGCTGAATTGGAAGAAGGTTAAGTTGGATCTTTTCATTGACAAGAAAATGGTCAAGACATAAATTCATCACTGAATTACAGAAAGAGTGCAATTTGTTTTTAACTCCTTTGGTGAAGGCTGCACTAATTCTTGTCGCAAATCATTTGAGAAGAATCTTGTGGGAGGTTATAGAACTGATTCACTCACTTGCACGAAGACTGATTTGACTTTTCTCTCCTGAGGTTGGTAATGCATGCTTTTATTTAGTTTAGAGGAGAAAGGCTTTATAACCTCCTGTTTTCCATGACTCATAACTTTCTGAGCAGTGACATTGTGCTTCACAAAGAGGGGTGTAATGAGACTTTGGGGGAAAGTGTTACCTAAATTGAGCCAGCCGTTTTGAGTGTGAGATCATGAAATAAAGAGGAGCAGTTGATCTTTCCAAACTTCAAATCTGCAGTGTGCACAGGCCCTAAGAACTAACTTTCCTGTTAAGAGGGAAAAAATTTGGTGGCTATCTTAAAGCAAAATTAATTCTGGTTTTAGAGCTTTCAAACAGACATTTTCAACTTGCATAGGCTGTCCATAATTTCAGGAAAAGTGGGTAGCTTCAGGCTAGATTGTTTTCTCTGTTGGTGGGTGTAAATGTATATGAAAGCTATTTGCTTCTCATGTAAAATTGGATCTGTTGACATAAGCATTTTTTTTAAGCTTGGCGATGTAAGCCTGCATGAAAGACTTCACTCAAAGTTGTCTTCTTGAGAACTTGAATTTAGTCAAACATGTTACTGTGAGATGAGTCACAATTTGAAATATTTTACATAGATTTCACTCTGAATTTTGTATCAGAATGGATTTGTAAAGGAGAGTTAGAAGTAAATGTCAGTAGATTGAGGAGCGAAATGGAAAGCCCCTAGTGTTGAAATGTCATTTGGAAAGGGAATATTCGAGCTAAAATAATGATATTTTGTATTTATCATCTTCTCTCTTTTCATTTGTTACCTCTTTTTGAATTCAGTCTGTTCCTCTTTTCATATTGGAAAAGAACTAGAATTGGACTGTTAGAAAAATGTAAAAAAGATGATAAAAATTAGATCCTTAGACTTAGGAAATTAAAATATGAAAAATTTTCACATGGATTTCATTATCATTTACAGCCCCTAAAGCAAAGGAGGCATCACAGGCTCATCCAGGGTACAAATTTGTTTATCTTCAACAACGTAATTTGAGGTTATAATTTTCAGCTTTCTCTCTTTCACCCCTCCCTTCCTCCCTCCCTTCTTTTTCTTCAGTAATATTTAGAGCTCTACTGTTTAGTGTCCCATAGCATATGTTTAGGGGCTCTCATCCAAAAGGGATGCAAACTCTATGGCCCCCCCCACCAATTGGCATTCAAATGCTGCACCGTTTCATTAAGAATTGGAGGAGGGAAGAAAAGGAAAGTGTAAACACATGGCTGTTAAATACATGTGGTCACTGTCCCCCTTTGTCATGCTGCTTAATTTGTTGTTTTGTCCAGTCAGAAGAACTGGATTCTAGCATTGGTTCTGTCAGTAACTGCCTCTTTAACTTTGGTCCTGACTCCTCGGTATCTTTGAGTCACACTTCTCTCATCTGTTAGAGTGGTTGGAAAAGATGATCAATAAAGACCTTTTCTTTTTTTATTTTATTTTATTTTATTTTTATTTTATTTATTCTTCAATATATGAAATTTATTGTCAAATTGGTTTCCATACAACACCCAGTGCTCATCCCAACAGGTGCCCTCCTCAATGCCCATCACCCACCCTCCCCTCCCTCCCACCCCTCATCAACCCTCAGTTTGTTCTCAGTTTTTAAGAGTCTCTTATGCTTTGGCTCTCTCCCACTCTAAACTCTTTTTTTTTTTCCTTCCCCTCCCCTGTGGGTTTCTGTTAAGTTTCTCAGGATCCACATAAGAGTGAAAACATATGGTATCTGTCTTCCTCTGTATGACTTATTTCACTTAGCATCACACTCTCCAGTTCCATCCACGTTGCTACAAAGGGCCATATTTCATTCTTTCTCATTGCCACGTAGTACTCCATTGTGTATATAAACCACAATTTCTTTATCCATTCATCAGTTGATGGACATTTAGGCTCTTTCCACAATTTGGCTATTGTTGAGAATGCTGCTATAAACATTGGGGTACAAGTGCCCCTGTGCATCAGTACTCCTGTATCCCTTGGGTAAATTCCTAGCAGTACTGTTGCTGGGTCATAGGGTGGGTAATAAAGACCTTTTCTTGATTGCATGCATACTCTATAACTTCTCAGTCCTCTTTCCATGGGCAGTTTAGTCTGTTTCCTGTCTGACTTCCCAGGTAATGGGGGATGTCACCCATGGCAGACAGGATGAAAAGTGAGAATTGAGTTCTGCAGAATTTTTTCAAGGCTGCTTTCTCAAAGCCGGAGAGATGGGTCACATTGAAGTACACTGCTCACCAGGTTGGTAAGCCAGACACATGGAAGCCATCCACATAGAAGTCATTTCTCCGTCTCGTTTTCTCTCTCTACCTCTTTATCACCACCCCCATCCAATTTCAACTGTCATTTCTACTTCCTAAATATTTCTTGCCTCTGACTTATGTTTCTGTTGACAGCGCCCCTGATCAGGGCACCATCATCTCTTACCTACATTGCTACAGCTACCTCCTAACTGATCTCCCCACTGCCAGTCCTGCTCTCTCCATCTCCCACACAATAGCCAGTGCTGTCTCGTTTTCTTCCACTCTCTGCCCTATTCATATACTCCAGTAGTGGCCTTCTTTGGATTCCTATAGCCTGCCAAGCTCTTCCCCTTATCAGGAAACATGCTATTCTATAGATCTGGAACATTCCCATTTTTTTTTTTCTTTTACATGCTTGGAACTTTCTCCTTCACTTCTCAGCATAAATATCATCTCTTTAGAGAGAGATCTTCTTTGACTAAGTAAATCTCTATTACTCTCTATCACTTTCCTCTCTTTCTCCTTGGCACTTTCTACAGGTTGTAAAATATTTATTTACATGTGTAATGAGTGTCTTTACAAAAACTTAGGTGTACAGAAAGGGGATGTTATTTCTCTGTAGCTGAATCTAAGCCAGCTCATGAATTTCTCCATAAATTAGGAATGATTTCCTCTCTCCCTTCTTTTCTTTTCCCTTAAAGCAATTAAAATTCCAGAGGAGCTTAAGTGTTTTCTTTGCATCAGGGATGAGATGTCTAGTTGTGCCCTCTATCACTGATGGCCTCTACTTGATGTATATTGAGTTTTGAAAGGAAATGATAAATAATACTCTTCTTCCTCTCCCAAATTCTGGTCAGTTGAGCTATAAGACAAAAGAGGAAGGCATAGGGAGACTGAAATAGCACCACTATCATTATTAAAGCCAGTGCTAGAGAATGTGTTTTATATCTGTGGCAAGTGGATTTGCTCATCGCTGCTCTAGCCTGAGAAAGCATTCTTAAAATAGTTGCTAGCAGTAAATGCTGAGGTGGTTTTAATTAGAAAGGAACAATGGTTGTCTTAATCTTGCTGCTCCTGTGTCTCTGCTTATAGGAAGAGGAGCTTGGTCATGGTCTTAGTGAGTTTTTATGGTACAATTTCAGTTATTTCATTTAATGAAAAGTTCCAGAACCGTGTCTAGGCCTATTAAGCACTCTAGGTAATGTTTGTTGAATGAATTAAAGTATTTGTTGTATACATGGGCATTTTTGTAAAATACATTCATTTAGTTTTAAAACAGAAATGTTGGGAAACAAGAATTATTTTGTAGATGTTCGTGTGTGTGTGTGTGTGTGTGTGTGTGTGTGTCCCTTGAGGCACAGAAGCACAACGTTAGAGATAGGCAACCTCTAAGATGGCCACAAATGATCTTTGCCTCCTGGTTTTCAAATCTTTGTGTAATTCCCTTCTCCCTGAGTGTAGGCTGTACCTGGTGCTGACTCACTTGTAAAGAATAGAACACAGCAAAAGTGATAAGATGTCATTTCTGAGATTAGGTGACATAAATACTGCAACTTCTCTCTTTCTCTCTGTCTCTCTGTCTCTTTCTCTCTCTTTCTCTCTCTCTCTCTCTCTCTCTCTCTCTCTCTCTCTCTCTCTCTCTCTCTCTTTCCCTGCTCCCTGTCTCTCTCTGTGTCTGAGGAAATCCAGCTGCTACAGTATGAGCTGCCCTGTGGAGAGACCCATGCATGTAGCAAGGCACTGAGGGAGGGCTTTGGCTAACTGCCAAAAAGGAATTGAAGGCTTCAGTCTAACAGCTCTCAAGGAAGTAGGTCTTGCTAACAGCCAGGTGAATGAGCTTGGAAGTGGATTGTTCCCCACCTGACTTGAGTCTTCAGATGAGGCTGCAGCCCCAGTTGACGGTTTGGGTGCAGCTTTCTGAGAGATCTTGAGCGGGAGTCCACCAACTAAACTGTGCCCAGATTCCCTACCCACAGAAACAGCGAGGTAATCAATATTTGTTGTTTTAAGCTGCAAAGTTTTCATCTGTGTGAAGTGAGGATAATAGAACGTACCCTATCCAGCATCCAGTGGCAGAGAGAGAGCCTTTGGGAGGTGCCCCATACATGCTTATTGATATTTGTAAGTGATAGACAACCAAAATATTTGTTAAATTATTCAAGGAGTTAAAATTCTCATGTTGCCTTAAAGGAAAATGAGGTCTTTTGGGGAGAAGGCAAACAATTGTAGAGAGGTACTTTTGTATCTTTCATCTGAGTTTATTGTTAAGTGCATGTTTCTGTATTAATTGCTGCTCCTGAAGTGAGTGGGGGATATAAACAATTTCAGCACATCACATTAAGTAGAATATTAAAAAAGATACTTGCAGGAGAAGATCACATTGAAATGTGAAATGTGGGTAGAGGAAAAGACAGCTAAGCCAGTTTAGATGGACTTCGGATTTTGACGAGGTTAACAAATTTAAGTTCAGGGCTAGTCTTGACACACATCAGTCCTAACAGTTTCCTGCCACTGCCATTTATTGGGAGTGCTAATGCAAAATATTTTCGTCATGTTCTTTTCCATTCTGCAGGGATGGAGAGAATTCCAGTATATAGCCTCTGAAACAAGATCATATGGTTAATACGTATGAGGTGGGAAAGCACAGTGTTTGGGGGCATGGACCCTGGAGTCAGATGGGCAGGGTTTGAATTTGAGTTTCCTCATTCTACTTACTAGCTTTGTGACCTTTGGCGTATTGTGTAACATATCTGAGCCCCAGTTTCCTCAACTTTAAAATCATAATGGTATCTACTAAGAGGAATAAAAATCCATATAAAGATTTACCACAGTATTTGTCATATACCCGAATGTTAGCTGTCCATTATTTTTATTATTATTACAAGTATTGAACACTGTGGCTGGCACATAGTAGGCATGCGATAAATATCAATTTCCTGCCCCTTCTTTTTTCCCCTCTGTGTCCTAAAAGCTAGCCTATACTTTTTGAGTTCTAATTTATTGACTGTTTATTCTCCAATTCAAGAAATATTTTGACGTAGGGAATTTTTCAAAGACACTGCTTGTTTAAAGCCTCTCTAATTTCTCCTTTTTTTTCTAAAGGTTTCATTGTTAGCAAAGCCTTCCCGAGAGCTTTCAACATAAAATTGCAATGAGTTGCTTGAAATCACCAGGTATCAGAAGATCTTTTTCTTTAGGTTTAGAAACTAGTAGCCAGCTGAGTAGAGGAGAGCTATTTATCATCTAGTTATTCTGGATATGTGGGCTTGGGTGCCATTTTGTGTATCCTCTGTGAGTATCAAATTAGCAGGAAGGACTGTCGTCTGAAACTGTGGTAGAAAGACAAGTGAACTCAGTGCTGTGGCAACAGGGTGGAGTGTTGTAGGAAAATTACATAAGGAAATTGTACATAGGGGATTGTTTTTTCTTTTTTTAATGTTTATTTCTGAGACAGAGACAGAGCATGAGTGGGGGAGGGGCAGAGAGAGAGGGAGACACAGAATCAGAAGCAGGCTCCAGGCTCTGAGCTGTCAGCACAGAGACCGACACGGGGCTCGAACTTACAAACCCTGAGATCATGACCTGAGCTGAAGTCGGTTGCTCAACCAACTGAGCCACCCAGGCACCCCAGGGGATTGTTTTAGATAAATTCACAAGAGTTAACCTACGCTACAATAACTTTTAATTTTTCCTATTAAATAACATTTTAATTTCAATTTAACAAGTTTAACATTGAGATTATCAACAGGCTCTCAAAAATAATTCTGCCTTTGTAAGCTGTTGCATCAAATAATTCATTTGAAAGGAGTGATTTTTCATCTCAGTTCAATGCCTATGATTGAATTGAATTCATTACTCAGTTTCTTGGAAGGTAGTAAGCATATCAAAGACAAAAACATTATAGTATTGCCAAGGAGCTGAGAAGTGTACAGAATTCTCCAAGATCAGGTTTTCATGACATGCAAAAGAGCAGGGGGATTGTTTACGACATTTAGCAGTGAGGAAGAGTTTAAAATGCAAAGTAAACCTAATAATAAAGGAAATAACACCTTGAAAGTGAAACCCAACAAATTCAATCGTTGATTCAAGTACCTTCAATTCTTCTTTAGTGTGGACGTGATTTTGTTCATTTGTTTTCAAATAAAATCTTATCTGTGCTCATGTTCAAGTGGCCAAGGATTATCCCTAAGCAAAACCATTGGAAGTTTACTTCTTTACTTATTCAGTCATTTGTTCACTGATTGATTCATTCAACAAGTATTAACGAGTACCTACTATTTGCCAGGTTCTGTATTAAGCCCTGAGATACAGTGGTGAGCTATGCATGCCTGGGTTTTGGGAAATGCTGCCTTTTCTGTTGAACCCCATCCCCCTCTGCAGAAATAGTCACAGTGCCTGTTAGCACATGAAAGGCTCTGAGAAGTCCTACAGTGAAGAAACCTGTTTAACCTTCTTTGATATAATGTTTCCTAGACCTTTACATCCTCAAGGAACTATTCTTTCTTACAACACACTGGGGGGAAATCTAGGTTAAGATGAAATGTGCTGCGTAGAAGGACAGGATGACATTGGATAACAAGGCAAGTAAAACACTGCTTTAATTCATACTTGTTGATTGCAGGACTCTGTCACCAAGCAGTTTGGCACTCCACTTGATGAGAAGGAATTTGAAGGAATATGTTATTGCCTCGATTTTGTCCAGGACCCTTTCTATTCTCCATGTTTGCCGTGGCCACATTGTTCAGCTTAGGAAATAATACAAGTTCAGTATGACTGGCGAGGTTTTTCTATTTGTTAACAATGGTCCGGGAGCTAGCTGTTTGCCAAAAGGAACCTTCTTACCATTCATGATGCTTCATTTGGGGGAAATAGATGCAAGTGTTGAATATATGGTTAAATTGGATTCTTTTAAAACATTCCAACAAATCTAACTGATCTGAAAGAAGAGGTCATCTTTGGATTGCCGTTTTTGGAATTACCTACTTTCATAAAGTCAAAATAACCCTCAAAAAAGTATATTAGTGTACTACAAAAAAATTAATACATGCAAAGTAATGTAAGCACATGGTACTTTTAATTTCTCGGTGGCCCCGGGGCACCGTTATGTGATCTTTTCTGGGAAATCACTCATCGTGTAGCTATTGGGGAAAGGGAGCACTTCAGCCCCTTTTCTGGGAGCAATCCAATGCAGTATGGATATTAATTAAATTTATTAAACAAATAACACAGCGACTCGGGGAAGCAGGGGTCCATCTGCCAGTTCTGCAGACAGATCTCTGCAGAGACGCGAGCTGAATGGTAGTTAAAGCTAAGTTGCCGAGCTCAGCAGATGGGCTCTTGTCTCCAGTGGGGGAGATTTGGTGGCGGTCCAGCAACTCTTTCCCCCCTCCAGGTTTTTGTTCCTTGCAACTGTGATTGAAGAAGCCCTTCTCTGTCTTTTCCCAGCCTTGTGCCTCTCCCCCACCCCACCCCGCTTTGTTTATGTGAGCAATGTTTAAATCTGAGTGATTTGTTAGAGAGGCAAGTCCCGGCTGATCTCATTTTGTGTATGTGCTGTAAAGCTCAAGCAGAAGATAATTAGGAAAATGTAATCCCATTGACTTTACACCCCACTTGTGTACATTGCAGCAACTCAGGCTTTGTGCCCTGGAATAAAGTCTCTGAACAGATTTGAATGTAGTCGGCATCCCCATTTTCTGTCGCTGGAAGTTCATGTTATTCTGAGGTTTAGATACGTATTATTCCTAAAACTGTTCTTGAGATTGCCTTTAGACCTATGTGCCTTTTAAACCATGCAGTTGAAGGATTCTTGTTTGTTTGCTTTTTCCTTATGTCTTCATAGTCTGTTGGCAGGTGTCTAGGTGCCTTAAATCCCAGTGTCTCCTTCACTTGCCCTCTGGGATGAGATGTCATTGACAATGTTAGATGGGCACATTTGTGATCTGCTGTGTCTTTTAGAAACCCACCTCCCCACCTCCTGACCTACCTCTTCCATGATAAAAGATGGTGAATTTGAAACCTTTCTGTAAGTAGCCACTTTGCTTTCAGTTGATTATTGCTTCCCACTATTTGGTATAAGTTTTGACAAAAGCCCACTTGGACACAATTTAATGGTAGGATGTTAGATTAATGCAAATCACCCCCTCGGCCCTTTATCCCTACCTGAATGTTTGCAAAAATTATTTTGTAGAGGGCTCTGTCATTTCTGGCTATGTCCCCTCACCTGGGACCGGTGCCCTTCTCAGGGGGAGGGCTGGGGAGGGACAGACGAAGCCTGCTAAGCAGATTGTGTGCTCTATTGATGGTAAAGTTTTGGACTAAATAGATGCCACCTTGGGCTGAGTCCTGAAATGCCCTTGCCTCGGAGAGATAGGTCTGGTTCCAGCCAACCTGCCGGTGGGACATATTTGCGGAGATAAAGACACCTCTGTGGAATAGAAACTCTTCCAATCAGAATGTGTTCCCTCGCCTGCCCCCTCAATTCTCTGCCAGCAGAGGCCTCAGTTGATTATAGAACCCAAAGAGAAGAGTGGACGAATCTGGGATTTTGATCATTCCCGGGTACACTGAGTTTTGTGGGAATATGGAGGCCAAACCTTTATTCCAGTTTGTAAGAAGAACCAGCCAATGATCTATTTACCCAGAGCACGAATAAATCTTAGCAGGCTGAGCCTCTGTACAACCAGAATGGTCTGTTCATTTCTGCTGCTCATGAAGTTCAGTCAAGTCCATCCTTGATATCGGTCTGTGTTTGTGCTTTTTGAACCCAACTTGAAACCCTAGTCTTATTGGGTTTAACTGGGAGATGTAATATTTCAGCTGCCGTTGCCAGTCCCTGTCCCTCACTGAGGTTGTAGCACCCCACCCCCCACCCCCCAGGCCCCCGCCGCCAGGCCATGCTAATATTCATAATAGGAACGCTTCTGTTACTATGGCAAATTCTTGGAATGAGGTGGAGATTTTTGTTTTTTCATTAGAGCCCTGCCAGCGATTATTGTGAACTCCGAGAGTTATCATTCCATCCTGGTTTTTTAATGGGATTTAAAAAGGCCCAGCAAAAAAGACAGTCATGAAGGGGCTGGTGAAAAATGTTTGTTTACCAGCAAGTCGTAGGTGAACTGCCAATTTATTTCTCTAATTTGTTGGAAGTCAGAATTGGCTGGGGGCAGGGGGAAGACTCTACATTTTGAATTCATAGGCTATTTACCAGTGTCTTTTCTGCTTCTCCTTCTATCCTGGTGTACCTGGACTAATTTTGTTCTCTGATTTAAATCGCAATCTAGTTGCCCTGGCATCTCAATTTAAGGGAAGATTGGATGTTGTTTTTCAAAGGGAATTGCAAGTGTTTTACTCTTGTCTGAAAACAGATTGTGGCTTCTTTCCCAAGGATAAGCTTAGGAATTACATATAAATCTCAGGGTTTCATTCTTAGCAAAATGTTTTCAACCCTCTTGTCCACACATTAGTATAAATGAATAAAACAAAGAAAAAGCCAGAAAACACCCTGACAGACAGTGTGTGAATATTTCTGATCTGCTTCCTGAGCCTGCCATTCTACCGAACACATTTTGTTTACTCTCCGGCTTCTAATTGCTTTATTGCAGATTTTGTAGGCAGCATGACAACTTGGGACTAAATGCATAAAAAAGCTTTTGATGCGGAACAGAAGTTAACACTCATCTGTAAGGAACCAGAGAGGAGCTTTAAAAAGAACAATTTATTTTAAAACTATGTGATAAGGACAGGTATTTTTCAGATGTTTTTATTTATTGGCTATGATGTACCTTTCTTCTAGGAGCTCAAGTGCAAACTTTAAAAATATTCAGGGGTGTCTGGGTGGCTCCATTGGTTGAGCGTCTGACTCTTGATTTTGGCTCAGGTCGTGATCCCAGGGTTGTGGGATTGAGCCCCGTGTTAGGCTCTGTGCTGAGTGTGGAGCTTGCTTCAGATTCTCTCTCTCCCTCCTTCTGCCCCTGTTCCCTACTCGTGTACTCTCTCTTTCTCTCTCTCTGATACATACATACATACATACATAAAATATTTAAAAATATTTAGTCTGGGGTCTCCTTGATCATTCCTTGCTGTCTGTCACTCTTCTGATGAATATTTTGCAAAGAAATCATGTTTGGGAAGATTACCACCAGCCTTATGTAGCAACTGTCTCCAGAATTGAATGCTGTAGCTCTTTAAAACATGTACTCACTGTGTAGGACAGGGACTGAGGATGGCATCTCTAAGTGAGACCCAGGTCTGGGAGCTTGTAACTGAAAACACTGACATTTGACCTGTGCCTCCTGAGAGAAAAAGTAAGGTTCGTGGTCATTGTCATCCTTAATGATCTCTCAACCTGTTTCCCATGTCTCAGTCTTATTTCTGGTACCATGTCTGGAGCTTTTCATAATCCTGGATATAATAAATATCGATTGATCATTGATTAGATTTGCATTTGGCTTCTAGGAACTAAGCAGAACAGCCCGGCCACCATGGCCAGAGGCCATCTGAGTCTTCTCAGGTCCAGGAATCCCTTACCTTTGCTGTGCTTCAGAAAACTGCTTTCAGTTCTTCTGATCTGGTCTTCTGAGGTCCAGGTGACAAGAGAGCCTTCCTGGGGCTGTTTAATTCTTTTGTTCTCACTCTACATTATATTTTAATTCAAATTCAGAGTCTTGTAGTAGGAAGGGAATTTATAGATACGTAGCTCAACTCCCTCCCAGTGACAGTCACGATGGAGGGGTTCACACTGCTTGTCCATTCGTAACAACTGAGCATTTAACTCCCACGTTGTTGCAGTTTTTAATTTTGTGAGTTTTTAAATATTTTAGATGTTAGAAACTTATTCTTTAATGAGTAGAAATCTCAATCTAAGGAAACCCAGAGTTTGTTTCTAGAAGTGATGAAAATAAAATCACAGTTCACCTCACTAGTATCATGATATCCTTTTCCACATAACATGTCTTCAAGTAGGCTTACCTATATTTAATGTTTTTATATATGTATATATTTTCAAGTGTGCTTATATTTAATGGTAACTAGCTATGATTGCTAGTTCCTGAGCTAAGTGCTTTGCAATACATCATGCCATTTAATCTTCACAACATATTAATAGTCTCATTTAAAAAAATATTTTTTTAAACGTTTATTTATTTTTGAGACAGAGAGAGACAGAGCATGAACAGGGGAGGGGCAGAGAGAGAGAGGGAGACACAGAATCAGAAGCAGGCTCCAGGCTCTGAGCCATCAGCCCAGAGCCCGACGCGGGGCTCGAACTCACGGACCGTGAGATCGTGACCTGAGCTGAAGTCGGACGCTCAACCGACTGAGCCACCCAGGAGCCCCTAGTCTCATTTTAAAGATGACAAAATTGAAACAAGGAGATGTTAAGTAAGTTGCCCAAGGTCTAAGTGAATGTAAAATAATCTACCGTTGTAGCGAATAGCCAAGCCTGGATTTGGAACCAAGTCAGCTGACTCCCACATCCCTGCATTAAATTACTCTGCTATGTTGCTGGCCTATATTTACTCATTTCTAATTTCTAATTTCCTTAGATCTGAAAGGAATTTGAGGCCTCTTCAAATAAAAGTGCATGTAAAATAGCATAGTTAAAAACTATTTATCACAGAAGAAAAAGATAAATTCTGTGAGACCCCTTCAAATTTTTGGAAATAGCAATCCCATTGCCCCTAAGTTTGCATTTTCAAAGTCAACATTGCCAATTTCTTAAGCATTCTATCTATTGGGAAGAAGGTGGGTTGTTACACTGCTAACTCTTTGGGGGAAGCGGCCTTGTCTTACCACCCCTGTGTCTCCAGTGCCTAGGGGACAGTGTTAACATTGACGGAGAGGACTGAGGAAGATGAAGCTGGTTGCATAGGTTTGATTCAGGCCACTGCTGCTGAAGCACGCTTATTCAGAGCGGATGTTGGGTCAAACTGTATGGCATTTGTGACTTGGGAACCCAAGGCAAAAATGGGGATGGAGGAGGAGGAGAAGTAGAATAAAGTAATATTTATCTTTCTTATCTATTCTCCACTATTTGTCTTTCTTACCTATTCTCCACTATATGCTGTTTTGCATTTTTTGTATATATCACTGTAAACCACCTTGAATCCCTTTTAGAATGAGGCAGGATATTAATAAATGCTTATATATTTATACAGGCACACATACATACACATAAAATATTAGATTGAGTTGACCTGTTTAATGAAATCCTTTGTTGTCTGTTGAGATAGATAAAGGGTGGTGTCATTAATCAGGAGGAGGCTAATGATTGCCACATTCGCAGAAAAGGTGGTGAGGCATGAGCCCAGATGATGAGCGAGGGTTGGGCTTTCCGTGTGCTGTGCAAGCCGCCCCTGCGGGTCTCACTGTGATTGTCCCAGGTGGTGTGACTTTTAGGCCTGTGTCACGCTGCTCATCTTCCTCTGGAACTTGAGAGTTCTCCTTAAAACTGCATGCTATGGGGCGCCTGTGTGGCTCAGTCGGTTAAGCGGCCGACTTCGGCTCAGGTCATGATCTCACGGTCTATGAGTTCGAGCCCCACGTCAGGCTCTGTGCTGACCGCTCAGAGCCTGGAGCCTGTTTCAGATTCTGTGTCTCCCTCTCTCTGACCCTCCCCCATTCATGCTCTGTCTCTCTCTGTCTCAAAAATAAACATTAAAAAAAGAACTGCATG
The DNA here is from genome assembly GCF_027475565.1 of Acinonyx jubatus. NCBI lineage: Eukaryota > Metazoa > Chordata > Mammalia > Carnivora > Felidae > Acinonyx > Acinonyx jubatus. The sequence goes on from NC_069390.1 coordinate 28,516,785, forward strand.
CTGTACCTCAAAGTCACACAGAAAGGGTAGACATGTTCTTTATTTATTGCAAACAATATTACTTCTCTTCATGCAGCTGGAGAACGGTATTTGCTTTTAAACGATTGCATACATCACACGTATGTCATATTGACCTTCAGTCAGCTGAACCCCCCTGGTTCTCATCAGAGAGTCCCCCTCCTTAGTTTTGTGCAAGTGATACTTTACACCTAAATCCAGGACTTTGCATTAATTACTCCCATTCTGCAGATGGTGGAGTAGGTTCAAGGAGGCCAGTAAGTCTTCCTTCTCTTGCCCTCCTACCTTTTCTCTCCTGCCATTGTGACCTCTTTATTTTTATTTGTTTGCTCCCAGTCCTTGGAGTTATGCCCCTCTCTATGGTTGATTCCAGGTATTCTTGACCAGATGGTACCAGAGCACCGAATGATGGGGTTGAGGGGATTTTCACAATATCTTCTGTGGGTGGGGAGTATTTGTTAAATATGATACACAACTCATATTGGGTATTTCCAATACTATCATGCTACGATGATTCCCTTTCTCTATCATCTTAATGTACTAGGTCTCCAACCCCAGGAGGAAGGGGGAAGAAGGAAGAAACCGTACTTAGGTTGATCAGAACCCAAAAATCCAGTCATCACTGGGTGCCCTTGACAGTCTTGCTTTGTTCTCCCCAGGAAGGTTTGGGGGTGAGTACGGTAGACCTGTTCCACAGGGCTGCATTTTGGCTACCCACGTCTAATAACCAGGGCTGCTTGGCCGTGTTCAGGATGCCAAAGTCAAGTGGTGAGGTTTGTTGTGTTACAGACAGAGGTTTGCTACTGGAGGTCATGGTGCACGTCACTTACTTTCCATCAGGACAGAGGGTTGGTTTATGGGTGGCCTTTTACAGTCTAAGTTCAGGCTGGATAAGTCTCACTTAACATGAGAGTCTCTCAGATATCAGGACCTTTTGTTTTTATGAAGAAGGAAATTTTGGGAGATAAGGAAGGGCCTGATGAAAAATCTTCTTCCTTTGGATAGGTCACAGCACAAAAAATAAATCTTTTTTCCATCTTCTATAAGCTCAAATAGACCAGGGCTGCTCTCAGCTGGGGTGGCCCAGGGAATAGGAAAGTCTTGACCTGAATAATGAGTATAGCTCTTTTTATTTCTCACATCTGTGTCCTTCTCAGCCCTTACCAGGGGTCCCTGAGGTGCAAAGACAAGCTTTGGTTCAATTCTCCAGAACTTTTACTATTTGTAATACTTGCCAATATTCATTCATTCATCATATATTTGTTGCGTGCTTTCCAGAAGCAGGACAAACTGTAAGAAAACAATAGCAGTGGGTCTCTGCCCTCAAAGAACCTCTGTCTAGAAGAGGAGACATATTTTAATTAAGTAATCGCAGTAACAATACATAATTACAAAAATGGTAAATGATCTTAAAGAGAATGGACAGAAGACTTCAATTAGTCTGGTGGTTACGTGAGAATTCCAGTTATCCTGTCCATGAATGTGGACATCCAGATGTGGAGTGGGTTAGAATGGGAGTGAAGGACCAGTGTGGGTGGATAGTAGGGAACAAGATGTTAAATAATGTGATAATAACTATGTATAAAGGTAATGAGTTGGTGTATTTCATTTAATGCTCTTGTAGAGCTTGAAGGTTTTTATCAAGTAGATATGCCACTTTTTTATAATAAAAAAGTTTAAAAAATAAAAACTAGGGGGTCCCTGGCTGGCTCAGGCAGTCGATTAAGCGTCTGACTTCGGCTCAGGTCATGATCTCATGGTTTATGAGTTTGAGCTCTGCATTGGGCTCTGTGCTGACAGCTTGGAGCCTGGAGCCTGCTTCAGATTCTGTGTCTCCCTCTCTGTCTTTGCCCCTTCCCTGCTGGCTCTCTCCCTCTCTCTCTCTCAAAAATAAATAAGACATTAAAAAAATTTTTTTAAAGAAATAAATAAAAACTAAAGAAGATGGGTTGTTGGCTTATACACAACATTTATTTCTCACAGTTGTGGAGGTTGAGAAGTCTAAGATGAAGGTGCCAGCAGATTTGGTGTCTGGTGAGGGATGGCTTCCTGGTTTATAGACAACTGTCTTCTCACTGTGTAAATGGTGGAAGGGGTGAGTAAGTGCTCTGGGATCTCTTTAATAAGGACAATAATTCCATTTCATGAGGACTTCACCCTCACAACCTAAGCACCTCTAGGACTCTCCACCTCCCAATACCATCATGTTGGGGATTAGGTTTCAGCATGTGAATTTTGGGGGGATATGAACATTCAGTCTCTAGCAGTATGTGACGTGTAAACCTACTTATTCTTGGCTCTGTCCAAGAAGGGATGCCATTCTAGATAGAGTAGAATCCTCCTTTTCCTTAGGACAGCTCAGTATCAACCCATATACTATATTTCAATGATGCTTAATTTCTCTCTTAGTCTTGATCTAAAAAAATCAACATGAATGTAAATTCTATTTTCCTCCTCTCTTCCCATGCTTCTCATCATTGGATCATCCTGGAAAGATGCTTGATGCATAGCCCACACTTTGGAGATCGCTGGATTAGAGGACAGGAAGGTTGGGGATACTAAAGGCAAACAAAGTCAGGCATATTTTTAAAATGTAGGGGTAGGGGGGTCTGGGTGGCTCAGTCAGTTAAGTGCCCGACTTTGGCTCAGGTCATGATCTCATGGCTCATGGGTTCAAGCTCCATGTTGAGCTCTGTGCTGACAGCTCAGAGCCTAGAGCCTGCTACAGATTCTGTGTATCTCTCTCTCTCTTTGCTCCTCCCCTGCTTGTGCTCTGTCTCTCAAAAATGAATAAACGTTAAAAAAATAAAATAAAATAAAATAAAATAAAATAAAATAAAATAAAAATGTAGGGGTAGAAGTAACTGATTCTCTGACAGTGGAGCAGGTGAAGAGTGTTTCTTTCGTTTGTTCATTCAACAAACAATAAATTGAGCAATTCCTGCCAAGGGCTGTATTATACACTGGGGAGAAAAAGATAATTCACTTAATCCCTGCCCCTCCCAGCTTAATGAGGAAGACTAAAATGCAAATGGGAAATTACAGAATGGTATGTGGAAAGAGGCAGTACAAAGTGTTTGGAGTCTCTCACTTTCTGCATGTTTTTGTCACTTTCTTAGTTGGCTCTCCTCTTACCACCACTCTTTTAAAAAAAATTAAAAAAATTTTTTTTGATGTTTATTTATTTTTGAGAGAGAGAGAGACAGACAGAGGGTGAGCAGGGGAGGGGCCAAGACAGAGAGAGAGGGAGACACAGAATCCAAAACAGGCTCCAGGCTCTGAGCTGTTAGCACAGAGCCCGACAAGGGGCTCGAACCCACGAACTGCAAGATCATGACCCGAGCTGAAGTCAGAGGCTTAACCGACTGAGCCACCCAGGTGCCCTGACCACCACTCTTAATTGCAGTGCATCTTGCATGCACCCCTCTCCCCATACAGAAAGTGTTACAGTAGGGATTACTCTACTATATCTCTTTTTATGCCACTTACCAGCTTGTAACATTCTCTGTAATTATTTATTTTTATTGCCTGTCTTCCTCCCATGAGAATATCATCTTCCCAAGAGCAGGGATATTTGTCTGTTGGGTTCACTAATCTGTCCCAACTCCAGGAATAGTTTGTTGAATGAACGAATGAAGAGAGTGATCATTAATCTCTGATTATTGAAGGTCGTAGACGGAGGGAAATGACATAATAAAGAAGGTAATGTGTTAGCTGGGTCCTTTTAAGGGGAAAAGGCATGTTGTACAGAAGGAACAGCGTATACAAAATGATGGAAGTGAGAAGTAGCCTAGTGTGTTGGGAAAAGATGCATGGTTCAGCTTTAGGGTATATGGTGGAGAACACTAGAAGATGAAATTGGAAAATTGAGGAAGATTATGAAGCCCTTCATATATGTTGTTTACCATCGGGGAATTTCAGACAACAAAAGTACCTGAAGACCTGTAAAAAGAGAAGTTGATAAACCAATTTGTATAACATGTAGAAAATCTTACTTCCTCTATTTTCAAGCCCGGTGTGCTTGTCCAGAGCACTGTTGTTGAGGAAAAGATGCTAAAGATGTCCCTGGGCTTTGGATGAGGCCTGGGAGAAGTTTCCTAACTAGGTTAGGAAACATGTTGTTTTCATCTATGTCACCTGGCCTAGTGCCCACTACATACTAGTTGTTCAGTAAATGTATAGAAATAAATGAAAGAATGCACCTGCTATGCAGTGTCCAGATGACCTCCAAAGTGAAAAGGATAACACTAAGGGGTGTCCAGTTTTATCCCAGTTGTTGCTGATATGAATGCCCTGCTGGACATGTTTGCGGATAGTCTCCAACTCCTTTGTGGTGTTACAGTTTTGTGATAAAGAGCATGAACTTCAGAGTTAGAACAACTTGATTTTGAATCCTGGCTCCATCATTTACTAGCTTCATGCCTTAAATAAGTTCCTTAACCTCTCTGAGTTTCACTTTCCTAATGTAAGGATGTCAGTATCTATTACCTAGGATTACTTGAGGATTTAATGAGATGGTCTATGGAAGAGTTTCAGGCACTTATGGGAACTTAGTAAGCATTCAACAATGGGTGAATATTCATTCCTTCTATTAAGGAGGAATGAGGTCAACTTTGATAAGCATGTACGCTGTTGAGAAGCATTGACGTTTCAGGAGCACCTGGGTGGCTCAGTCGGTTAAGCATCCAACTTTGGCTCAGGTCATGATCTCACAGTTTGTGTTTTCAAGCCCCAGGTTGGGCTGTGTGCTGACAGCTCAGAATGTGGAGCCTGCCTTGGATTCTGTCTCCCTCTCTCTCTCCCCGCCTCCCCCCCCCCCCGCCCGCTCACATTCTGTCTCTCTCTCTCAAAAATAAACAAACGTTAAAAAAATTTAGAGAAGCATTGATGTTTCACTTTATTTAGTCAAAAGCAGAGTAAAATGAACATGACCCATTCCATTACTTAATAAGTTGGTAAACGTTTCCTTTGTGCCAAGTATATTAATGGAAATATAAACTCAGCAGAATTACAGAAAAGATGTGTTTTTTTTAGTGACCCGTAATGACTACGTGCACTAGGTACTGTGTTCCTCTTCCATGCTGACACTTTGGGGTGCGATATAATAAAGAGAGATGGTGAGGTTGGGATGATAATAACAAAGTCTGGTGTATAAGTGTGATGCTTTAAACTGACCAGTTAATGCCGTACAGGGAAAGGGTCTGCCTTTGCATTCTAGAGAACCCTGGAATGTTGAAAAGGACACAGAATGGAAAGCAGGAAGGATGGCTCCTTGCTCCTGAAAAGGTCCTTAAGATTCATGTCCTATTAGTGGTTCATTAATCTCAGCTAAAATTTGAATCTTGATGGTGTGTCAGACCCCGTGCTAACTGCTTACTGCTGATCATCTCACTGAATATTCATAACAGCAATATAGGTATTATTTGTCCTGTTATTTATTCATGTATGAAGCTTAGAGAAGCGAAGAATCTTGTCTAGGTTCTCTTGAGGAACAAGTGGTGGTGGAGTTGGGACTCGAATCTCTGTTTCTTTCTCCCTGAATTCGTAACCTCCAAGGTATACATTTGCTCCGTGGAACAGTTGTACCGGGCTTCTAATAAAGGAGAACCATTTTCTTAACATGCATTGAAGCAGTTTGAAGTCCTATAAGCTACAGAGGAGTGTTTTTTCCCCTTAGGATACAATGTCTAATACTAAGAAATGTTAGCAGAATCATTTGTGAAGGTGACTTAGACAACCGTCCATCCAGTGAGCCCAGCAGCAGACTGTTCTCTCACTTCTCTGTTTGTTCATTAAATAAAGCTTTAAAAAACCTGAATGTGTTCATTTAAATGCTGACTTTACAGGTAAGAAGAAGTGACATATTTAAGTAATCAATTTTACTTCTCTCTGTGATGTTTCGCCTAAGAGTTTGGGTACAATATGCATAATTTAGATGTCAAAGAACTAAAATAAATTTGAAAGTTTCTAGTTTCAGGTAAATATATTTTATAATAAAACGTGAATAAAAAAATCAATGAAATGATCACTTAGGTAATAAGCTGGGTTATTAAAAGGATCAGATTACTCTAGTTAAGATTCTTCCTGGAGCATGAATCAAGCATTTTGGGAAATGGCATTAATTCGGTTAGACTCATTCAGGATAAGGTTTCAGCAGATTAATACTGTGAATTTCAAAAAGCTCAAACCATCTGATATTCCTAAAAACCCTGGGCATTGGCCTGGGCTGGAAGTTTGATTCTTATACAATCACTTAGCTTTATGTTTATTCTAAGCCCTTGCCTGGCCCCTACCCTGATTGGATGTTATCTACAAGTTGGGTTTTGGTCTCACCAAGGACCGGGTAAAATAGAGCGAATTGTTCATGCTAATTTATCATAACTTCCCAAAAGGAGAGTGCATCACTCCTCTAAGCGTGTACCCTTTTGTTCATAAATTCAGCAAATATTCTTAGCAAATGACATCAGAAAATTTAAAAATTTATATCACGTGCTAGAATTTAGCCTTTGTTTACTTAAACATTGTTCAACCTGAGTATAAAATACACTGCTGGGGCCCTTTAAAACACTTTTTTTGTTGGATTTTAATTCAGCTATAAAGACAATTCAAGTGAGAAACTTCAGTGCGTTGATTTTGTTCTTTGCGTCATTGCACTGTAATTAGCTGAGTTGCGTTTTAAATGCAGCACAAGAACATCTTTCTTGTCTGTTTATGTCAGAAAAAAATGGCTAATGAGCACTTATCAAAAAGATGAACATTTTTTCATTAGATTAAGTAAAATCAAAAGAGATTTATAATGTACTATTATGTTTCAGCTTGGAATAAATTGAGTAAAATAGCTAATATCTTCACAGCTTCCTAAGAATTTCTCTGCATGGCAGGATCCTCCTCCCCCACATATTTAGACTTCAGGGAAGTACCCATTTGTGGTGATTTGCTCTGTGAAATCAAGGCACATTCCCAAAGGATTTGGAATGCCCTTAATATTATTTGTAAAATCTGAATATCTACGAAGCAGGTGTCAACATGGATCTCCTTTGGATATGCTAGTGTTCTTTGCTACTGGATAAAGTTCTTTAAAATTGTTTTTAAAAATGATTTCCCTCTAATTTGTGTTAGGAGTCAGTCACAATGCCACCTGGTACTCAGTATCATGCAGAGCATTCTTCTATTTTGAGATTTTTGTGTGTGTTCAAGTGAATGAATATTAGCCTCTGTGTTCCCAAAAGGTATAGATGATGAAGGTTGATTCCTTAGGAGAGTTTAACGTAAAAATGTACAAGTTTAAGAACCTTCTTCCTTTAAATGTCACATAGATGGCAGGTTATTTTCAGGGCATCAAAGATTCTGAGACATTACTTTCATTTTAACTATGTGAGAGTTAAAATCCGGCTTCTTTGGTGTCTGTTTAGGATTGTACAAATACGTGCATATCCACAAAGCAACCGAATAACCAGGCCATATATAGATAAAGAAGACTCAGCTTTCTCAAGTTTTTTGAGTTAGCATTAGGGTGAATGGACAAGAGGTGAATTCTCTGTGTAAGAAAATGAGAAATAAACTGCTCTGGACGCTAGACGCTTAATATAATCGTATACCGTTGTTGGATGTCTACAAAGGAGTGGAATTGCTGGAATACAGGATATGTATTTGTACCATTTTAATAGACACTGTGAAACGTAGGGGAAATAATACCTGCATTCACACTGCCACCAGAAGAGTATTAACATTTTAGTTGCTCTATCTAGCCACCAACAAAATAAAATTTTAGCCATTCTGAGGGGTTTAAAAGTGAAGTCGCTGTGGTTTTAATTGCATTTTCTTGAATGGCTAATGATGTTTAGCAGCTTTTACTCTGCTTGGCCATTTGGATATTCTCTTTCGTTCTCTATTTAAGTCTTTTGCTTATTTTTTAAAAATTGGGTTGTCTTTTTTTTTTCTCATTGATTTTTAGAAGTTCTGTGTATGCATATATTTTTTAAGATTTTTTTTCAATGTTTATTTATTTTTGAGAGGCAGAGAGAGACAGAGCATGAGCAGGGGAGGGGAAGAGAGAGAGGGAGACACAGAATCCAGAGCAAGCTCCAGGCTCTGAGTCGTCAGCACGGAGCCTGCAACAGGGCTCAAACTCATGAATGGTGAGATCATGACCTGAGCCGAAGTCAGACACCCAACTGACTGAGCCACCCAGGTGTCCCTGTTTATATTTTGAATATGAATTCTTTGTTGGATATATGTGTTACACACCTTACTGGTTGTCTTTTGATAAACAGAAGTTCTTAATTTTGAGGAAGTTATATTTATTAATCTTTTATTGTATGGTGGTAATAATAGTAATAATATTTTCTTTTATGATTTGTATGTCCTGTATTCAGAGATTATTTTGCTCACCCCAATATTAAGAATATAGCCTATGTTACTTTCTAGAAGCTTTATTGTTCTTCCATTTACATTTAGATCTGTAATTCATATGGAATTGATATGTATGCATGCTTTGAGGTGGGTTAAAGTTTCACTAAAAAATATCAATTATTAAACATACCATCTTTTCCCCCATTGCATTCAATAGTACTTTCTTTCATAAATTAGGTGGTCTTACATGAGTGGTCTGTTTCCTAGATCCTCTATACTATTTCATTGATTTATATGCCTATCCTGTGCCAGTACCACTATTTTGATTACCCTACAGTTTATAATACATCTTGATATTTGGTAATGTAAATTCTTTATTCTTTTTCATGTTGGTTTTGGCTATTCTAGCTCTTTTGCCTTTCCATATAAAAATTTAAGATCAGTTTATTAATTTTCATAGAAAAACCAGCTGAGGTTTTGATTGGGATTACATTGAACTTGGAGATAAATGGGGAGAACTGACATCTTTGCAACACTTAGTCTCCTAATCCATGGACATAGTATATCCCTCCATTTATGTAACTCTTCCTTATTTTCTGTCAGCAGTGCTTTGTAGTTTTCAATGTACAGGGTCTTACACATTTTTTGTTAGCTTTGTTCCTAGGTATCTGGTATTTTTGATGCTAGGAATCCATAGATAGCTTACATTATAATATTGTAAATGATATTGTTTTAAAATTTCATTTTCCAGTTGTTTTTTGTTTGTCTCATCTGTTTTTTGGTCATATCATCTACATATTTCCTTCTTTTGGATTTCAAAATATATTTTTTTATTGCTTAGTTGTCCTTTTGTTAATTAAATATTCTTTTTCTATTATTTTTGTGATTATCCTAGAGGTTACAACATGCATCCTGGACTTATAGTCAAACTTAAATTAGGATTATTACCACTTACTGAAAAATGCAAGGACCTTGTAACACTATAACTGAATTCACTCTGGTATCTCTTTTGCTACTGCTGTGGAATATTTTCAATATCATCTATATCTATATATTTATATTATATATATATTTTTTAAACCCCATTGGACATTATTAATATTATGTTTAAACAGTCAGTATTAATTTAAATTTACCCACTTATTTATCCTTTCCACTGCTCTTCATTCTTTTCTGCGTTATTGTGCTTTCATTGAGGATCATTTTCCACCCTTTAAAATTTTTTTTTTCAACGTTTATTTATTTTTGAGACAGAGAGAGACAGAGCATGAACGGGGGAGGGGCAGAGAGAGAGGGAGACACAGAATCGGAAACAGGCTCCAGGCTCTGAGCCATCAGCCCAGAGCCTGACGCGGGGCTCGAACCCACGGACTGCGAGATCGTGACCTGGCTGAAGTCGGACGCTTAACCGACTGCGCCACCCAGGCGCCCCATTTTCCACCCTTTTAAAGAGTGCCTTTCAGGGGCACCTGAGTGGCTCAGTCAGTTAAGCATCCAACTCTTGATTTCTTCTCAGGTCATGATCTCATGGTTTGTGAGATCCAGTCCTGTGTCAGGCTCTGCACTGACATCGTGGAGCCTGCTTGGCTCCTCTCTCTCCCTCTTCCTTTATGTTCTTCCTTCCCTCCCCCCACCCCCCACTGCCTCTCTTTCTCCCTCTCTCTCTCAAAAATAAATAAATAAACATTTAAAGAGTACCCTTCATCATTTCTTTTAGTGTGCGTCTGTTGGGATGAATTCTCTGTTTTTGTTAAAATGGCTATTTATTTAGATTTCATTTTTTGAAAATATTTTTATTTCTTTTTGAGAGAAACAGAGCCAGAGCATGAGCAGGGGAGGGGCCGAGAGAAAGGGAGACACAGAATCTGAAGCACAGAGAGAAAGGGAGACACAGAATCTCTGAGCTGTCAGCACTGAGCCCGACCAGGGGCTTGAACCCATGAACCGTGAGATCATTACCTGAGCCAAAGTCAGACCCTGAACTGACTGAGCCACCCAGGTGTCCCTGGATTTCATTTTTGAAGGATATTTTCTCTGGGTGTAGAATTCTAGCTTTGCAATTATTTAAGAACTTCAAAGGTGCCATTCTTTTGTCTTCTATTTTCTATTGTTTGCACTGAATAAGTCAGCTTATTGTTGTTGCTTTGAAGGGAAAGTGTCTTTTTTTTTTTCTTCAAGATTCTTTTTGTCTTTGTCTTTGGTTTTCAGCAGTTTTTTATGGTTGTGTTTCTTTAACTTAACTAGCTTGGAGTTATAATGATTCTTGAATCTGTGTCTCCATGTATTTCAGTTTGGGAAACTTTTCTGTCAGTATCTCTTCAAATATTGATTCTTACCCATTTTCTGCTTCCTGTTAATCTAGAACTTTATTTACAACAATTGTGTCACTTAAAAAAAAAGTGGTATTCTATATATGTCAGTTATGCTTGTTTGTATTTTAAATATTTTTATCTGTTTGGGCTTCAGTCTGAATATTTAGCCTGACCTATGTTCCAGTTAATTAATTTTTTCTTCTACTGTGACTAATCTGTTGTTTAACTTATCTGTTGAATTCATAATACAATGATTGTATTTCATAGATTCCAGTGCTCCGGTAAAATGGTCAAATTTTTTATGTTCTCTTTTTAACATATTATTGATAGCCTTCTGGAGAAACTTTAATTTTTTTTTTTTAATTTCAAATTTGTAGAAAACTTGTAGGAGTGGTGGAAACATTACAGCATATCTTCTACCTAGAGTTACAAATGTGTTACATTTCCCTCTATTTACTTTATCATCCTTTCCTCCACGCACAGGTGTTATCTCCTGCCACATTCACACACATTATTTCTTTCTGAATCAGTTGACAGGATGTTGCAGATGTCATTCTTCTTTATTCCTAAATTCTTCAATTTGTATTTACTAAAAACAAGGAATTCATCATACATAACCACAGTACAACTATCAAAATTAGGAAGTTTAATGTTAATACAATACTGTTATGTGATCTACATTGTAAATTCAAATTTTATCAGTTATTCTAAAAATATCCTTCATAGTTACATTTTTTTTCCCAGACCAGTATGTGATCTAGTATACATTGCAATTAGTTATCATGGCTCTTTAGTCTCTTTCTATCAAAATAATTCTTCCACCCTTGCATGTCTTTCATGACCTTGATATTTTTTAAGAGTATAGAACAATTACTTTTTGAATGTTCCTCAATTTTGTTTTTTTCTGATGTTCTATCATGATTAGATTCATATTATGCATTGTTGCCAGAAAGAACTCAGAAGTGATACTGTGTCTGTTTCAGTCTATTGGTTTGTTGTGGGTGTTACTGACTTGGATAACTTGGTAAAATCATACTGTCTTTGTGTGTTATCCATCATAAAGTTACTGTTATTGATTTGTAATGAGTAATTTGTGAGAGAGATATTGGGGACCATATAAATGTTATGTTTCTCACCAAACTTGTACCTAATATATTTTAGCATCCATCAATGATTCTTGCCTAAATCAATTATTACTATGATATTTGCAAAATGATGATTTTCTAAATCCATTATCTTTTCTACATTTATTGCTTGGCATACTTGTGTAAAGAATAACTTTTCAGGGCACCTGTGTGGCTCAGTTGGTTAAGCGACCGACTTTGGCTCAGGTCATGATCTTGGCAGTTTGTGAGTTCAAGCCCCGTGTCGGGCTCTGTGCTGACAGCTCAGAGCCTGGAGCCTACTTCAGATTCTATGTCTCCCCCTCTTTCTACCCCTCCCCTCCTCACTCTCTGTGTCTCTCTGTCTCTCAATAATAAATAAACGTTAAAAAAAAAAAGAATAACTTTTCAGATACCTGGGAAGATGGTGGCATAGAAGGACACTGGGCTCACCTCGTCCTGCTGATCCCTTAGATTCCACCCACATTTGCCTAAATAACCCAGAGAACTGCCAGAAGACCAGCAGAATGGACTCTCTGGAGCCAAGTGTAGACAAGAGGCCCATGGAAGAGGGTAGGAAGGACGGAGAGGTGGTGTGTGCTTACACGGACTGGCGGGAGGGAGCCAGGAGGTGGAGGGGCAGCCCGCCTGGCAAGGCAGAGCCCCCGAAGTCTGGCTTGCAAAAGCGGAGGGGCCGGACTCTGAATTCTGACAGCCAGCGGGACTTAACATCTGGAATGTTAAAAGTCAACAGCTCTGCTCTCAGAGAGTGGTGAGGGCGAGAGGATGCAGGGAGGGAGGGTTGTTGAGCCCTGGAAGGACAGAGTTCAGCTCGACAGGGGAACAAAGGCACTGGCAAGTACCATCTCCCTCTCCCATCCCCCAGCCAAAATTCCAAAGGGAACCAGTTCCTGTCACCGAACTTGCTTGCACTGCAGGAACACCCAAAGCTGTGCTTCTCTGGATCCATCCCTTCGATGGGCCTGCTTCCCTCCTGGTGCTGCAGGGCCCCTCACACAGGGGACCACGGATGGCAAATAGAGCTAAGCCTGCCCCTCCTGCCCCTGTGCACATTGCGGATCTGCCCTGGCTAATATGCCCTTGGCCAGATCCCATTGAAGTACCACCACAAGCCTGGCAGTGTGCAAGTAGCCCAGACAGGGGCCACACCACTCCACAGTGAGTCCTGCCCCGGGAGAGGGGAAGATAAGGTACACACCAGTCTGACTGTGGCCCCAGCGGTGGGCTGCGGGCAGACATCAGGTCTGACTGTGGCCCTGCTCACCAACACAAGTTACTCCGGACAGCACAGGGGAAGGGCCCTGAAGTTTGGAGCTACCTCAGGGACTACCCAAAATGACAAAACAGAAGAATTCCCCTCAAAAGAAACTCCAGGAAGTAGCGACAGCTAAAGAACTGATCAAAAACAATTTAAGCAATATAACAGAACAAGAATTTAGAATAATAGTCATAAAATTAATCGCTGGGCTTGAAAAAAGTATAAAGGACAGCAGAGAATCTATTTCTATGGAGATCAAGGGACTAAGAAATAGTCATGAGGAGCAAAATAAAATGGAGGTGGCCATAGCACGGATTGAAGAGGCAGAGGAGAGAATAGGTGAATTAGAAGATAAAATTATAGAAAAAGAGGAAGCTGAGAAAAAGAAAGATAAAAAAATCCAGGAGTATGAGAGGAGAATTAGAGAACTAAGTGATGCAATGAAACACAACAATATCCATATAATAGGAATTCCAGAAGAGGAAGAGAGAGAGAAACGGGCTGAAGGTACTTGAACAAATCATAGCTGAGAACTTCCCTGATCTGGGGAAGGAAAAAGGCATTGAAATCCAAGAGGCACAGAGAACTCCCTTCAGACGTAACTTGAATTGATCTTCTGCACGACATATCATAGTGAAACTGGCAAAATACAAGGATAAAGAAAAAATTCTGAAAGGAGCTAGAGATAAACATGCTCTAACATATAAAGGGAGACCTATAAGACTCGTGACCGATCTCTCTACTGAAACTTGGCAGGCCAGAAAGGAATGGCAGGAAATCTTCAATGTGACGAACAGAAAAAATACGCAGCCGAGAATCCTTTATCCAGCAAGTCTGTCATTTAGAACAGAAGGAGAGATAAAGGTCTTCCTAAACAAACAAAACCTGAAGGAATTCATCACCACTAAACCAGCCCTACAAGAGATCCTAAGGAGGATTCTGTGAGTGAAATGTTGCAAGGACCACAAAGTACCAGAGACATCATTACAAGCATGAAACCTACAGACATCACAATGACTCTAAACCCATATCTTTCTATAATAACACTGAATGTAAATGGACTAAATGCTCCAACCAAAAGACATAGGGTATCAGAATAGATTAAAAAAAAAAAAAAACAAAACAAGACCCATCTATTTGCTGTCTACAAGAGACTCATTTTAGACCTGAGGACACCTTCGGATTGAAAGTGAGAGGATGGAGAACTATCTATCATGCTACTGGAAGTCAAAGAAAGCTGGAGTAGCCATACTTATATCAGACACACTAGACTTTAAATTAAAGGCTGTAACAAGAGATGATGAAGGGCATTGTATAATAATGACAGGGTCTATCCATCAGGAAGAGCTAACAATTATAAAAGTCTATGCACCGAATATGGGAGCCCCCAAATATATAAAACAATCACAAACATAAGCAACTTTATTGATAAGAATGTGGTAATTGCAGGGGACTTTATTACCCCACTTACAACAATGGATAGATCATCTAGACACAGGATCAATAAAGAAACAAAGGTCCTGAATGATACCTTGGATCAGATGGACTTGACAGATATATTTAGAACTCTGCATCCCAAAGCAACAGAATATACTTTCTTCTCGAGTACACACAGAACATTCTCCAAGATACATCACTTACTGGGTCACAAAACAGTCCTTAATAAATATAAAAGAATTGAGATCATACCATGCACACTTTCAGACCACAATGCTTTGAAGCTTGAAATCAACCACAGGAAAAAGTCTGGAAAACCTCCAAAAGCATGGAGGTTGAAGAAAACCCTACTAAAGAATGAATGGGTCAACCAGGAAATTAGAGAAGAAATTTAAAAATATATGGAAACAAATGAAAATGAAAATACAACAATCCAAATGCTTTGGGATGCAGTGAAGGCAGTCCTGAGAGGAAAATACGTTGCAATCCAGGCCTATCTCAAGAAACAAGAAAAATCCCAAATACAAAATCTAATAGCACACCTAAAGAAAATAGCAGAACAGCAAAGACACCCCAAACCCAGCAGAAGAAGAGAAATAACAAAGATCAGAGCAGAAATAAACAATATAGAATCTAAAAAAAACTGTAGAGCAGATCAATGAAACCAAGAGTTGTTTTTTTGAAAAAATGAACAAAATTGATAAACCTTTAGCCAGGCTTCTCAAAAAGAAAAGGGAGATGACCCAAATAGATAAAATCATGAATGAAAATGTTATTATTGCAACCAATCCCTCAGAAGCACAAGCTATTATCAGGGAATACTATGAAAAATTATATGCCAACAAACTGGACAACCTGGAAGAAATGGACAAATTCTTAAGCACCCACACACTTCCAAAACTCAAACAGGAAAAAACAGAAAACTAGAACAGACCCATAACCAGTGAGGAAATTGAATCAGTTATCAAAAATCTCCCAACAAATAAGAGTCCAGGACCAGATGGCTTCCCTGGGGAATTCTATCAGACGTTTAAAGCAGAGATATTACCTATCCTTCCCAAGCTGTTCCAAAAAATAGAAAGGGAAGGAAAACTTCCAGACTCATTCTATGAAACCAGCATTACTTTGATTCCAAAACCAGACAGAGACCCAGCAAAAAAAGAGAACTACAGGCCAATATCTCTGATGCATACGGATGCAAAAATTCTCAACAAGATACTAGCAAATCGAACTCAACAGCATATAAAAAGAATTATTCACCATGATCAAGTGGGATTTATTCCTGGGCTGGAGGACTGGTTCAACATTCGCAAATCAGTCGATGTGATACATCACATTAATAAAAGAAAAGATAAGAACCATATGATCCTGTCAATCAATGCAGAAAAAGCATTTGACAAAATTCAGCATCCTTTCTTAATAAAAACCCTTGAGAAAGTTGGGATAGAAGGAACATACTTAAACATCATGAAAGCCATTTATGAAAAGCCCATAGCTAATATCATCCTCAATAGGGAAAAACAGAGCTTTCTCCCTGAGGTCAGGAACAAGACAGGGATGCCCATTCTCACCACTGTTGTTTAACATAAGGTTGGAAGCAATCAGCCAACAAAAGGAAATCAAAGGCATCAAAATTGTCAAAGATGAAGTCAAGCTTTCACTTTTTGCAGATGACATGATATTATACATGGAAAATCCGATAGACTCCACCAAAAGTCTGCTAGAACTGATACATGAATTCAGCAAAGTTGCAGGAGACAAAATCAATATACAGAAATCAGTTGCATTATTATACACTAACAATGAAGCAACAGAAAGACAAATAAAGAAACTGATCCCATTAACAATTGCACCAAGAATCATAAAATGCCTAGGAATAAACCTAACCAAAGATGTAAAAGATCTGTATGCTGAAAACTATAGAAAGCTTATTAAGGAAACTGAAGAAGGTACAACGAAATGGAAAAACATTCCATGCTTATGGATTAGAGGAATAAATATTGTCAAAATGTCAATACTACCAAAAGCAATTTACACATTCAGTGCAATCCCAGTTAAAATTGCACCAGCATTCTTCTCGAAGCTAGAACAAGCAATCCTAAAATTTGTATGGAACCACAAAAGACTCCGAATAGCCAAAGTAATATAGAAGAAGAAGACCAAAGCAGGAGGCATCACAATCCCAGACTTTAGCCTCTACTACAAAGCTGTAATCATCAAGACAGCATGGTATTGGCACAAACACAGACACATACAGACCAATGGAATAGAATAGAAACCCCAAAACTAGACCCACAAAAGTATGGCCAACTAATCTTTGACAAAGCAGGAAAGAATATCCAATGGAAAAAAGACAGTCTCTTTAACAAATGGTGCTGGGAGAACTGGACAGCAACATGCAGAAGAATGAAACTAGACCACTTTCTTACACCATTTACAAAAATAAACTCAAAATGGATGAAAGACCTGAATGTGAGACAGGAAACCATCAAAACCCTAGAGGAGAAAGGAAAAAAACCTCTCTGACCTCAGCCACAGCACTTTCTTACTTGACACATCTCCAAAGGCAAGGGAATTAAAAGCAAAAATGAACTATTGGGACCTCATGAAGATGAAAAGCTTCTGCACAGCAAAGGAAACAATCAACAAAACTAAAAGGCAACCAACGGAATGGGAAAAGATACTTGCAAATGACATATCAGACAAAGGGCTAGTATCCAAAATCTGTAAAGAGCTCACCAAATTCCACACCCAAAAAACAAATAATCCAGTGAAGAAATGGGCAGAAAACATGAATAGACACTTCTCTAAAGAAGACATCCACATGGCCAACAGGCACATGAAAAGATGCTCAACGTCACTCCTCATCAGGGAAATACAAATCAAAACCACACTGAGATACCACCTCATGCCAGTCAGAGTGGCTTAGATGAACAAATCAGGAGACTATAGATGCTGGAGAGGATGTGGAGAAACGGGAACCCTCTTGCACTGTTGGTGGGAATGCAAACTGGTGTAGCCACTCTGGAAAACAGTGTGGAGGTTCCTCAAAAAATTAAAAATAGATCTACCCTATGACCCAGCAATAGCACTGCTAGGAATTTACCCACGGGATACAGGAGTTCTGATGCACAGGGGCACTTGTACCCCAATGTTTATAGCAGCACTTTCAACAATAGCCAAATTATGGAAAGAGCCTAAATGTCCATCAACTGATGAATGGATAAAGAAATTGTGGTTTATATACACAATGGAGTACTACGTGGCAATGAGAAAGAATGAAATATGGCCCTTTGTAGCAACGTGGATGGAACTGGAGAGTGTGATGCTAAGTGAAATAAGTCATACAGAGGAAGACAGATACCATATGTTTTCACTCTTATGTGGATCCTGAGAAACTTAACAGAAGACAATGGGGGAGGGGAAGGAAAAAAAAAGTTAGGGAGGGAGCCAAACCATAAGAGACTCTTAAAAACTGAGAACAAACTGAGGGTTGATGAGGGGAGGGAGGGAGGGGAAAGTGGGTGATGGGCATTGAAGAGGGCACCTGTTGGGATGAGCACTGGGTGTTGTATGGAAACCAATTTGACAATAAATTTCATATTTAAAAAAAGGAATAACTTTTCCTTCAATCCCATTTATTAATTTAGCAGACTTAAGAGTTCTTTAAAAAAATTTTTTTAAGTTTATTTATTTATTTTGAGGGGGGTGAGGGGCAGAGAGAGGGAGAGAGGGAGCATCCCAAGCAGGCTCTACAGTGTCATCATGGAGCCCAATGTAGGGCTTAAATTCATAAACTGTGAGATCATGATCTAAGCCAAAATCAGGAGTTGGGACACTTAATCAACTAAGCCACCCAGGTGCCCCCAAAAGAATTCTTATTTAATTGAAAAGCTTATAATCCATTGATCTCATTTTTAAATTTGATGCTAAAATATTGCAGAATTGGCCATTTTGAAGCCCCTCAGGTTGACTCCTATGAACTTTTGCCATCTTCTTTGAACATTACTTTCTGGCACAATGAGATGTTCTAGGATCATCTTTTATTTTATCTGCCCCAGCATTGGAATCAGTCATTTCTTAAGGCATTCTGGTTTCTTTTTGTGGAGAGTTTAGAACCTAAGTTCTGGACACTTAAGTATCATCATTTTGCTACTGGAGCGCCATTGTGTCTAGGCTCAATGGAGCTAAGAAATCTCTATTTCTATCTCTAATCTCCAAGTCCATATTGTTATTTCAAAATCGAATCCAACACCAGAAAGTTTATTTTAGTTTTTCTCCTGTCTGTTTGTAACTCCTGTCTCCAAGTGAGAAACCCGGCTCACATTATTCTCGGCATATCTACTCATTTTACCAGTCTCAGATTCACAGAAAAGAGTTTCAGAATTGCTAACACTCCCACTAGAAAAAACATATGCACTAACCAGTGTTCAATATTTGTTAAAAGATTCTTGTCTTTAGACTGAGGGTATATAGTCAAAACTCTGTATTTGAAGGTAGTTATTTTTCCCTTCAGTGTGATTGTTATTCATTTGAAATATAGTTGGCCTCATTTGTTTCTGTTTATATTTCTTTCCCCTCCATCATTGTTAATTTAACTTCATTGTTGTTGTCACCATCGTCATCATCGTCTTTATGAGTATGTAAAATATTAACATGGTCCCAAACCCAAAATTATACAAAATGCTATATTTAAAGGAGTGTTACTTTTCCTTCTCCACCCCATCCACCTTTTTAAAAAAAGTTTATTTATTTATTTTGAGTGCGAGTGGGAGAGGGGCAGAGAAAGAAGGAGAGACAGAGGATCCTAAGCAGGCTCCATGCTGCCAGCACAGAGCCCGATGTGGGGCTTGAGCTCACAAAACCATGAGATCATGACCTGAGTCCAACCAAGAGTTGAATGCTTAACTGACTGAGCCACCCAGGTGCCCCCCTGCCCCATCTACCTTGTTAATGCACCCTCATTAGTTTCCTGTTCAACCTTCAGGAGTCTCTTTTTGTAAATATAAATAAACACATTTATATTATCTTATTGAAACATCAGCCTGAGGGATAGGCATCTAATTTAACACATTTAGCAGCCTGCTGGAACACTCTCTGGGGATAGAGATTGGTTCCATCTTTATGCTCTCCCTTTGCCATGCTCGAAAGCACCAGCATTTCTTGGAAGGGAGCTTTTACATGTATTTGTTCCCCTGATTTCTGCAGCTGCTCCCCAGACGACACCCCTTGATTGCCTGGCTCTAGTAGCCGGGGTTGGGGTGGGGGATTGCATTCCTGGGTCCCAGGAGACTATGGCAATCAGAAAGACCGTTTTTGTCAGGGTGCCACCCCCAGGACATTGCACAGATAGCAGACTGAAGCACACCTCCCAGTCTTTCTGTGAAACAGACCTCTTTGCTTATCCTGGAGCTTTGGTCTGAGGAGTAGGCTTCAGGTTTGGCACACAGCTAGTGGCCTATGGAGCTGCTTTCGAGGAACATGGCCTATGGATGCCATCTTGGTGCTCTCTCTCTGCCTTGCTCCAGCTAACCAGTATCTCCCAGAAAAGAGTTTATTTTCTCTTCTTTATTACACAAAAGTAGTGTACTCTATATGCTTTCTTACACTGGTTTATTTTGACTGACAGCAAGTATATCCTGGAAATCACTCTATATCATACCTTCTTTAGTTTTTTTTTTTTAAGTTTATTTTTTTTGAGAGATAGAGAGAGAGAGTGAGAGAGAGACAGGAAGGGAGAGAACATGAGTAGGGGAGGGGCAGAAAAAGAGGGAGAGACAGAATCCCGAGCAGGCTCTGCACTGTCAGCTCAGAGCCCAATGCGGGGCTCAGTCCCACGAACTGTGAGATCATGACCTGAGCTGATATGAAGGGTTAGGTGCTTAACTTAACCTACTGAGCCACCCAAGTACCCAACCAACACCTTATTTAGTTTTTACTTACAGCAGTATAATACACCATCGTGTGAATGTACCATAATTTATTCAACCAATCTTCTATGTATATTTTATCCCAATGTTTTTTCAATAACAGTTAGTGATGTTCCTTGTTCATATGCATTTTTGTATTCCTGAAGGTGTACCTTCAATGTAAATTCTTAGATATGAGTCAAAAGGTAAATTCACTTGTGATTTTGTTAGATATTGTCAAATTCTCCCTCCATAGAGGTAGGGGACATTCCCACCAGCAGTGTGTAAGAATGTCTCTTGCCTTATGGTCTTGTCAAGAGAATGTGCCATCAAGCTTTGTAGTTTTACCAAATTTAATCATTGAGAAACAGTAATTCAGCATAGTTGTAATTTCTCTTATTATGACTGAAGTCCATCTTTTCATCTGCTTAAAGGTCATTTTAAAATCTTTATTTGTGAATTGTCTCTTTGTGACTTTGACATATTTTTCTTTTTCTTTCTTTTTTTTGTCTTAACCCCCTCAATTTTAGAGTTCTTTATGTAGTAAGGATAGATATTAGCCCTTATCTCTGATGCCTGGTAATCAGGGCTATTTTAAAATCAGTCTGTGAGTCTCTTTTATTGTCTTTTTAAAAAAAATAATTTTGGGTTTTGACCATTTGTTCCTCTTTCCTAGTAGGCCTAGGTTTTGACTGAATGCCAGACTTGGTGTATGAAAAGTTGTAGAGGCTATAGATGGTGTTATTTTCCTCTAGAGATGATTTCGTTTCCTACTGGCTGACAGATGATGTTTGGGTAGGTAAGCTTGATCGAGGCTGCTCAATTTAAGGTTTGTCCTCATGGTAAGGGAGTAGCCCTTCTTGGGTTGAAATTGAAAGGCTGGGGGGTCTCCTCAACACAACAAGACTCCTATTTTCTCCTTAGGTTTTTAACCTTGTAGTAGTTGCTTTTGGCTCGTTTGTTGGTTTCACCAGAACACACGCAGTGGAGGAGTGAGCAGATGCCCTGAGGGGAACCTGCACCACCAGGCTCACTTCTCTGCAGCTCACCCTCTCCAGGATGTTGGCCTATCACTTTTGTCCCCTCTATCAACACAGCAAGACCACCATGAGCTGTAGGTTCCTGCCATTCTGAGGCGTTGTTAGCCACATGGTGAGCTGGCAAATACCCTGATGAGAAATAGGGATGGTGAGTACAGGGTTCATCAGTGAACCCTGTTCCCAAGGTTACAGCCTGTAAAGTTCTGCCTTCTTGGTTATTTGCCCAGAGCTTCAGGCAGCTCTTCTTTTACATTTTATCTAACTTTTAGAGTGGTTCTCAAATAGAGGGGTTATCCTGATACTAGGTATTCTGTCCTAGCTAGCAGCACCATTCGTGTCTCCACTTAGCACATTGCATTGAATTTATATGGAAATGAGAGGATACAGGCAAATCAGCAAGGCCTTTTAAAGGATAAAGAAAGGGGCCTGCTCAAACACTGCTGGGGAGGGTGTAAGTTGGTGCCACCTTTCCAGAGGGCGTTGATTTATATCAAAATCTTTAACACTTCCTTTGCCCTTTGACTCAGCACTTCTGCTTCTAGGTGTTTATCCTGAGAGAATAATCATGGATGTGTGTGGAGATTTATTTACACAGGTTCTAATCCCAGTCAACAAAATTGGAGTGAAAATCCTAAGTATGAAACAATGGAGGATTCAATAAATTGTGGTGCTTCAATACGATGGAATATTAGGGAACTCAACATTAGAAATGATATAGAAGACTATTTAAACATAATAATGATCAATAGTTAAGCACAAGAGATTATGACACATGTGCAGTATGGCCCAATTTAAGGTTATATATACAGATACATAGAGATAAGACTGGAATAACGCATATAGCTGGTATTGTTGGGTTATTGGGTGTTTCCCTCCCTTCGTTATGCATATTTAAAATTGTTTCCATTTTTGGAAAATTAATTTTGTTCTAAGAAAAAATAAATACACTTAAAAAAAAACCCTGATAGTTGGTAGGCCCAGTTGATAATATTTTCTGGCAAACATTTTATTTTATACTGGTTGCGTGAGTTCTGTCTTTATGCCCTCAGTGGTGTTACAGATTTCATCAGAAACAGTACCTGCCTATGTGAAAGAATGAAATCTTGCCATTGGCAACAACGTGGATGGAACTGGAGGGTATTATGCTAAGTGAAATAAGTCAGAGAAAGACAGATATATATTTTCACTCATATGTGGAACTTGAGAAGCTTAACAGAAGACCATGGGTGAAGGGAAGGGGAAAATAGTTTCAAACAGAGAGGGAGGCAAACCGTAGGAGACTCTTAAATACAGAGAACAAACTGAAGGTAGATGGGGGGGCACAGCAGGGGGAAAATGGGTGACAGGCTTGTTGGGATGAGCACTGGGTGTTGTATGTAAGCGATGAATCATGGGAATCTACAGTACCTGACTCAGAAATATTTTGTGGAACAGAAGACTTCCATACAAATATACTTTGAATTCCTACTAGTCAGATTCAAACAGAGGCTTCACTGTTTCTGTCAGTGTTTGCAAAAGCCTTTTTAGTAAGGAGTCCTTTAGTAAGGAGTCCTTTTAAAGGTTTGTGACAAAGACTTGGATTATAAGGGAAGATTTATTTCCTAGAAAACAAATCTAGTTTCCTTTTGAAACCAATGGCCAAAACTTAAATGAAATTGCTTTTGTAAAACTGAAATCACGATTTCTGCAAACCATCCTTATTCTCTGTTGTTTTCTTCTTGAAGGTCTGTTCTGAGACAGCAATCACCAACTATGACCTGTTGGGTTTCGAGGCTGCTCCCTAGGAATGTCCATTCCTTGGGTACATCATCCAAGAACCAGAGAGTTGAGGATTGTCATCGACACCATGAGGCCTATGGGTACTTCTTACCCATCCAAACGAGGTGGCAGGACAATGACCAATATGGTCAGGTGAACAATGCCGTGTACTACAGCTACTTTGACACTATTATCAGCCACTACCTGATCAGGTAGGCTTGGGGTCTGAGCCCCATGTCCTCATGTCAGCCCTCTCAGTTGGGAGTTCAGGCGGGGCATTATGGGAAGAGATACCTTCCATTTTCTTCTGCTAGTGCACCCTTTTTGTTGAGCCAACTGAAAGTCAGATTACTCAAGAGAAGAACAGGAGGACCAACATGTGAGTGAGGAAAGTGTCACCCTGCTGCCCTTGCAGTCTCAGGTGCTCGTGTATCTTGGTCCTTTGCACTAAATTGTCAGCAAATGTGCAGGCTTTGAATCTCAAATGAGCATCTACACAAAAAGCCACATGTGTTCAGACTTGAGCAGACAATACCATCAGCCCTCGGGCCTTTTTGTGAGAAAAGCAGCTGCTTCCCCCAGACAGGGCACATAAGGAGGAAGAGAGAAAGTTAAAGGTATGAAGATGTTATGGCCTCAGTGCAGCGCTGACATGATTGCCATCCAATGTGTGTTTGCAAGATTGGGTAGTATATATATTGGTTAGTATATATATTGGTTAGTATATATTCAGTTAATGTAATTCTCTATATGAAAGATTGTGTCATATAGACACATCTGAGTAAATTCTACCTCCGCGTTGCATTAGCTGTGCAGTTTTTAGCAACCTATTTAACCATATGGAGTCTTCTAGAAAAATAACTCACATTTGTTGAGAGCTTTCTCTGCATCTAGCACTGTGGAGCATTTTACAGAGACTTTTTAAATTGAGGGTATAATTGACATAAAACATTATACTACTTTCAGGTGCACAATGTTTGTATAATACTTGATATTTTTATACACTGTGAAGTGATAACCACAATAGTCTAGTGACTATCCATCGCCATACAAAGTTACAAAAACTTGATTTTTTTTCTCATGATGGACACTTTTAAGATTTATTCTTCTAGCAACTTTCAAATATACAGGACAATTCTATTGACTATAGTCACCATGCTGTGCATTACATCCCTATGACTTATTTCTTAGAACTGGAAGCTTATACCTCTTGACCCCTGTCACCCAGTTTGCTCATCCTCCAGCCCCTTTCTCCCCATGGCACCACCATTCTGTTATCTGTATCTGTGAGTTTTGTTTTTAGATCCCACATATAAGCAAGTTCCTATTTATCTTTCTCTGACTTAATTTCACTCGTCATAATACCCTCAAGGTCCATCCACGTTGTTGCAAGTGGCAAGGTTTCATCTTTTTATGGCTGGCTAATATTCCATCTTCTTTATCCGTTCATCCATCAATGTACACTTACGTTGTTTCCATATCCGGGTTATTGTAAATAATACTGCAGTGAACACAGGGATGCATATATCTTTTCAAATTAGTGTTTTCATTTGCTTCAGATAAATACCCAGAGGTGGGATTGCTGAATCATATGTTATTTCTATCTTTAATTTTTTGAAGAACTTCCATACTGTTTTCCATCGTGGCTACACCAGTTTAAATTCCCCCACAGTGCACAAAGGTTCCCCTTTTCTCACATCCTTGCCAACAGTCGTTCTTTGTTTTTTTGAAATAGCCATTCTACCTGATATGAGGTGATATCTCATTGTGGTTTTGATTTGCATTTTTCCCTGGTGATTAGTGATATTGAGCATCTTTTCATGTGTCTGTTGGCCATCTATATGTCTTCTTTGGAAAAATGTTCAGATCCTCTGCCCATTTTTTAATTGCATTGTTTGCGTTTTTGCTATTGGTTTGTATGAGTTTTTAAATGTATCTTAGATGTTAACCCCTTATCAGATATATGATTTGCAAATATTTTCTCCCTTTCAGTATGTTGCCTTTTCACTTTGTTGACAGTTTCTTGTGCTGTGCAGAATCCTTTTAGTTTGATGTAGTCCCATTTGTTTATTTTTGCTTTTTTTGCCTTTGTTTAAAAAATTTTTTAATGTTTATTTATTTTTGAGAGAAAGAGAGAGGATGAACGGGGGAGGGGCAGAGAGAGAGACACACACACAGAATCTGAAGCAGGCTCCAGGCTCTGAGCTGTCAGCACAGAACCTGATGCGAGGCTTGAACTCATGAACCATGAGATCATGACCTGAGCCTAAGTCGGAAGCTTAACCGACTGAGCCACCCAGGCGCCCCTTGTTGCCTTTGTTTTTAAAGCCAGATCCAAAATATCACCAAGGGTGATGTCAAGGAATTTGCCACCTGCCTTTTCTTCTAGGAGTTTTATGATTTCAGATCTTACGTTTAAGTCTTTAATCTATTTTGAGTTATTTTGTGTGTGTCTAGATAGTCTAGTTTCATTCTTTTGCACGTGGCTGTCCAGTTTTCCCAAATCCATTTATTAATGAGACTATCCTTTTCTCATTGTATGTTGTTGCCTCCTTTGTTGTAAATCCATTGACCATACATGCATGGGTTTATTTCTGGGCTCTCTATTCTGTTCCATTGATCTGTGTATCTGTTTTTATGCCAGTACCATACTGTTTTGATTACTATAGCTTTCTAATAATATAGTTTGAAATCAGGCAGCATGGTGTCTCTAGCTTTGTTCTTTCTTAAGATTACTTTGGCTATTTAGGGTCTTTTGTGGTTCCCTACAAATGTTAGGATTGTTTGTTCTATCTCTGTGAAAAATTCCACTGAGATTTTGATAGGGATTGCACCAAAGTAGCCTTTAGTCAGTGACTGATGGGAGTTGGTATATAAATACCCCAGCTTCCTCACCTCTTGGATGAGATACCTCTGAGCCACCCACTTTACATAGGCTCCTGTGCTTCCCCAGTGGGATTAAGATCCAGTTCCCAGATTGGTAGCTTTTTAAAAAAAATTGAGTTAAAATTTATATAACTTAAAATCTCTTTTAACTATTTCAAAGTGTACAAATTCAGTGGTTTTCAGTACAGTCACAATGTTGTGCTCTCTGAATCCAGAACATTTCCATCACCCCAAAAAAGGATTTCTCATTTCCCCTCTCCCCCCTTCCCTTGGCAACCATGAATCTACTTTCCATCTCTATAGGTTTGCCAATTCTGGACATGTCATATAAGTGGAATCATACAATATGAGGTCTTTTGTGTCTGTCTTCTTTCACTTAGCAAGATGTTTCAAGGCTGATCCATGTTCTAAAATGTATTAGTACTTCATTCCTTTCTATAGCTGGATGGTACCCAATTGTATTGTCATGCCAGATTTTGTTTATTCATCTATCAGGTGATGGACATTTGGGTTATTTCCACTTTTTGGGTTCTAAGAATAATGTGGCTATGAATATTTGTGCACAAGTTTTTGTAAGGACATGTTTTCAATTCTCTTGCATATATACGTACTTAGAATGGAATCGCTGGGTCATGTGGTAATTTTGTGTTTAACTTGTTGGGGAGCTGTCAGACTGCTCTCCAGTAGCTGGGCCATTTATATTCCCACCAGCAACGTATGAGGGCTTCAGTTTCTCCATATCCTTTTCAACACTTTTGATTATCTAGCTTTTTTGTTATAACCATCCCGGTATGTGCGAAATGGTATCTCATTTTGGTTGATTGATATTTCCCTAATGACTAATGGCGTTGAGTGTCTTTTTATGTGCTTGCGGGCCTTTGGTATATCTTTTTTGGAAAAAATATCTGTTCAGATCTCTTTTCCATTTTTAATTGGGTTATTGTGTTTTTATTGTTGAGTTGCAGGAGTTCTTTTGGCTCTTAGGCCCTTATCGTATATATGGTTTACAAATGCTTTCTCCCATTCTGTAGATTTTTTTTCACTTTATTACCAGTGTCTTTTGAACAGATAAAAGTTTTAAATTTGATAACAGAGTGATAACTTCTTAAGTAGCAAAGGCTTTATTGGCTGCTTGCCCCTCCTGTAACTTCTGCACGGACACTTAATCCACAAAAAGTACCTCATAGTTCTTGCCCACGTTGCACATTTGCTGTGCTAGTGAACTCAAATCTCTTCTTCTTTCAAGAGGATATGTATAGAGCAGCTTTCACTTTGAGTGTTCCTAGTTCTCTCTTGGGTGTTTTGTGGTCCTGAATCTTCAAACTAATTTTACTTTGTGTGCACCTGTCAGTAATTCTTCCAGAAATAGCTTATACTTGCTTACCTAGGAATAATAAACTGTTTTTTCAGCACTCATTTTAGCTTTTAGGAGAATGTGTGCTTTATAGTTTGAAATCCACAGCAGGAGGTAAAAACAGTATTTGAGGCTACTTGTAATTCCATGTCATTTGTCCCGTAGGGAAACTTGACAGCGAATTTTTCCAACGTGCTCAGGACTACTCACTCTTTTTAAGGAAGGAGCAGCCTTGTCACTTCTTTGGGTGGACTCTTAATCCCAGTGCCGTTGAGACCTAGTGTCTTAGTTCGGCTGCTGTAACAGAACACCAAAGCCTGGGTGGTTTAAGCAACAGAAATTTGTTTCTCACAGCCCTGGAAGCTGGCAAGTCAGATCAGGGTGCCAGCACAGTCAAGTTCTGGTGAGGACCCTCCTCCTGGTTTGCAGACACCTGACTTCTTGCTGTGTCCTCTCTTGGCTGAGAGCTCAAGCTCAAGTCTCTTTCTCTTCTTATAAGGATATTAATCTCATCGTGGGGGCTCCACCCTTAGGACCTCATCTAAATCTAATTACCTCCCAAAGGCTCCATCTTCTAATACCACCTCAGGGGGGTTATGGTTTCAAATTATGAATTTGGGGGGCAACATAGTCATGCAGTCCATGCCAAACATGGAATGTTTGTGGCTTTTTGAATATCTCTCATTTATGAATGTGGGAAGTTGATGTGCAGATAATGATAATTGAGTCCTTTATCCATTGAAGATTGTGTCTGTTTGGTCCCAGTTTGTTTGAAAACTGTTTCACCCAAGGCCCGATTCCACCAATTTGTGGGAGGTTGGGGGAGAGATGGGGTTTGGCAGCATATAAGGAAGAATTCCCGACAGAACAGAGTGTCCTTTCTCATGTCAAGGTCTCCAGATATTACACATTTACTCCAAAACTGTGAAAATACCCTGGCCACTGTGGCCAGGGACTTCCTAGTCATGACATACTCTCTCTGGAGACCTGAGGATTATCTCATAGGTGGCTGTCAGAAGCCAAGCCAGCACCACATAAAGGTGTGAGAACATGGGGAAGACCAGCTGAGGAGACCCAACCTGGTCTTGCCAGTGTGAGGTAATGTGAGGAGGGCAGCTGGTCCAGCTGAAATAATGCGTCCTGGCCTGGCTGGTACACTCACCCCCTTTCACCTGGCTCTCTAAGGATGAGTAGTGCCTACACGCACCAAACACCCATGGGATAATCAGTGAGCAACATCCCCGTCTAGAACATTCCTCTTTGAGGGGAATTTTCTCTAGGAGAGGGGACAAGGGAGTTGTGGAGGGAGGGCATGGTGGAGAAGGGTGAAAGAGACGGAGGAAGAGGCTGCAGATTGCCCAAAGTTCCCATCACTTTGACACGTGGAAGGGGTTAAGTCATTCTTGAACAGTTTATCGCTCATCAATTGTAATTAAATATGTTTATATTAAATTATGTTCTGTAATTAATGTAAAATCCTTTAGCCTGTGCTGTTATTAGAACCAGATGCTGAAGTACCAACAATATTTCAACATGACTGTGCTGCCTCGCCAGCTGTCTGACTGTAATTACTTTAATCTCAGCTTGTTATCTAATTATCACCTTTGTAAAGGGAAAAGTGCTCTCTAATGCTTACTGATTGTTTCAGAGGATGATGAGGAACGGGGAACAGCTGTCAGAGATCGTGGGCCCTGCTTATCACGAGGAAGGAACTTATCCTGAAGCCTATTCAGGGCAAAACTGCTGGGGGAAAAAAAGACGTCCCAGGCAGGAACGGGATGGGGCCTGTGAGGCGAGATAGTTGTCGGGCGGGTGGTGAAGGGTGCGGCCATTGGGGACCAACTGACAGGTGACACCTGCCCCTCCTCCAGGGATGGCTGGAGGACGAGTTACTCAATCTGTTTGACTTAGTTGCTTTGTCTGTAACATGGAGCCATTCGTGATGCTGGAAATCTACCTCAGAGGATTGTTGTGAACATTCAGTGAGGTAATGCACGAGATGAAGCCCTCAGCACGGTGCTTGACAAAATGTACATACTCCTGTTTATTCTTCCTTTAAAAAAAACAAAAACGAAAAACCCCTCAGCACTGGTTTTCTCCATTTCCATCTTAGCCTTCATAGCCAAATCTGAAACAATTGAAAATGGTATCTAAATGCCAGCAACTTGGTATATCGGTTTGTTTTCCAGATTATGTTTAAATTCTGTCCTTTTGGGACTGAAATTTACCTTTGCACGGCTGTTTCAGAAACGGTTCGCCAAATTAGTCAAGAGTATAGAATCAGTATTATCGGGGAAATCTTGAAGCCCTCTCTCTTTTCTTTTTAGTTAATACTTTGGGAGAGACAGAGAGAGAGAGAGAGAGAGAAAGCAGGGGAAGCGCGGAGAGAGGGAGAGAGAGAGGGAATCCCAAGCAGGCTCCGCGCTGTCAGCACAAAGTCCGACGTGGGGTCGAACTCATGAACCATGAGATCATGACCTGAGATGAAACCAAGGGTTAGACGCTTAACTGACTGAGCCACCCAGGTGGCCCTTGAAAATCTTGAAGCTCTTAAGGGCTGTTTTGGAGTATCTTTCAGTACTTTGTGCGTATCTTTGCATGTCAGTAGTGGCTGTGGTAATCATTAAAGCATATGCCCTCAAGATGTTTATTAAGCTTTCAATACCCTCCCATGCTTTACCTCTTAGGACTGCACTCCCATCAGAGGGGAGTTGGCTTCTCTCTCCCTGCCTTGAAAATAGCACGTCTTGGGGCGCCTGGGTGGCTCAGTCGGTTAAGCCTCCGACTTTGGCTCAGGTCATGATCTTGTGGTTTACGAGTTTGAGCCCCATGTCGGGCTCTGTGCTGACAGCTCAGAGCCTGGAGCCTGCTTTGGATTCTGTGTCTCCCCCTCTCTCTGCCCCTCCCCCCTCACGCTCTGTTGCTCTCTCCTTCAAAAATAAATAAACATCAAAAAAAATTAAAGAAAAGAAAATAGCATGTCTTTCTCCCCCATTAGCCTGTGAGCCCCCATCAAGGGCAGAACAGTACCTTCATCATTTATATATACCGAGTGTATTGCTTTGTGGGGCACATGCTTTGTCTTCAGTGAATGTTCCTTGAAAGAACGACACAAAATAACTCATTGTGGGACCATGCTGGATCACCGGGTTTTTTCTTTCCCGGGGGTGTGAGGAACACTGCCCGCTGGGGCCAGTGCAGCAGGTCTGTCTCTGGTGACTGTTCTTGCCCCTCATTACTGTTTTGTCCTCATGCCAGCAATGAGCACCAGGTGGGGTCTCACCATAACGGTGCTGTGTCAGCTATGTCTGGAGCAAGAGGCCACAGCCAGCACACCCCGGGACTTGCTTCCCGAGGAGGGCAAAGCAGTGGGTCTTTAATGTCAGGAATGCCCAGCTGCCAAGAGGGCTGCCTTGTGAGCAGGGGCTCCCACCGTTCATCAGAAGAGCATTAAGTGTCACGAGCTTCACGAAAACTCCCTTCGGTAGAAGGTACAAACAAGGCTCTGCGGTCACTCTTTGTTATAGTGTTTTTGCCTATTGAAGGAAATATCCCCAAATGAGAGAAATAACCCACGACGATTTCCTTATGGAAATCTCTGTCTGCAGTCTTCTGTCCTGTCTCTTCCCTCTTTGTTCTTTTCTGTCGTGCAGCAGCAAACTGCCTGTGATTCCTTGCAAGCAGCTTGCCGAGTCTCCGCCGTGGCCTCTTTCTGGAATGCCCTTGCTCCTGTTCTTCAGTGGTCTGTCTCTTCCCAGCCTTTTGTGAGCATCCCACTGCCATCTCTCAAGTAGAATATGTGTCCATTCTCTGTATTCCCATAGAGTCCTGGATTTTCTAGATCAGAGGTCCACAAACTTTTCAGTGAACTGCCAGATATTAAACATGTTAGGATTGGTTGGCTGTGGGTCTCTGTTGGAGTGGGGAAACAGCCACAGGCAACATGTAAATGAACACGTGGCTGTGTTCCAATAAAACTTTATGGTAGCTCCCTACCTCTTCTACTTTCTCTGTGCTCTTGTATTTTTATAGCTTGAGTCATTGTTCTGGCCATTTGGTCATGGATTATTAATGTATCATTACTGACTTTTTCCTCCTCTAATGACCTGTCACCCTAATCTGAACTCCTCAAGCTAGGAA
This sequence comes from Acinonyx jubatus, assembly GCF_027475565.1. NCBI lineage: Eukaryota > Metazoa > Chordata > Mammalia > Carnivora > Felidae > Acinonyx > Acinonyx jubatus. The sequence goes on from NC_069390.1 coordinate 28,548,373, forward strand.
CTGTAGTGTCTTAGCCTTGATTTCCCCCCAAAGCAGAACTGAGACAGGATTTTTGCATATGGGCAGTTTGCTTCAGAAATTGTTCCCAAGGAGCAAAAGTGGGGACCTGGGAGGTCTGAGCTGGGAGAAGGGGAGCCAGCCCAATGCTGCTGAGCTGATCAATAGTGTGGGCAACAGCAGCTGAATTCCTCTGGGGATGCGTGAGGGGCCCTGTACAACGGGCCCCACAATTGTCTGCCCACAAGACAGAAATGGGGAGCACTCACCTACTGGTTCCATCCCTCACTGGTCAAGGTTTGCCCCACACAGTGTTAGCTCCCTGATTTTGCCGAGTCTGTGCATGTGTCAGAATCATTGAGCAGATTCCCGGAACCTCTCATGAGGTTGGGGCAGAGACACCCAGGGCAGGAAGCAAGAGATTCTTCATGCTGCCCAGGCAGGGTGCTGTCAGGTCCCTCCTTGGCGTGACTAGTTGCTGCAGCAAGACTGGCGTGAAGAAGAAGCTTCAGGGGATGCGAGGCAGCCTGGCAGAGGTGCTCACCGCATGGAACGTACGTTTTCTGTTGCCTAGCGCAGGAGGTTGTATGTGCTGAGGAGCACTGGTTAAGAGGGCGCCTGCTGGTGCTAGACCACCCTGGTTTCAATCCTGGTTCCACTCCTTACTGAATGTGTAATCCTAGGTAAACCCTTGAGCATCTCTGTTCCTCATTCCCTTGTCTCTAAAGTGGGGACAGCAGTACTTAGAGCAGAGGCTGTGGTGAGGTACAAAGTGCTTAGAAAAGGACCCATGTCATGTGCTCAGCAGATGTTAGTTATTAATAGCCACTTAGTAAATACTAAAGAATTTTTAACAGCGGCCTTTTGTAAGGCAATACGGCTATCTTTGCTTATTTATTTACTTTTTGGTTATTATGTGTCTCTTTTTTCTTTTATTTATTTGTTGTATCTGTTAAAAAAAAGTGAAAGACAAATCAGTAGGACCAAGAAAATGGAAGGAAATATATTTCTTTGAGGACGTGAAGAATTTTCCTATGTGTTTTCTTTTTAAAAAAAAATTATTACCAATGTATAGTTGACATACAGTGTTACATTATTTCAGATTATTTTTATTTTTGAAAATAAAGGATACTCTTTCCAAGTTGAGCTTGAAATACCTTACCAAATTAGATGCGTTTAAATAAATCTTTTTTACTAGAAATTGAAAAATAAGAAAATAGAGGGGCACCTGGCTCAGTCGGTTGAGCATCTGACTTCGGCTGAAGTCATGATTCCACGGTCCGTGGGTGTAAGCCCCTTGTCGTGCTCTGTGCTGACAGCTCAGAGCCTGGGGCCTGCTTCAGAGTCTATGTCTCCCTCTCTCTCTCTGCCCCTCCCCCACTTGTGCTCTGTCTGTCTGTATGTCTCTCTCTCAAAAATAGATAAACATTAAAAAGAATAAAAAAATAAGAAAACTGGAAAACAAGGAGAAAAAGACATAAAACACCAACCCAATTCTGGTACTACAATTGAGGATGACATTACACTCTGAGCTTCTTGGGGCCCAAGAAAACAGGGAAACTGGATGAGCCACGTAATTCTCATGACCTGATAGAAGAAAAAACAGATGATTTCTTCCTGAGAAAACAGACTTTTTCCCTCTCAAATTAAATTCTTAAAAGGGATTTAAAGGAGTTAACCAACGAGGCTTGAACAATAAAATCATATAAATGTAAGTATCCTGGAAAGAAGCGTTTTATCTGTTCCGGGCTTGACCAGTGCTTGGCGCCTGTGGGTGCTCCACAAATAGAAGAATAATGGGAAGTGTTTCTGGTGGCAGATTTTCATAAGAGGCAGCATCCTGCCTCTGATGCCTGGTGTAAAAGAGTGACTCTACCGGTAGGGTTTGGGGCCAGGGTGGAGGACAGAGGTCAGGGGGTGTGCCCTGGGTGGGGTGGGGTATGTTTGGGAGATTGAGGAGGAACCAGAAGCATTTTGGCTGGCCTCCTGGCTCAGAACGCTGGCCCTGATCCCCGCCAGCCTCTACTCCTTCCTCTTTCCAGTGGTCCCTCTCCTTCTTCCCCATCTCAGGCAGTGAGCACACTGCACATCTTCCTCATGGGGGCAGGTGAGAACCGTCTCCTCAGCCAGCACAAGGTTTCTCTGCTGGGCAGGCCTTGAGCTGTCCCAGTCAGGCAGGCATCCTTCAGGGCCCAGTCCTCATTTCTCCTGCTGACTGGCATCTCCCAGACCCCAAGACAAGGCCACACTCCCTCTTTAGTACATTTGCATCTCAGGGCTTCTATTAACATATGGATACTCTGTCAGTGTGAAGGCCTCAGTTAAAATACTGTGATCTGTCTCCTTGAGCCCAAGGAAATCTCATTATAAATAAAGTAATCTCATTTGCGGGTGTGTTCTATAACCCACAGGCTGGGAAATGTACGGATACAGTATGCCTGGGAAGTAGGCCTGTCAGATTAATACATTGTGTGAAAATTGGGGCCGGAGGTCACCAGTCTCCTGATACACAAATCTCCCTCTGAGAATCTCATTTCATTCAGACTATCAGTTAGATTAGAAATACCCTAATTATCCCACTGAAATTAAATTACTTTAGTTAGGGTGATATAATGAACAACCATAAAGAGGATATATACAACCAATCATCTTATTAGTCACAGCAAGACCAGACCATACACTAAACGGACCTTGCTGGCTATTGTCAGCTGGTCTGCCACACAACAAAAAGGGACAAGAGAAAGAGGAAAATGAGAGAGGTTAGCCCTTGTTCCATTTCTGGCAGTTTGTGTTTTTCCTGGGCAGGTGTGGGTTCTTCCCGTGTTCCTCTGCTGAGTTGCGAAGAGTTCTCCCCAAAGGCATCACTTCTGGCCATTAATGAAAGAACTGTGAAGAGTCCACTGCATTCTTGATGTTATTCACGGCCATGGTGATGTGAGGTCTCGTGACTTAATGGAGAGGACCAAGCATTCATTGCCCTTTACTTTCTATCCCACAAACCTTCACAGCACCTGTCAAGTAGTATGACCTTGTTGCTAAGGTGCACTTGTCCTCCACTGAAACACTAACCTCTATCACATGTATTTGTCAAATAATGTTAGCTGCTGTAAAGAATTACCCCCAAATCTCAGTAATGCAATACAATAAAAGTTTATTTCTTGTTAAAATCACTAACACAGGTCAGCATCTGTGCGTGTGTGTGTGTGTGTGTGTGTGTGTACATGCAGTCATTCAAGAACCCATGTTGTGGCTCTGCCCCCCTCTAGCTCAGAATTCTCGGTATTGGGACTATCAGCCTCTTAGGGCTGGACAATTTCCTTGTTATGCAGGGCTGTCTTGTGCATTGTAGGGTGTTGAGATGCATCCCTGGCCTCTACTCACTAGATGCCAGTAGGACATTCTCCCAGTGTGACAATCAAAATGTCTCCAGACATTGCCAAATGTTCCCGAGGAGTGGGGGACAAAATTGCCCCCAGTTGAGAACGACTGCTCTAAGTCAGTGGAGCCTCCTGCATTCATCAAGGAAATGGGAAAATATCAAGGAGGATTCTGCAGGAGGTTTCTATAAAGCACGTCTGGAAGTGTACACATCACTTCCACCTGTACTCTGCGAGGCAAAAATCACATGGCTTCACCTAACTGAAAGGGTGGTTGGAAATGTAGTCTAGAAGTGTCCCCTGGAGGAAAAGGAAATGGAGTTTGTTCAACATGTAGCATTTCCTGCCTCACTGACCTTCTTCAAGGACAAACCAAGGATACACCAGAACCTGAGATTTGGTACCTCCCTTTACTAGCACCTGAGACTTTCAAGACGGCTGATTGCCACCATGGGAACCTACCTAGGTCTGCCTTTCTGTGTCTCTACTGTCCTTTTTCCCCCCCTCTCAAAGCTCATCTGTCTTGCCTTCCATTTATGCAGAGCCCTGGTTTCTAACTAATTAAATAATCTAATGCATGCTGATGTGGTCAAAAGAAGCTCATGGGCTCATGTGCAACTCTTCTGATGAGCGTCATTATGAATTTTTAACAGAAACAAGGAGATGATGGTCATATGAGCCACTCTAGCCGATTGAGCAGAGAGGAAGGGGCAGAGCTCCGGGTGACCTCTATTTGTGCAACATGATGATGGGAGAATTGTTATAAATAGAAAAAATACTGGTAATAGTTTCAAAATTAATACCATCATCTTAGATCTTTTTATTAAATGATAAGCAAATAAATAATTTAATAAAATAAGCATGCTATGGACTGCATGTTTGTGTCCCTCCGAAATTCATACATTCAAATCCTAACTCCCGGTGGGATGATATCAGGAGGTAGGGCCTTTGGGAGGTAATTGGGTTTGGAAGAGGGCATGACAGTGGAGGCCTCATGGAATTAGGAAGAGAAAGAGAGTAGAACTCACTGCCTTAGCCATGTGAGGACACAACAATAGGGTGGCCATCTGTAAAGCCGGAAGAAAGCCCTCACCAGAACAAAATCTGCCAGCACCTTGATCTTGGACCTCAAGCCTCCAGAACTGTGAAAAGTAAATATCTGTTGTCTAAGTCCTCCCTGTCTATGGTATTCTGTTGTAGCAGCCCAAACTAAGACAGAGAACAATGTACCTTCACCCTTAAATAGATAAATTACTACATAAAAACCTTTGTTCAGACAGCTTGGTCCTTTGGGTGACCAGCTCCCTTCCTCATCTCCAGTGCACAAGCACACAGATAGTGACTGGAAGTTAAATTGTTTTTAATATTATCATTTTAAAACAATTTATTAAAAAACTTTTTTAAATGTTTATTTTTGAGAGAGAGAGACAGAGCGTGAGCAGGGGAGTGGCAGAGAGAGAGGGAGACCTAGAATCTGAAGCAGGCTCCAGGCTCTGAGCTGTCAGCATAGAGCCCGACGCAGGGCTCAAACTCGTGAGCTGTGAGATCATGACCTGAGCCAAAGTCGACCACTTAACCGACTGAGCCACCCAGGCACCCCTATTGTTATCATTTTTAAGAGCAAGCACACGCTTGAACTTGTCTCGTAGACATAGGATATGCAAATAGAGATAGTTGGAAAGAGATCACCATGTGTGTGCTGATATCCTGTTATTGGAGTTAGTACCTCAAGGTTTTTCCCTGTCTCTCTTGGTTAACTTTTCCTTTTAGTTCTGAGGTGACAGGTCAGTAGCATTGTTAGAATTGCAGTTTTTCATTGGTTGGAATAATTATTTGAAAGCATCGTGTCTCTGTCATTTGATTGCAGGCATCTTGGGAGCCGTGACTGGTAGCTGTTTTGTTGTTATATCCCAGGGTTTGGCACATGGTAGGTGTGAATACATTTTTCTTGCATGAGTGAATTAAGGATTTGGGTTATCTGGAAGTATTAGTCAATCAGGCTTTACATTGAAATGCAACCTGTTTGATTCACTGCAAAGCTGCTGACAATTTGGAAATCTGATTTTTACACTTTTGAGGGGTGCCCCCAAGAAAGCACAGGTATCCAGTGAAAACGGTGTTGCATTTATTAAATCTTTGTCAACTTGACTTCACTGTTTCTACAGGAAATCTTGAAGAGCCTGGGACCTCGTAGTCATCCAAAGCCTTTTATTTAAAATGAGTGGACCTGGGCAGTCCTTGTGCTGCTAGCAAGCCCAGGAGCCTGACTATGGTAGAAGCATGGTTTGCAGGTAGATAGCCTGGTTTGGGGCAGGAGAAGACTACTAATCATGTAGCGGTGACGCCAGTGCTCTAAGTTCACTATTTCCGGGCCCAGGTCAAGGGATGGGGTGAACAGCCTGAGGGTGTGTAGCCGTGAATGTCAGAGAAAGGTTCGGTAGCTCCTCAAGAGCCTCAGCCTTTTATCATTCATGCCATGCAGCCACCTCTCAGCTCTGAACAGAGTGAGGTATGAAGTCATTTCTAAAGCAGCATCTATGAAATTCCATTACATGATGCTTTTCAATTTAAGGGGAAAGACCTTTGCAGAAACTAATTTGCAGTTGCTTTAATCATGGAGCTCAGAGATAGCACACTTTCCCCATCACTGCGGCTAAAAAGACTCACACTGGTTTTGCAGATTGGGCTTCCCTCCCCCCGTCACCCCCACCTCAGCTCCTGGATTCCTTCTGTGGTTGTGGTACATCCCCTAATTTTTGCAATTTTTGAGACACAAAGGGAGTAATTATATTCAGTCCTCCTGGTGAATGTAAATGTTTTGGAATCAGAACCCATTTGAAAACACTCAGAGTTAAATCAAAGCAAATGGAATCACTCTAGGAAGGGGATCATCTTGAGGTTATTTCTTCTCCCCTGACAGCCTCTCCTGCCTCCCAGGGCCTGTCTCTGGGATTCCCTTGTTCTCTTATTCACTGACACCACTGTGATTGCTCCTGACCTGGAGAAGGGCGGCCAGGGACTATAGAAAGTGAAATAAAACACTTGATCAGGAGTCAGGAAACCTAGGTCCAGTTCTCCAGGTGACCAGATTTAGTCCCTTAGAAAATTCGTTAAACCTTTCAGGGTATCTCATTTATCAAATGAATGTAATAGCACTTACCTTGAAAATCACATGGAGTTTGGGGGAAGACTGGGTGAGGAAAAACATGGGAACGCATGTGAGTTCTTACCAAAGGTAAGGGATTGTTAGGGAGTTGGTGACACTGGCTTACTGAAGTCCTTTATTAAAGAGCAGTTACCTCAGTCAAAAGACTTTGTTACTGACCCAAAACTCCCCAAGGTAAAGGTCACAGCTGCTTGAAATTTCTTTGGGCTTAAAACTTCATAGCTCTTGGAATCTCCTGTAAAAATAGTTTCGGGGCGGGGGTGTACATCACACTAAGTAACCCATTTTCAGTTATATCAAACATTTAGCAGAGACTTGTTTATCAGACAACATTGACTTCTTGGGGAGAAGAACAAAGAGACTGAGACGTGGGAACAGGCGGGTTCTTTAGGCTGGGAGTTTTGTGAGAGTGTTGAGGGGAAGTGGAGAAGTTGTGAAGATCTTTATAATGTCGTGTTCTGACAGACTGGTCAACACAGACTTGGATGAGATAAGGCACAAGGGCCAATAACACATCGGGTACTGGATTAAGTATTCCACCTGCTTAATGAATATCAGCCATTCTTTTTGGCTGTTAGCAACTAAACACACTTCATATGACTATAGGAATCTCCTCCCCCACAATACACCCATTATGGAACCTGAAAGTGCCAGGCACTTGTGTTCCCAACCTCCTTTGCAGCTAGGATGCTGGTGAATGATCCAGGCTTTGCCGACGCATCTGCCCCAGGCTCTGAACTGGCAGCTGCTGATGTGTCGAAGTGGGGATTGGTGAGGGTGGTGGTCCTGTGGGAGGTACATCCTGCTTGAGGTGGCAGCCATGACAGTGTTTCTGGTGTCAACATCCAGAGTATGTCTGGGGAGAGTGGCTGTGGCAGAGGTTTCTTCAAGGAACTCGCTCTGTGGTGTGACTTTGGGTGTTTTTCCTGAACATCAGCTTTAAACCTGTTTTTCAGCCCTTCAGAGATCTGTGGGCTCTCCAGAATCCTTTTAATAAAGCCCTTTTCATCCTAAATTAGCCGGGATTCATTTCCGTGGGTTGCAATGAAAAATTCTGATTGTGATATATAAATATATAAAATATACTGAAATCCTCACAACAACCCTCAGAGATCATGTCTTTTGCCTGGATTTTATGAGAATGAAACTGAAGTGCAGGAGTGGGGGTGGGGTCAGGCAAGGGTGAGTAGATATTTCAAAGTAGAACCATTGACTCCAGTTTTTGGGCAAGGTGAGCATGAGGGTGCTGAGGACGAGGACCGGGGTGTGGCCTGACTAGCCTGGTGCTGGAGGAGGAAGTGCTGAGCGGCCGAGGTCCTGTGCCACGCCTGCTAATATATAGTAGTCCCCCCCTTGTCCACAGGGGATGTATTTCAAGACCCTGGTGGATGCCTAAAACTGCAGTTAGTACTGAATCTTAATATATACTATGTTTTTCCTTTACCTATATAAAGTATAATTTATAAATTAGGCACAATAAGAGATTAACAACAATAATAATGAAATGGAATGATTATAACAATATACTATCATAAAAGTTACATGAATGGGCTCTCTCTCTCTCTGTCTCTAAGTATCTTATTGTTCTGTACCCTTATCTTCTGGTATTCAGCCTTCTTCTTGTGATGATGTGAGATGATAAAATTACTACATGAAGAGATGAAGTGAGGTGAATAATGTAGGCATTACGACGTAGCTTTAGGCTACCACTGACCTTCTGACCATCCTTCTGCTTCGGGAGCCCAGTTGACCGTAGATGACTGAAACAGTGGAGAGTGAACCGTGGATAAGGGTCTATGGTATTCGAAGTTCTCTGTAAACTATAGGGTGGGGGGGGGGGCATAGAAATGTGTTGGTTGGTACCATAAGAGCAGTTAAGTACAATAATGATGATGATGATGATGATGATGATGGTGTCTGATTAGGGGGAATAAGGGCCCTGATGGTTCCATGGCACTTTCTGCAGGTGCAGTGAAGCAGCCAGTATTTTCTGAGTCCTCTCTGGCTGTGTAGTTTGCAAGAGAAGTCAATTTACTGCAGGGGAGATTCCTGCCTCTTTTGTTTTTAGCCCCAGCAGCAAGAGATCAGGGGCACCCACTCACCGGCTGGTTTGCAAAGGTACCCCTGGAGGGGAACCTACTCTTATTTAAGTCACTGGCTGGGTTTGTGTTACTCTAGAAGACTTAAAGGAAGGGATTCTTTAGTTTGGCTCACAGAAACAATCATCTTGTTTTTTGAAGACTTTAGATGTGGTTGTAGTTAATGCTGCAGGGGCTCCTCCCTCCCGACCTGACCCTAAAAATTCCCCCCCAAATTCTGGAATTAAACACACCCTTGGTAAACTTGATGACAGTGTGATAAAACATAACAAAGCAGAGTTAAAAGAAAGCTGCGGGTGACTGTGGGTTCGAAACAGCAGCAGTGAATAGCTCTCCTTATTAATTTGGTAAGGTGGGAATGATTCGTTTTACTTGGTCGTGAGGTTCTGAAGTAAAACATTTGTTCATGAACTTCTTCAATAAAACCAATTTAGGGAAGGCATTCATCTCAGGTTGTGTATCATGTTAAAATAACTGACAGCTGGAGAAAATATATTTGCTTTTCCCTCACTTTGCATTAGAAATAGAATTTCACTCCACCATTAGCCCCGAGGGTTTATTTTTAAAGAAAGTTCTCATCGATGGCTTAATGTAAAAACCTGATTGTCAATGGTGAAATATGTATGCCAAGCCTTCTGCTGAGCAGTTAGGCTGATGAGAGGGTTCACAGCGTGCTGGCCAGTCAGGTGGTGTGGATCCTTATGACACCTCCTCCCCCCTGCCTGTGACCGTGTTTCTGAATTGCTGAGAGATATCAAGTCAAGGGTAAGAGGTACATGAGTAGAATAGTTTAAGGAGTCCCCTTGGGAGGAACAGCTCCTATGGCAAAGGAAAATGGGAAGAGAACAAAAAATAATACACTGCAGCTGTTTTCTGCTTCTGTAGCTCTTCTTACCCTGCTGTTACGGGCAGGGAAAGTGTCATGGATGCAAAGTGGTGGGGGTGTTGCTTCATTTCTGATATGCCTTGTAAATTTTGTAATCAGGAGGAAGGCTTCTGATAAGGGTGAGAAACCTTGGGAAATGGGAAGATCCTTTCTTGCCATGTTGGGTAACGGAAGTTGTCAGTGCAAGTTCTGGAGCAGAGCGCATAGGTTGAGACCACAGTGGAAAGAGCAAAGGACTTAGCCGCCCCGTGCCTCAGTTTCCTCATCTGAAAATGGGGGTAAGAATGATACTCACTTTAGGGAATTCTTGTGTAAACACTTAGAAGAATATTTGGTACATACACAGTGTATGTTTTATTCAAAATGTGATTGAAGGTATCAGAAAGGGGGGATACACAAGAAGGCAGTGGATGGACATCGTGAGGGCAGTTGGGGAAGGCACCAGGGAACCTGTGTCTTACTGATTGCCTAGAAAGCTGAGAAGGTCTGGGGGAATGCAGAGGGGAGGTCCCGCCACATTTGCCCCTTGAGTACAGGGGTGCTGTGGGCACTCACCTGCATATTCCTAGTGTGTAGACCTATTGGTAGAGAAATAAAGGAGAGAATTTGACTTCACTCTGTGTCCTGAAGTCCTTCCTGCTTCTTGGGCAGTTAATTGCCCGGGGTTCTTTCCACTTTATGTTAGGTTGTCTACATACACACACACACACATTGAGCACAAGCTTTGGAATCAGGTAGACTTGGGTTTAAACCTCAGCGACTGTACTTAAAAACCAGGAGTCTTTGGGAAGTGAATTAACCTATTGGAGCCTCCACTTCCTCCTCTATAAAATGTTGATATGAAGAGAATATCCTTTGCAGAGGTGTTATGAACACCAAGTTAAAGAGAGCAGGTGAACAGTTCCTGGCATGTAGTTAAGTGCTCAAGAAACTGCAGTTACCATTATTACCAAGCATAATAAGTAGTAGCTATCATCATCACCATTTTACCTTTTTCCAAGAAATGTCTTTTATCTATTGAAAGAAAATGCCCAAAGAACTCAAAAGTTACATTTGCATCTCAAAAACAAAACTATCTCTGTTAAGAGCCAGCTTGTGTCTTCCTCTCCAAGTCTGACCAGACAGCCTGGAGCCTGGAGAGAAAGTTACTGGTGATGCTTTTTGATGGGGAAACCACCTGCCCAGCCTTTTGTGTTCCCCTCGGAGAAATCTGTTGTCCTGGGAAGGCTTTTCTTCGGATGGCAATTTGGCTGCTCGGAGAAATCTGTTGTCCTGGGAAGGCTTTTCTTCGGATGGCAATTTGGCTGCTAAATGAAGCCAGGCTTCTTTGTTTCTGAGCACACACTGGTTCCAGGGCTCCGTACGGGAGTGGAACACCTGTCATTAGCAGGTGACGGTGGAGCTTCCTGCTGATGGCCCCTTCACCTCGTCGCAGAACCATGTGAAGTGGCGCTGTCTGTCTGTGCGCACCTCAGTGTGTGTGTACATGTGTGTGGTGTTCTCGACAGACTCCCTCAAGGATCTGATCTTAGTCTTATCTTTTGCTTTGACAGGGTCTGTGGCTCTGTGTCACAGAGATAGACAGAATCATCCCTTGTCTAGACCAGCTTCCAAGAGTTAGGATACCCCTGTTCTCTCTGAGATGGGTGTGAGTAGCAACAGGTGAGGAGTTCCAGAGTCTTGGTGACTCACCCCTGCAGGGCGAGGGGAGCCCTGGCCTGGGAGGCTGTCCGATGTGGAGAGTAAGTGTTCGAGTCTCTGAGTCAGACATTCTCAAGTTGGAACCCCAGCTTGTAACTTGGGACAACTCATCTCCCCGAGCCTCAGTTTTCTTCTCTGTAAAATAAATGCATGGCACATAGTATGTGCTCAATAAACAGTCTAAGTCATTGATAAGACCTGGGTTCTGGTCTTGCCTGTGCCATTAACCAGCTGAAGTAGCCTTGCCTATGTCATTTCACCTTGCTGTTCTGGTGGGCAGAAGGTGTGGGGAACTCAGAAGTCCCCTTTAGCTCTGAGGTTCTGTGATTCTGCCAGCAGCTCTCAGTCTAGAGGTCTTGGTTCCTTTGGCCATTTCCTGTCCTTCCTGAATTACACCTCTCTTCATCTCCACTGGATCATTCCTACAGTGTAGATACATGATACACTATCTCCTATCTTTAAAACATTTTTCCATCATCTTTTACCATGTGTCTTTTCCAATAACATCCTAAATGCTTTCTCTACACAGTTCTTGAGTAGGAAACAGAAAAGGGAAAACAGAAAAATGATGTAAAGGCTGGAAGCTTCACAGAAGTCTTACTTTCTCCAGGTCTTGGCCAGAGATGCTCTGGTATGACACCAGCTTTGTCACTCCTCCATGCTTATAATGGCTAATTGTTTGTCAACATGGTTGGGCCATGGTGCCCAGACATTTGGTCAAGCATTATCCTGGATGTTTCTGTGAGGATATTTTGGGTGAGATTTACTTTAAATCAGAGGGCTTTGAGTAAAGCAGATTACCCACTATAATGTAGGTGGGCCTCATCCAATCAGTTGAAGGTTATAAGTAGAACTAAAGACTGATCACTGCTGAGCAAGAGGGATTCTACAGCAGACAACCTTCACCCTTGAACTACAATCTTGGTTGTTCCTGGGTCTCCAGCCTTATGGCCTTTGGACTTGAACTGTAGCTCTTTCCTGAGCTTCCAGACTACTGACCTGTCCCGTCAGATTTTAGACTCACCAAACCTCCACAGTCACATGAACCAATTGCTTAAACTAAACTTCCCTCTCATGTCCTGTTGGTTTTGTTTCTCTGGAAAACTCTGATGAATATACTGCTTAACCCCAGCCTGTTTATATGTGTCCTTTTCCTTGGTTCTGGGTTTCTTCTCTTCTCACAGGATTTATCTCCTGATAGCCATGTAATTCAGGTGAAAAGTGACCAGGTAAACTCAGTCATACCAAAGCATTAGAGGCAGATATGTGTCCCCTGTCACATGGGTTTTGCCCGTAGAAGAGGAAAAGCACAATGCTTAACACAGACATCATCAAGAACGCACATTGAGGCCAGTGGGGATGTTGCCTCACTTCTCCAGAAAGTTAGGCTGGTAATAAGAGTGTCACTGGAGAAAAGCCAGCCTACAGTGAGAAAGGATGAAAACTTCAACTGCCTAGTCCAGACTGCTGGAGTGATGTCAAGGAAATGCAAAGGCTTTGATGTCTGATGGACTCAGGCTTACGTCCTAGGTCCACCTCTTATGTGTCTTTGGATAAACCCCTTAACTTCTTTGAGACTTAGTTTCCTCATATGTAAATTGAGGCTTTAATATGGGATAGAATTGCTGTAAAAAATCAAGTAAATAAATACATGTACACTACCTAGCGTATGGTAGGAGCTAAATCCATGCTGGCTTCTTTATCTTCTTAAGAGAGATTTATTTGGGGGTTTGCAGGAGGAGTGAGGGCCAGCCTATACCAGAAATTGCAGCCACTGTGGTACAAAGTGCATCTTTCCAAGATGACATCCCTGGGTTCTGGGTTTGCAGATGTGCATTTAATTGCTGGAGCAGCAAACCTGTAATGAGGGCTGCTCACCGCTGCAAAATGGCCTGCGAGAGCTTCTTGCCCCCCTCTCCTTCTGTGGTGGTTTCAGGGCATGGATAGGAGTGCGATTGGCATACCTCATAGGCTTTGAAAGAGATTCTCCTTTTGCCCTGTCATGGATCCCCAAGCTCACCTGGGCCACCCCTGCATTGATCAGAGTAAGGCTGAATCCAAGGTACCTTCACTTCTGTGGTCCCCAGTGGATCACTGGGGTCTATACCCAATCGTATAGACATATGTGAATGAAAATACAACAGAAGTCCCAGAAACATAGAAAAAGATGCTGCTCCTGCCCTTCCACTTGACTAGAAGACACTTGTTTGTTTGGTATTCTAATGGATAGCTTTTGAGGAATTTCTAATGGATAGCATTTGAGAAATTTCACTTTGCTCTAGGAGCAAATAGGAAAACCGTGTTGCCTGATGGCATCACTTCCCTGTACTGACTTCCAACCTCCTGTGGGATTCACAAAGTCATTGATGCCCATTTAGTGCCAGGCTGCTGTGTTCACGCCGGATAGCATGGAGACATAGAGAAGAAAAGAAGACATGGCCGCCTGCTCTCAGGGAGAGGGCTTCTCACTTTGAGGAAGCCTGTGCCCTTGCTGTATCCCAACTTTCACCCCTGGCCACCCCATGACCAGGTGGCCCTACAAGGTACCATCCGTGATGGGATGCTTTCAGGAATGAAAGTGGATGCTATTAACAGTTGTGTCAGGACAACAGATACAAATTGAGCAATCTGGCCACCATATTTAGTATTAAGAGCTGTCTAGTCTTCATAAGTCTGAATAGGGTAAGTGAATGAAGGCCTGCTCTCTTTCTCTCTGTCTTGTAAATATTTACTCATGTTGGTTGAAACCTGTCAAAAGTGAGAGTTTGCTCTAATTTCACCAATTAGAGAAGTGGGGGTGAGTGGAATGTCTGGGGCTTGATCTACGCATCAGTCGTAACACTAGCATCACAGACGACAGACTCCAGCCACCGCCTGTCATAACATGGTGCGTTCTAGACCAAGTCCATCAGGTACCAGCAGAGCTGGAATAAATCGCTCCCCTACACTGCCCGGAACCAGAACCGTGGGCTCAGAATGAAGGTGGTTAAACAGAGCAGTGTGTTTTGTTGAAGCAAATGAGTGAAGAAACGGATTCTAACAGCATTTACCATTAGGACCCCACTCCTGATGTGGAGCCAGAACCCTCCCAGAAGCTCGATGGTGCTGTAGGTTCAGGACAAGTTTAATGAGTGGCTGGGCATTTCTGCCCCGCTTTTGGATAACAGTTTTCCTAAGTGACATTTTGTTTCAAAGTCTTGTCCATCCATCAATCTTTGTCCATCCTTCTGTTGCCTTCCCAAGTCAGCAGTGCCTCTTCCCAGCCCACCTGGCACCAGATGTTCTGTCAGCCACCACTGTGTGTCCCGTGTCCTCCGAGTGGCAGAATGTGAAATCTCAGGCGACATTCACCTGGAAGCGCTTAGCCCTCAACAGCTGCAGCCCCTTGATTACCTTGCCCGCCTCGGCAGCTCCGTGCCGCCACCGTATCAATTGCTTGTCAATTCGGTTTAGCCATGACTTTGACTGACTGGATTGAGGGGAGTGGAAGTGGGGTGTAAGCGAATGGTTAAAATTAATTGCTACATAAGAAAAAATTGAAAGATAATTATTCCTGCTTTCCTGTCAGTGCTCGAGGGTAGATGACCTCATTAACTTGCAGCTTGTACACAATTCAATTACTAGGAGATGGAAAATACATTTTTAATTACCTCGGTGGCCTGCGTACCATTCATCTCCATTTGCACGGCTTTTTTTTTTTTTTTTTTTAACTGTTGTGCTCTGAAGAAGTAGCACCATCTTAGGAAGGTTGTCATAAAAGCCGGTTCCTGGCTCCTATTATTCCTGTTTAAGGTAGGATGGTAAATGTGTGAGATTAACCCCTAGATGCCAGGTGAGTTGCAAGGCAACACTTGCTGTAGTAATCTCTTCTTAATTAGCTTGTTAGGTTACAAAATTCCCAGTTCCTAGTGAGAGAGAATTACAAGGGATAAAATTGTGTATTTGGTTTCCAGTCATTGAGAGGAGAAATTAAAAATTGTGGAAAGCCATGGGAGACTGTTAAAAACTGAGAACAAACTGAGGGTTGATGGGGGGTGGGAGGGAGGGGAGGGTGGCTGATGGGTATTGAGGAGGGCACCTTTTGGGATGAGCACTGGGTGTTGTATGGAAACCAATTTGACAATAAATTTCATATATTGAAAAAAAATAAAAAAAAATAAAAAGGCAAAAAAAAAATTGTGGAAAGCATGGAAATCAGGAAGGTGGGCCAATACCAATATCTATATGGATCCCGGAAGAAAGTTCTGGTGCTGTTTTGATGTCTGTTATTTCAGTGATTGAATTAAACAATGACTTAATTATCTCATGTGTATTGCTTGGCATCCCCATCCCCCTTTATTTTATATTATTTTATTTTATTTTATTTTATTTCATTTCATTTCATTTCATTTCATTTATTTTTTGAATATTTATTTATATTAGAGAGAGAGAGAGTGTGCCCAAGTGGGGTAGGGGCAGAAACAGAGGGGGACAGAGGGTCCAAAGCCTGCTCTTTGCTGACGACAGAGAGCCCTATGTGGGGCTCAAACTCGCGAACCATGAGCTCATGACGTGAACAGAAGTCTGACACTTCACTGACTGAGCCATCCTGGTGCCTTCCACCCCCTGCCTTTTATTTTAAATTCCAGCACAACTTGGAAAACTACCTAAGCTCTAGACAATTTTGTAGCAAAGTCAGGGATGTGTGTTGCCTATGAGTGTTGTCAGGATCAGTTTGTTCTGGAGAGTAGCTGTCACCTCTTTGCATCTCGGTCTCCTGTCCCCCAAGTGCTCTGGGCATGGGTTCCTAAATACTCTGAAACAAGGTAGATGTGATACCCTCTGGAAAAAAATTGTGCGTGTGGGACCTGCTCCCACTACACACAGCCACACAGCCACTGATAGGTTGCTCTTCCCTCTACTCTACAAATATGGAACTTGAAATGGTGAGTCTGGATTATACTTGTAAAGTGTCTTTAGTCCATACATTTGGGAATTTAGAAGCCATATCTGCAAAGGCAGTTTATTTATTTATATGAACTCCTTGGATGTTGTTCATTAATCGTGATGGTCAGGTGCCTTGTGTAGTAAGAATAACAAGTATATATAGCATATTTTTAAGAATTTGGATGACTTTTTGAATTGGATTGCTATTGCATCCATTTGGATATAGCGTCACAATCAAAACATTTTGATTTTGAACCATGTAGGAAATACCTAAATGACACGGTGAGACAGATGTTAATTCTGCCAATGCCAAATTTGTAAAGGAGGTCCTCTGTCTCTACTCTGTCTGTTAGGGCACTCAGACATGAGCTCAGGAACACTGAAAACTTGCTGGGCAAGGCCTGGACAAGAGATAGCCCAGTTTTCATGGAACTCAAGGTCTAGCAGAGGAGGCTGGCATGTAAATTATGTGGTAGGTATGATGATGAGATATTCACATGTAACTAAGAAGAGAGTGTGGTGAACTTCTGTCAAGATGCTCAGGAAAGCTTCCTATTTCATCAGGCTTATTTCACTTCTAGCTCATGGTCCAGGGGAGAGTTTCTAATTCTATGGGGTGACCTGTTATTAGCTCTCTGAAAGATGGGCCCAGAGTTCACGTGACTTTAGGAAGTTGGGAACTGAGACCTGTATTTTCAGGAAGGGAACTGAGACCTGTGTTTTCAGGAAGTGTCACTTCTTGGGATCACTGGGGGCCTTGTCTGTGAGACAATTGTGACAGTTGTCACAATTATGAGACAACTGAGACAATTTTCACAATTATGAGAATTTATCACTGTAGGAGTTGTCTAAGTTGTCCATAGTTCTATGCTGTGGTGTGCTTTAAATGTTTAACAAGTAACTGTCCGGGAAAAAAATTGATCCTAAATTTTACTAACATAAAAGAGGTACAGCTTGCAACTTGTAAGTAATATTGACATAGGCAACATACTTATTGTAAGTCTCATATAGCCACCTGATAATCACAAAATGCTCTCGTTGAGTTTTGCTGAACTCTTGTATCTGTAGCCAATGTGTGGTTGCTGTCTATCCATAGTTTGACAAAACCAGACTGCAAATAAATGGGTGATTGCACTCTGATTCAGCAAAGAAGTTTCTCACATCACTGATGAGTGAGACAGTTCCAATATGAATGGCACAACAAAGACCTATATCAGAACTTCACTTGTTAGGCAATGACATGACATACTTCTTTAGGGAGGCCAATAATAGCCTTCAAATGCTGAGAAATATTTCCTCAATTTTTTGTGCTGTTCACAATGTAATAGCTACAAGGATGTATAGTTTAAATTTAATGTATGTTATTAACATTTTATTCATAACCTCCTTAAGTCTAGATAACAAAACAATAAATCAAGGCATGATTTCTAGCTTTTGCTGATTTCCATGGTGTGAATACTACCACTGTAGCTAGTTCTCAGGCTACCCACGAGATGTCATGGAATGCAGCATACCATTAGATGGTGTTTCCACCCCACAGATATGAGTGTGGTTAGTAGAAAAGGTAGTAAATTAGAGGGAGCCAAAACATAAGAGACTCTTAAAAACTGAGAACAAACTGAAGGTTGAGGGGGAGTGGGAGGGTGGGGAGGGGGGGTGATGGGTATTGAGGAGGGCACCTGTTGGGATGAGCACTGGGTGTTGTATGGAAACCAATTTGACAATAAATTTCATATTTAAAAAAAAGAAAAGGTAGTAAATTAATTAGGAAGTGAGGAGTTTTGAGTAGTACATTTATTACCTTTGATTTTTTTAAATTAATGTTTATTTTTGAGAGAGAGAGCCACAACACAAGCAGGGGAGGGGCAAAGAGAGAGGGAGACACAGAATCCAAAGAAGTCTGCAGGCTCTGAGCTGTCAGCACAGAGCCTGATGTGGGGCTTGAACCCACGAACAGTGAGATCATGACCTGAGCCAGAGTTTGACTCTTAACTGAGCCACCCAGGCACCCCTGGCTTTATTTTAAATATAATTTATTTGACTGTCACAGTTGCCACCTATGACCTTATATTTGGCAGCTTCCTGGGTTGAGGTTTTCATGCCAGTCCCAGGACACTTATGCATTTTCTACAAATAGTAACAAACTGGATCCTTAGAAGGAAGGATTGTATATGAAGACTCAAGATGTCACACAGACTAGAGTTTGAAATCCAGTTCTTCCACTTAACTGGTCATTGGGGATTGGGTACTGGGTCTGTTTCCTTGTCTGTAAAGTGGAAGTATGGTATCTAACTTCCCCGGCTGTTGATGGGTTAAGTGAGATCATGAAGATATTCACACAGAGCCCTGCGTGGAGACAATACCTAACAAGTGTCACCTCTTACAACTGAAGTATAGCCTCCACATATGAGGTATGAACGGAACTCAAATACATATTTTTTCCCACTGAATACAGTAGTGGTGATGGAACAGAGAGATTGACATGCATACGCTCCAGCAGACAGAGACTGTGTGAGCAGTCAGACTCTACTTTCTGTTAGCCAGCCTTGAATTCTGTGCCTAGGAACAAGCCAGGTCACAGAAATAAGAGTCAGGGATTACAGCCAGCCATGCACTCGTTCTAGGCCTTGACACTGGCTGGGAGGAACACTTAAAATTGACTTCTTGTTTTTTTCTTATGTCAAAAGCGATAAATCTTTATTGTAGAAACTTTAGAAAATTTAGTTAAGCCCGAATGAGTAGTAATTTCATACTCATCAGTAATCACCATGAACACTTCAGTGTTTTTCTTTGTACAGTATTTTTTTTTTGGTAAGAATTGAATAATACCATCGCATTACTTCATAATTAAATTTTTGTACTTAACAATATCATGAACATCTTTCATGTTAGTAATATTCTTCCCTCAACACTAATTTTAATAGCTATATAATGTGTGAAGGTTAGAAGATACCTTAATATATTTACCAAGAACCCTGCTATTGGACATCTTCGTTATTATAATATTTTCTGCAATCAAATGTCTCTCCTGAAGGAGAATTTAAATTTTATATTAAAAATAAAAACGTCTGGGGGGGGCTTGGGTGGCTGTCAGCTGAGCATCTGACTTCGGCTCTGGTCACGATCTCACGGTTTGTGGGTTTGAGCCCCGCATCGGGCTCTTTGCTGTCAGCTCGGAGCCTGGAGCCTGCTTCGGATTCTGTGCCTCCCTCTCTCTCTGCCCCACTCATGCTCCGTCTCTCTCTCTCTCTCTCTCTTTCTCAGAAATAAACAAACATTAAAAAAATTAAAAAAATAAAAAATAGAAACCTCTGTTCATTCTGGGGCTCTTCTGGCCTTGTGTTCTGTAGGGAAGATGGTGTTTACACCTGGCTCATGAGAAGGACCTGTAGATGCAGTGAGGTTGGGAGCTACAAACCTTGCTGGAGCTTCCATTCATCTTCCTCAGCTCTTCCTTCTCAGGATTCTAGCTTCCTGAAGGGCATGACAAAGGGAACAAAGGCCACCAGAGCTTTGACTGCCAGCCTGGGGTGTGGGGGTTCCTCATCCCTAAAATGCTCCCTCTGCCTCCCAAGTATTCTTCACTGTGCTCATTATGCGTGAACGGCTTTTTATCCTCTTAGCACACCTTCACAAGTTTTTCTCTTCCTCCTAAATTCTCTGACCCTTTCTAACATGCATCTTCAGGGAAGCCTCCCCCTGTTGCACACAGTTGGTTACGTTTGCCTGGCCCTGCGCTCCCCTTTGCCACATTCACCTTGCATCATTGCTGTTTGGTGCAGTACCTCTCTCCTCTCCCAGAAGGTGGACGGTGTGAGGTCAGGGCCACGTCTTGATGTCTGGTTTGTTTTCACAATGCCACTGCCAGCACAGCAAGCATTGCACACAGTCAGTGATTAATATGTGCCTATTTAGTGCTACTAAATCAGTGTAACTGATTGATGGTTGGAGGGAGGTATGAACCAAATATGGTATGGTACTGTGTTTAAAAGAAACTAGTTTCAGGGGCGTCTGGCTTAGTCAATTGAGCATCTGACTCTTGATCTTGACTCAGGTCTTCATCTAAGGGCCATGAGTTCAAACCCCGTGTTGGGCTCCAAGCTGGATGTGAAGCCTACTTAGAAAAAAAATTTTTTTTAAAGAGTGGAATCATATCATGGCAATGAACCCTTAGTTGGAGCTGCTCTTTCTAAAGCAGATCAGAATGGAGGCTTGGTGGACATGAGGTGGAGGCCCAGAGCCTTGCCCCATGAGTCTGCCCTTCAGCCGAGCTAGTATATCCTTGGAGCCCTGAGGATTCTTCCTGGACTTGAATACAAGACCTGGCTTTGAATCCTCACTCTGCTATTGTGTGACCTTGCATAGTATCATCTGCACATTAGATGTGTCACTTCCTACCTCATAGAGGAGTTGGGAGGGCTAAGTAATAGGACCTAACCATAAGCGCATAGCACACAGCTTGGTGCCTAGTAAAAACTCAGGAGATGTCACTTTATTTATTTCCCTCTCTCCTTCACACTTATTCTTTCTCACTTTGCTCTCCCCTGTTCTTGCTTGACTAACAAAAATTCCCGGTCTGGGTTTCTAAATGGAATGGGCCCAACCAGTTCAGATGCTGGTCTAGCCAACTGCCTCTCTAGCTCTGTCTGCAGGGAACCCAGCTCCTACTGTGACCCTCTCCAGCTCTGAGCCAGTCTCTGGTTCTGGGACTCTTCTGCATGTGATGAAGAGACTAAAGCACATGGTGGAAGCATGGAAGGTCCCAGTATGTCTGTGACTCTTACTGTTTTTATTCTAAGGTCTTCAGTGTTACTTTTAACTTAGAGACAAGGCTGTCTGGAGGGACCTTGTGAACCAGCCACTACTTTTGTTAGGGGGCAATAAGTTTTGTTAGGGGGCAATAAACCAAATTGAAAACTTTTATATAGTAATAGGTAGCACATACTAAATAAAAAGTCAAGCAACAAACAGGAAAAGCTATTTGCAACATATGTAATAAAGAATTAGCATCCATAATATATAAAGAACTTCTGATCAAAAAGAAAAATACAAGCATATTTCAAACATACTAATATAGATTCCTCTTCAAACTATATGACAACTTTCACCCGATCAATGGTGAATGTACCTGAATAGCCTAGAGGAGGTGGGACCACGCTGACATGTGCTCTGAACAGTGCCTTGTACATAATCAGTTTCAGCTATTATTATTATGCAAATATTTATTAAGAGCTTACTACTTCTATAGAAGCATTCTATAGAATAACTCTATTATAAATAATAATATAACTATACAAATATATAATATAATAAATATTATAAAATATTCTATTCTATAGAATAATCACACTATACAATACATAATTGCATTGTGCTCAAATATATTTAATACAACACAAATAATTGCACAATAAACAATTGTATAATTAGATTAACCAAAAAGATGCCAAAAATCACTAGCAATAAAAATGGGCATTAAAACAATAAAGTGTTATTTTTTTTTGTCCTTTCATTTTGTTTAAAACAATGGTAGTGCTGATGTTGGTGAGGACCTGGAGAAACAGATACTCTTTTGCACTGTTATTGGGAGTAGTTTAAGCTGACATTAAGTATACCTTTTGAACTAGCATACTACTTTTCAGAATTTATCCTAAGGAAATGATCATTTTCCAAGCTGTAATTTCAAAGCTTTTCATTGTGATTATTAAAAAATGCGAAACAACTGAAAGAACCATCCGTAGGGGAATGATTAAATAAATTTTGATATCCTAATACTATGCTGCCATTACAAATTATAATATAAATCTATATTTCTTTACATAGGAAGATTGCATAATTTATTAAGCGATCAGAGCAGGTTACAAAACAACACGATACAGATCACTCCTCATCTGTTTAAAATGTGTCTATGTCGGGGTGCCTGAGTGGTTCAGTCGGTTAAGCGCCCGACTTCAGCTCAGGTCATGATCTCGTGGTTTGTGAGCTCCGCGTTGGGCTCTGTGCTGACAGCTCAGAGCCTGGAGCCTGCTTTGGATTTTGTGTCTCCCTCTCTCTCTGCCCCTCCCCCACTTGTGCTCTGTCTTTCTCTGTTTCTCAAAAATGAATAAATGTAAAAAAATTTTTTTAAATGTGTCTGTGTATGTGTATATGTATTGTATGTATGTATATGCCCATGTATCAGCATGTGTGTGTGTATACAGAGCAAAAATTCTGCAAGTATATACAAAAACAGTAGGGGAGTTTTAGAAGATGTACTTTATTTTCAAAATATCTCTATAGAATTTGAATTTTTTTACAATAAATATGTACTAATTTTCTAATCAGAAAAAAAACCTAGGTTATTTTCTCTCAGTTATTAAAGGAAAAGGGACCTTTTATTTGCAAAGCAAGGTGCTGTGTATGCGTGGTTAAGACCAGAGCTCAGTTTCAGGACAGAAGAAAACTATGGGGAGTAGGCAGTGGTGTGCAGTGGGGAATGAAGTGATGAGAGACTCATTCCAGCTCTGTGGGGGAGAGGAAGGGACATTTGAACTTGGCCTTGAAGGATGAGAATCAGTGGGACATAAGAAGAAGCATCAGGATTGAGAATGCCAACTGTGCATAAGCTGCTTATAGCCTGAACTAAAGTAATGGATTTCCCCCCAAGAATTGCCCCTCAGGAAAGAAGAAGTTGCCTTATTAAGTCTTGCAAGTTCTCTCATGTTACGGGATTCTCTTTCCATTGTTTTATGTTGAAACACCACATTACCCTGAAATGACCAAATCAAGGTTACTTTTCAATGCTTATAGAGGTTCCCAGCACTGATTTAGGAATTATTCCTTTGGGCGTGACTTCACAATGGCAACTGTTAGAATTTGTCTTAAATGCACCTTTTAGAAATCATGCTGCAAAGCACTGTGGTTACACAGGGAAGGTCATGAATATTTGTAAAAGTACAAATAAATGGAAATCGTACTTGTGGTTGAGGATAAAAATTTCATGTTTAGCATCATATACAGATTCAAAAGTGCGGCATCTCACACAACTTAGATGAAGTTCTCTTGGAAACAACTAAAAAAAAAAGTTCTAAGGATGATGAAGACTGATGTTAGAATAAAAGTATTTCATGGAATATGAAACTGGAAAACGCATTTCTAAATCAGTGTATGGCTTTCTTATACATGAGATTTTACGTGTGGATAGAGTAAGTTAAAGTAAATATTGTAAGTAGACATTTGGCTCTTTCATGTATATCCCTAAAAGTTTCCCCCTGGTTTTCTCATCAGAAAAATGGGAGATTGGCATTTAGGGAGTTGCCTTATATTCAGACAATATGTTATCTCCTGTGTTCAATATACATGTGTATCTGCTCTCTATGTTATTATGTTCAACTTGTGATACTCTAATGAGCAATG
The DNA here is from genome assembly GCF_027475565.1 of Acinonyx jubatus. Classification (NCBI taxonomy): domain Eukaryota; kingdom Metazoa; phylum Chordata; class Mammalia; order Carnivora; family Felidae; genus Acinonyx; species Acinonyx jubatus. The sequence goes on from NC_069390.1 coordinate 28,571,920, forward strand.
CCGACAACAGCTACTGGCTTTGCACTGCAAGGCTCTCTATCAGTTTGCTGTCATAACAACACTCATAACGCTGAGTGGTCTAAATGACAGAAATTTATTGTGTCACGTTTCTGGAGGCTAGAGGTCTGAGATCAAGGCTTTGGCAGGGTTGGCTCCATCTGAAGTCTCTGAAGTGAGGGGTAATCTGTTTATGCCTCTGCCCCAGCTGCTGGTGGTTTTCTAGAAATCTTTGGTATTCCTTGGCTTGTAGAAGCATCACCCCAATCTCTGGCTTTATCTTCACATGACATTCTCCCGGTGTGCCTGTTTGGCTCCAAATTTCCCCTTCATGTAAGTATATCAGTCATATTGGAGTAGAGCCCACCCTAATGACCTCATTTAACTAAATTAAACAGCCTTTCTCTGGGTAAGGTTACAGGCTGAGATACTGGACATCAGGATGTCAACATATGAATTTGGGTGGGGGCAGGGACACAATTCAGCCCATAGCAGCAGGTATGTTATTCCTCTTCCACAGATGAGAAAATGCAGACTTGAAGTTGCAGGTAGAAAGTGGTAGAAGGGCACCTGGGTGGCTCAGTTTGTTAAGCATCCGACTTCGGCTCAGGCCATGATCTCACGGTTTGTGAGTTCGAGTCCCACATCGGGCTCTGTGTGGAGAACTCAGAGCCTGGAGCTGGCTTCGGATTCTGTGTCTCCCTCTTTCTGCCCTTCCCTGATCACACTCTGTCTGTCTGTCTGTCTCTCTCTCTCAAAAGTAAATAAACATTAAAAAAAAAATTAAACAAAGGAAAAAGAAAGTGGTGGAGCCAGGGACTGAACCCAGCTTGGTCTGGAGCCAGCCCTCTTGTCTGCTCTGCTCTTCCACGCAGCTTTTCCGGTCTGCGTGTACTCATGGATACTGCCTCATGAAAATTCTCTCAGCAACCATGGGGTCTGCGAGGTTTTATCTCAGGAGCTGATGTTACAATTAAACTCTTTCATCCTGATGGCTTTGTGTCGAATTGTGACGCAGAGTACAAGTAGAGAAGCTTTCATGTTTGTGTAACTAGTCCTTACCCTTAGGAAATCTGGGAGCTAGAACCTGATGTTGTGGCTCTTCCCTTTGTTCATTTACTGTTTATTAGGCGCCTGCAGGTAGGTAGGTAATGCTGAGGAAATATAAAAAGACAGGACCCTGGCCCTCATCCATTCCTGTTGCTAGTCTGAGATGTGCATAATCAAATTAAAATTTAAAATGCAAAGCCCACATGTGAGGATAAATCTGGCTTGGAAATCATGGCAGAACTTTTGATTTTTAATTAGTTTCAGAGAAATAAACCTATTCCATTCTCGGTGCTTTAGAGCTTCCTCTGGCCTGATGGTGCTTCTTTGAAGAACAGAGAGTTTGGGGAGGAGCTCGTGGTGCCTAGCAGGATTCTGAAAGAGCTGGCAGATTTTTACTGGTTTTCAGATGGAGGGATAAGAGCCGTTAAACGAACTGTGTGTCCAACTCTGTTCCAGGAGCTTGATATACATGGTCTCACTTAATTTAATTCTTGTAACAACTGCTGTCCTAGGTGCTATTTTCTCTATGTTATAGGTGAAGAAAATGAGTTTGGAAGAGGTGAGACAGAGAATGAGTGCTTTCATTCATTCCAGAGATGTTTCCCAACCACCCTTACTCTTCAGGCACTGAGTGTGCAGTGGCTGATGGCACAGGCCCAGTCCTGCCCTTTGGGAGCGTGCAGGCAAAGGCCACTGGCAAAACTGAGGGTGGAGTCTGGCTTTGTTCTTCTCCAAAGCCATGTGTGTGACTGACACAAAGGGAGAAATGCTGTTCAACTAAAAAAAGGGCTAATAGGACCAATCCTACTGAAGCCCACAGACTGGATAAAAAATGGTCACACCAGCCAGAATGGCAGTAGTTTGCTCATGAACTCTGCCAGCACCGTGGAACTGTAATCTAACCCCGCCGTAGTGCTATTAGTGGGGTCCAAGAACTCCACCCCCCATAAGATGTAGGGTCACGTTATTGCGTATTGAGAGGAGCATGGCGTTGCTGGGGTGAATTTGCTGCTAGTTGTCAGTTGCCTTATATCCAAATTAGCATTATCATGAGGCTTGGGATCACAGGATTTTACTGTAATTTATCTAAAATCATAAACACAACTCAGAGGAATATAGTCTAGCCAAACAGTCTATTTCTAACAATGTGTTACTATTTTAAGTGTATTTCTCAAATCTTGTTTCTCTTTAATTTTCTCATGGCTTTAGTCCAGAGTCTCTTAATGTCAGCTCTACTGACATTTTAAGCATGATAATTTTTCATCGTGGAGAGGTTGTAGTCCTGTGCATTGTGGGACATTGGGCACATCCCCAGCCTATACCTTCTAATGCCATTAGCACATCCCCACGGTTGTGACAACGAAAAATGTCTCCAGATATTGCCAAATGTTCTCTGGATGGGGGAGGGGAGGGCAAATAACCCCCTAGGGCTGAAGGCTGCGGCCTGCTTCTCTAGCCCCTGTGGTATGTTGCATTAGAATTACCGGTCAACCAGCAAACATTTATTGGGTTTTACTGTGCTGTGCACAAGGCAACGTACTAGAAGGCACTAGACCCACAGCGTGATTGGAGTCATGCTGGGGAGGCAGAGACTTGTGTTCATGGGCAGAGGAGGAAACTGGAGATCAGAGAGGTCCCAGGTACGAGCAGGCCCTGCTGAGGGTGGCGTCAGGCAGATGGTGAGTGTGTCTGGGCCTTGAAGTATGATGTGGGTACAGGGTATGGAAGACTGTTGGCAGGAGTGCCCATGGTCTGCTTGGGTCCCAGGAGTGTTATGTGTGAAGCAAAAGTAGAAGAGAAAGAATTCGGGGAAGTTGGGGTAGGAGAGTCTTGGATGGCTGCACACAGCTAGAGGGAACGGAGTCTCAGGAGCTCTGTTGGAAAATAGGGGCTCCTTGTCAGGATGCGGAGTCTATAGGTGGGTAAGGGATCCCATGGAGTCATTGTTGTCCTGTATCCGAGGTCTCTTCCTCGGTGCCTGAACTTGAAGACTTTAGCTCTGTCCTCTGCCAACAATCGAGATGCTGCCACATGTGCTCTCTGCATCTCTTTTGGTGTTTTCTAGTTCCTTGTCCTCTTTCCTATTGATTTGCCTTTCTCTGAAGTTTTCTGTTCACACCCTGGAGGAATACTGAGTCTGATTGGCTTCACTAGTTACCATTAGCCCTATTGAGCAAAGTTTTTGTGCTGGCCACATCATGGGCCATGGTCTTCCTATAGCTGGACTGCCTTTGGATCAGGTGCCACCTGTGGTCCAGTTAGTGGCTCTGCCTTTCTTGGAGATCAGCTTGGGCTGCTTCCCAAAACAAGGGTCTGAAGATGATACCATGGTCCACATGTCTGGAATCCAGGCTAAGGGGTCCCAACTCTAACTCTGTAGAGAGTGAGCAAGGTCTCTAGTGCTATGAAAGAGTGAATGCTGACCCTGAGCGCTCCACATTGAAGGGGCCTGTTTACTTTCAAGGCAGTAACTTCAGGCAGATTTGAATGTGCCCTAAGTCTCAATTTCAAGATTGATGATGGTGATAATATAGTACCTACATCTCTAGAGGGTGGGGACTTTGTCTTTTTTTGCTGCTGGATCCCCAACAACTAGCACAGTACCTGGCACATGGCTTGTGGTTGGTACCTATTTACTGGAAAAGAATAGCTATGTTTACTGAGCACTGACAAAATCCCAAGGGCTGCTACACATTCCAGCTCATCAATCCTCACGAGGATGGCAAGAGGTAGATATCGTTACTCTCACCTTTTTGTAAACGAGGAAGCCGAGAACCAGAAAGATTAAATCACATAGTGGAGATATCCACAGATGATTCTGTCACCCTGGCTATAGAGTCCAGCCTCTTAGCTACTGTACTGTGTTCCTGTGTGATTAAGTGATCCACTATCTGAAAAAAGTAAACCCTTAGTGAATGGTAACCACTTAAAAAAACCAAACTTCCCATTAAAAAGTAGTTTCTAAAATCAAGGAGAAGGAAAGAAGAGTACCTGAATACTAGGTATTACACAGATGCTTGTTAGCTGAATCTTGTTAGCTCTGTCCCTGTCTGGAAAGTTGGTCTATTTAAAAATAATAGTCAGGGTTGATACAGGGTTTACTATGTTCTAAGCACTTTATATATTCTAGCTCAATTAGTTCTCCTAAGGATCCAGTGAGGTAGGTATTTATTACACTCTCCATTTACAGGAGGAAAAGAATGAGGCAGGGAGGTTAAGACATTGCCCCATGCCAACAATGAGTAAGTGGTGGAGCTGGGATTTGAACTCAGATGGTCTGACTCTCAACTGTTAGGATACACTGCCCCAGGAGAGTTTCCTCTAAGGACTGTTCATGATTACACAATCTAATAGTCACGTGCAACAATATTAAGACATTTCAGGGAATCTTTGTTTCTCCAGACAATGCTGATAGAATTTTAAATCCTAGAGGCATCATTCAGAGCAGTGGCATGAAAACACCTCTCTGGGTTTCATAAATTGTGTGCTATCTCCGCTTCATTTTGCATGCATGCATGCTTGAAGACCACTGTTTTTCCTTTGTGGCTTTTCGTGTCCGGATGGTCTCCTATATCATCTCAAATATACTGTGAGCTTTTTAAGAGCCGTTGTGTCATCCAGAGCTGCTTCATAACATGATCCTGACCATGGTGCTTTTCAAACCCGTGTGAACCTATTTAAACACAACTTGTAACTTCTTCGATTTCATTTGCTCCATTTGTAGTTAATGGAAATACACTGACCATCTGTTGTGCTCAAGGAGACAGAGAGGATTAGAGGTGGATGGGGCAGGATTCTTGCCCCTGAGAGCTTGCAGTCTAGCAGGCCAGTCTGTGAGGAAAGCAACCCAATGTGATAATAGGTAGAACAAACGAGTGCTCAGTTAACATGGAAACTGCATGTTGTGGAAATACTTTGAATGGAGGGACTGGTTTTGCCTGAAAAGAAGGGGCTATTTTATCTGGATTGAAAGGAACAGTGATAATTCTGTTGGGAATGAGAGCATGGTCCTTGGGTACAGATGCTCAGAGAAGAGATGACAAAAGTAAGTTGGGACTAAGTCAGAGCATCTTAGATGGCAAGTGAAGGAGTTTGAACTTTATTCTATGGGCAGAGGGGAGCCACTGAAGGATCTTGAGCAGGAGAATGACATAATCACCTTGTATTTTCAGAAGGGAATCAGCTCCTAGGAGGTCACTTCCATAGCTCAGGTACAGGATAATGAGGTCCTCCTTAGGGCAGTGGAAGTAGAAATGGGAAGGGGAAATGGGTATGCATGACTGTGGAGATGAGACCACCTAACCTAGTTACTGATAAGCCGTCCGAGGCGAAGATAGAGAAACACTGAAGATGAGGAGTTTGGTTTCCATCATGGTGAGTTTGCAGTGACAGAGGAGCAGCGGAGTGTCCCTACGTAAGAGGTGCTATATCAACACTAGAGATGCAAAGATGAATTCACATCAGGCTCTGGACTCAAAAGAACTCACAGTCCCCTGGGGGAGTCAAAAAAAGAAGTGAAGGAGTTCTAGAACTCAAAGGAGGAAGTAGGCAGTGGGCAGTGGGCAGTGTGTAGTTTGGCGGTCTTCATCCCAGAGTGAGTGGTGCTGAGCTGGATTTTGAAGACTGAGGAACACATCAGACCAGGGTGTGAAGAGCAGATGCAGGCTGGGGCACCACCACAAACAGGTGTGTGTTGGCGGGGCGGGGCACAAAGCCAGAGTCGGGCAGGGATAGGAATCGTCAAAGGTGAGAACGAGGATAGAAGATCTCATGTGGGCCAGACTGTAGTGTCATGGCGTGGGGGAGACACTATCACACTGTGTAGGGGTGCAGCATGGAGGAAAGACAGGAGTCGTTACAGTAGACCAGACAGATGTCGACAGCTGGCTTTCTGGTGCTGGGCATGGAGAAGAGACTATAAAATCACCGTTGAGGACGTGGAGTTTACAGGGCTTGGTGACGGTGGATGCACAGGAAGGATACTGGGGAGATGGTGAGTGGCCCAAACCTTACCTGGTTGTAGGATATGCCTCCAAGTCACCAGTCTGCTGTTCCTCCTCAGGAGGCTGAAGTCTCCCAGTGGTCACTGCTAAGACTGACGCCCATCCTGCCCAGTGTCCGTCGCAGAGCCAGATAGCTGCCCCAAAACACACTACCTTAACAAAAGCGGCCTTGGTAGTCTGCCAGAGGAAAAGGGATTTCATTTTCATTTCCCAAATCAAAATTGCAGTTTCAAGAAGGCTAGATTTTAGCTTGTCATTGACTAAGGAGTCAGAAATAGCTTCTGTAGAAAAATGAGGGCAGCCCTTCAGGACTGGTGCTATCTGGCCCCTCACAAAGCCACAGGAGGGGTCTTTCAGGAGGATCCTATTTGGAAAAGAATGAAGTGGGGGTGGGGGGAGTTGTCAAATATCTGAAACAAAAAAACTCAGGCACAACTCCAAGCCTGGCTGGGAGTTGCCAGGAGGCCAGGTGCTGCTGCTGGAAGCCATGCTTTTCACTTGGCATCACCCTCTGTCATGGCAGCCATTTCCTGTGCCTGGCCCCACAGGGCCCAGTCTCCCCACTGGAGGGCACTATAGCCACAAGCACGGATGGGCTTGCTGAGGTGGTTTCAGAGAGAGGGAGAGAGAGAGAGAGACAGAGACAGAGACAGAGACAGAGAGAGATGTCAGAAAGTCCCATGAAAAAGCTCTCCAGGGCTCCAGGGGAGGGGTGGCAACAGACCTGATCTCTCAATTTTGCCTGATGCATCACTTCCTGGTTTCTAAGAGTGTCCTGAGGAGAAATAAAGGCCTTCTCCTGCCCGATTCTGCACATCCTTCCCAGGGCAGGAAAATGTGCCTGGTACATCATGAGGACGCAGTAGGATGTAGCTTTAACACTAACTGAGAGTGTAGCACTAGGCGTCCTGGGATTGCGGTGGACGGGCCTCATCGTGAGGCTGAGGAAAAGCCTTATGGGTTGGGCCCTTTCTGGCCTCAGCAGCTACATCTCCACTGTGAGCCTCTGGAGCCTCTTCAAGGACGCCCTCTAAATCCTGTTCTGAGTTTGGAGCCATTGTCTTCTGGAATCAGAGCACAGGGCTGGGCCTGCTTCCAGGTTGCTGTTTCTTACATTTTTTTTTTTCCAACTGCTGTTGGTTGTGTTTTGTTTCTGTGAAGAATCGTGAGGAAGAAACATGGATCTCTTCCCAACCGCTCATCCCTCGACGATATGAAGATGCATCTTGGAAGGAGCTTCCATCAGCTACAGGTCACACTCCCTGTATGTAGACTTCTGTTTAACCATGTCTCTCTTAGGCTGTTTCTTCTAGCCTTGGGGACCAATTTGCATTTCCATCTAGTGATTTTTAACCTAAGTCTGTATAGTTGGATAGGAATGGACTGACAGTGGACCAATCATTCAGCTGACATTTATTGAGTACCTACTGGATGCCAAGCACTGCAGGGCATGGGAAGTACAGGGGATGGTGTAATGAGAGGCTGCCACTGGTTTACGAGACAGTATGACTTTGCCTCCGGGGCCAGATAAAGTGGGTGAATCATTACCTCATAATCTTTGAATCATACTGCAAGCCTAGGGTGGGTTATTAGCTTCTTGGAGACTCCTATCCTCATTTATAAAATGCACATGTACCTATCTCATAGGACTCTTAGGAGGGTTACGTGACATGGCCCACACAAAGCACCAACTGGCACAGTGCCCATGTGTAATAAGGACTCAATAGGTGGCGGCTATTATAAGAGGTGAGCTGTAGGTATTATGGGCATGCCAGAGACCAGCCCCTAACTGAGCTTTACCTGGAGGTAGGGAACACCAGATCTGAATCTTAAAAGATTAGTAGGAATAAATAAGGCAAGAGAGAGGTGCCTGAAGGCTTCAGTTTGGGGAAGGCTGTGGTTAAAAAGTCACGTGGAAGCCTTGTCCAACATCAGTGTTACACTTGGTGACCAGTCCTTGGAAGGGCACGATTAAGTGTTCCCCAAAGGGTCTTGGGAGTTAAGCTTTGCCTTCTGGAGCCTGTAGCATTTGTAAAATACTGAAAGGACTAAAGCCCCGCAAAAGCAATAAGCTTTGTGGTGGTATTCTGGCTTGTAATTACATTTCCTAAACATAAAAGGAAACGTTTGTGATCTGCAGAAGGGAGGCCTTAACACACAAAGGCAGGTCTCTCTTGGTTCCCTGACCCATTAAGTGACAATTACGAGACCTGTGTTAAACATCTTCTAAGTGAAACAACTTGCCACAGCTCCGTGCTGTTATTGCTGGAAATAATGGCATTTCCTCCCTCAGTGGCATAAATGTCAGCATTTATGATTTTAAATAATAACACATGAAAGCCCAGCTCTGAAGGATTTGCTGGCTTTCGTTGCCACCCCAAGTTAAAATTTCAAGTCCTTTTCCTCCTGTATTCCCCCCACCCAGTAGCTGTTGACCCACTGTGAGCAGTGGGGGGGTAGGTAGAGCAGAAAATCCAAAATAACAGGAGCTTAAACAAAAATGTAATTTTCTTCCCTGTAAAAATGGGTTTAGGAAAGCTGTTGGAACTTCAGTCATCATGGCAGCAAGCAGGAGGAAGGCAGGAGGGACAGGTGGGCCGAATTTCTAGGGGAATGCACTTCCTCAAAGAGTCTTCCTGGGAGCCCCACACAGCACTTCTGTATCCCTGTCGTTGGGCAACACTAAGTCTCAGGGCCACAGCATCTGCAAGGGAGGCTGGAAAATGCAGTCATTTAGCTGAGTGATTGTCACCCAGGATAACATTGGGGTTATTTTACCAAAGAAGGGAAGAATGGGTGCTGGGTAGCAATCGGTCTTAGCCAGGTAAGATCATAGTTTCTTTCATAAAACCCGGGATCGTATTTGTAATAAAGCGTGGGAATAGCTGTAAAGCTGTATGATCAGCTTTTAAAAAATAATTAAAAATATAACTCCTATTGTCTTTTTCTTTTTACAAGAGCAACACAATTTTATTGTTAGAAAATTTTAAATTGCAGATGAGTGAAAAACTTACAACAAAAAGGCACCGTGACTCTATTATATAGTGATAACTGCTGTGAACATCTTGGTAAATAGCCTTCCAGAAATTTTTGTTTTCATTCACATACATATATTTTTAGTTTTATTTTTTTCTTTTATTTTTTAACGTGAGTTCACTTTTGAGAGACAGAGAGAGACAGAGTGTGAGCAGGGGAGGGGCAGAGAGAGAGAGGGAGACAGAATCCGAAGCAGGCTCTGGGCTCCAAGCTGACAGCACAGAGCCCGACATGGGGCTCGAACTCAGGAACCATGAGATCATGACCTAAGCCAAAATCAGACACTCAACCCACTGAGCCACCCAGGTGCCCCAACATACACGTATTTTTAAGCAAAACAGGATTATACTGTAGAAATGTTTATTCCATGCTGTTTTGATTTAATAAAATTGGATGAATATTTTTTTCTGTCGATAACTATTAAGCCACTTAGCTGGTATTTCGTGGAATGGATGCTATCATCTCATTAACTAATTGATCTATTGAGCATGTGTCCAGCTTTTCACTAAATAATACTGTCATGCATGTCTAGATAGCTAAATCTTGGAACATATCTGTGATTATTTATGTGGCATAAATCCCTAAATAAATTGAGTCCTAAGAATGCATACATTGTTAAGACTGAAGTGAGTGGGCCAAACTGCCCCCTGGAAAGTTTCTGCCCATTTGTGTTGAGGGGTGGCCTTCAGGACGGTCAGGTCAGTGCAGATACCCAGGACGGCGTCGTTCCCTCACGGTCCTGACACACGTGTGGTTCCCAGGTCCCGAGCTCTTCTGTACCACAGTCTCAGTCCTGTCTCGTGTCCCGGAGCCAACCCAGTCCCTGTCTCTGTCACCCTGGCCCCAGCCTGTTAAAGTGACCTGACTGCCGTGGTCTGCTCACTTTGCTGAAGGACCTGGTTTTAAAACACCTTTTGGGGAGCGCCTGGGTGGCGCAGTCGGTTAAGCGTCCGACTTCAGCCAGGTCACGATCTCGCGGTCTGTGAGTTCGAGCCCCGTGTCAGGCTCTGGGCTGATGGCTCAGAGCCTGGAGCCTGTTTCCGATTCTGTGTCTCCCTCTCTCTCTGCCCCTCCCCCGTTCATGCTCTGTCTCTCTCTGTCCCAAAAATAAATAAACGTTGAAAAAAAAATTAAAAAAAACAACAACAACAAAAAAAACACCTTTTGGCCTTGGGCCTTTCCCAGTGCGGGGAAACAAGGCCAGCTGGGTGTGGAAAGAGGCTGTGCTCTTGAGTCCTTTCAACCATTCTGTTTTTCCCTGTCTGGCTCCTTATATCTGTCCCCTTTGCCAGACTTCTTTGGTGAATAAAAGCGAAGAAAGAGATAAGGGAGAGAAGAAGGCAGACAGATACACAGTCAGACAGACAGCGGAAAGTCTTTCTACAACAGCAAGCAGAGAGAAGGACTGCTCTCCCACGACATGAGGAACAGCCCGAGAGACCAGAGAAGCAGAACCCTGCAACCCTGTCATACAGGAGCTTTTGAGTCTAGTGGGGTGTGCACGTGGTTGAGGATTACCTAGTGATTTAATTCAACTAACCCTAATAAGTGCCAGGCACCGTTTACCACAGGAGATGAAAAAAAGAAGAAGAAAGAAAAAGCCATTAAAACACTCAACCTGCCATCGAGGAGCTCCCAGTGTGGCAGGGGAGACGGAAGCTGACCTAAATATTTGCAGTAAACTGTGCCGGGGGTGAAAGAGGTGTGGGTGGTGCACTTCGGGAACCTAGGGCAGAAGAAGGCGACCTGCCCGGCGGGTGGGAACCTCACAGAAGAGGTTTCAGGTGAGCTGTGTCTCGAAGGAGGGTGTGCCAGCTTGAAAGCAGGGATGGACAGCAAGGCAGGAGGATGATGTGGGCAAAGACGTCGGTAGTGAGTTTGGGGAGAAGCAGGCGTTCATAGCCTGAAGCTTGGGATACATAGAAGGTAATGGCAGGAGCGGGATTTGGGGTCAGATAGTAAAGGGCCTTGACTATTTATTGTGCAGAAAATTAGTCTTTGAGGAGAGTGGAGAACGGTTTGGTGGAGGAAGAAGGATCTGAAGATGAGTAAAGGCAATCCAGCGTGGGATGGGAGACTGGCGTGAGTAGGGGCTTGGAGGCATGGTGAGGGTTTGGTGAAAGACCAGCCTGCTTGGCTGGAGGATTTGTGTGAGGTAGTGCTCCGAGCTGTCAGCACAGAGCCTGATGCGGGGCTCGAACCCACAAACTGCGAGATCAGGACCTGAGCCAAAGTCAGACCCTCAACCGACTGAGCTACCCAGGCGCCCCTAAGGTAAAGGTTTTAGAAGGATTTGTTTCTTGGCCATGTAGAGATGGTTTAGACGGGGAGAGACTGAAGGCGATCAAGGTTCTTGTAGAGATCCTGTAAGTTGTGTGGGAAGAAAAAGTCCTTTTTTGTTTCCTGCTTGTCTGGGTCCTAAAGCTACTATTGTTACAACAGAGATTCTAGAAAGATCACCAGAAAGCATATACCTACACTGTATTATTTAAGTACTCTACTAAAGAAAAGGTTTTGCCAGTTTCAATCTCAGATTTTGTCCTTACATATTATGGAGCATTAACATAAGAAGTACTTTGTGAAGAACACTTTTGTATCTTTTGCTAAACACACTGACAACCCTCGTATGTGATGACCTGTCTGCAAGCAATTACAAAATCAATCTCTCAAATTCAGGGTGAGGAAGGAAATATGTTGATCCAGACAAACTTGTATGTTGTCTTCAGGACATCAGATAATGAGAATTAGATATCCCAGTGCGCTTAGCACTTTTTCCTTGGCTGCCAGGAAGCTCAGAACTAAATCTGCTTTGTGAATGTGGTAATGATCTTACTCGGTTGCTCTCTGTTCTCTTTCTCATTGGCTCCTTATTTTTTTTTTTAATTTTTAAAAAATGTTTATTTATCTTTGAGAGAGAGAGTGTGTGAGCGGGGGTGGGGCATAGAGAGGGAGACAGAATCCAAAGCATGCTCCAGGCTCTGAGCTGTCAGCACAGAGTCCAGTGCGGGGCTCGAACTCAGGAGCTGTGAGATCATGACCTGAGCCAAAGTCGGAGGCTTCACCAACTGAGCCACCCAGGTACCCCCATTGACTCCTTATTTTTTAAAAAATACAAAATTACATTCTTTTTTATTTATTCTTTTCATGTGTGTTTGAGTAATGTACATACCTCAGATACCTCTGGGAGATAGGCTGGGTGTGTAGTGTGATTAAATCTTAAATGAAATGATTTCCTCCTCCCTGGGAAGACAGCTCTTACTGTGCTTTTTCATGCATCCAAAAAGCCTCTCTCCACTCCTCTTGTTGGCCCTGGGCTCGTGTCTGGTTGTGGTGCCCAGCCTGCCTCTCCATCAGTTCATCCTGGCCAAGCTCCTTAGTAAGATACACTCACTCTGAGCCCCTCCGCTTCTGTTCGCTGGCCCTTTTGGCTTGAGATGTTTTCTATCCTTTCTATATTTCAAAGCATTGTGGTAAATAATCAATTCAAACCAGCACCAAGTCTCTCTTTCTGTAATTCTAAAAACCCATTAAATTATATTGTTGGGAGAAAACAATAGCTGTGCTAATCATGCCCTGTGCATGCGCATCTTAATTTCCCTAGAGGCCTGAATATGAATTTTTACTAACATGTTAATTTTGTGTGTTAATCAGTAGCTGTAGGCCGAATGAATGGATTGACTATGTAAAACTGTTTGATATTGAAACAACTCCTTTTGACCCCCTCAAATTGGCTTCATTCCCCTAAAGACGGTTAAAGTTAATTAAGCACTCAATAGGTTTATGGTGTTTAAATTAAAATATATTACTCCTCATTGTGTAGTCATCAAGTGAGAAAGACATCCTCCTCCTGGCTGCCTGGCTGGCTAATGGGCTTATCAAAATTCATGATGTAATAAGAAGGCCGACAAGTGCATAAGAGACTCTGGCTGTCACTCAAGGAAAAAAAAAAAAAAAAGTGACCACCTTTGTCCACTAGAGGGCACAAGAAAGCCACGAATGCCCGCGGGCTGGCGCGTTGGTTTGGGAATGGAAGCAGGCAAGGCCCCTTGCAGGCCTGATTCTCTCGTTTGTAAAGAAAGCAATCTGTTATTCTTCTTTCCTATTAGTGAGGAGCCCTCTCCTGATGTCTCTAATTCCCCTCTTCTCTTCCATGTTCCTATTTTTACACCCCTCCCCTGTCTTCGTGAGTTTACTGTGACTCTGTGTTTATAACAGTAGCATGGGGCAGAAAGCAGCCCACATAGCTCTCAGGAGAAAAAAAAAAATGTTGCCTTTCTTAGTCTGGATAAGTTTTCTATGAAATTTTCATTGTGGTGGGGGGGACGCCTGAGGCTGTGCTTCCCGAGAAAAATCACTGACATGGTGCAGAGAAAATATATAAAATAACACTTAAGCCTTCTCTCCAGAAAGACACGTGAAAGCTGTAATTGTGCCTGCTGACTTTCCCTCTGGGCCTCTCAGGGGCTGGGGGTAGGGAATGCGGCTCTGCAGCCTGCCAGACAGTTAGCATTTAGATCTGGGGGAAGAATTGCTTAATGAAAGAGGCAGAGTGCAAGGGAGGGGGGGGGGGGGGAGGTGGTGCTGCGTCTTGCACGAACGCTTATTTGAATTAAAGCTGGGCCTGAGTGCGGCTGATCAGGGGAGCTCTGCTAACACGCCCAAACCTGCCAGACCCTCCTCTGTCCAGCAGGCTCCATGCTTGACTACAGACACATTAGTCAGCCGGGGTCAATGATTTGTAGTCACTTTTGGAAACTTGCTTGGTGGTAAGGATCGTTAGGGGACTCCAAAGCATTCTTGTTAATGTATCTGTAGCTCATTCTTCCTGGACTGGTTTTAAGAAATTTGTACTTTTATCTAGCTGTTAAGTGTGTGTGTGTTTGTGTGTGTGTGTGTGTACCTATGTGTGTAGGGGTGAGTCACAAAATGGACAGAAGATACCTCTTTTAAAGGATAAATAGCCATGAGTGTAAGACAGGAGAGAGCAGGGGGATGTGGTGAATGAAGTAGGCGTCATCATGGGGAAGCATGAGTGATGCCAGGCTGCTGTGATAAGAGGTTGATACTCAAGGAGGTGCAAGTCTGCCCCCCTGTAGGTCTGACTGAAAACCATCAGTGCGAATAAGTACCTGAAGGCCATAGTGGGCTATGTTCCATTCATGTTATCTGTAATAACATGGATTTTATTTCCAGAATGCTTTCTGATTAGCAGTTACTAATGGTGACTGTTAATAGAGGCAGGTGGTTTCCAAACTATGAAGTCGAGAACAGATGTAGAGGGAATGGCAAAGGGTGTGGGGCTCTGCCCCTGCTTCTTCCAGAACGCTCTGTCTTTCCTCTCTTTAACACATTGGAGCTCCACTTAAGACACCTTTTGGAACAGAGAGTGCCACTGCTAAAAGGGAAAAAAAGAGAAGGAGAAGAATTTTTAAACTTCTAGTTTGTTGCCTTCTGGTTTACAGAATTTTCCATTTTGTCATTTGACTCTCATAACAGCTTTTTTTCTCTGTGATCTGTTTTCAGAAAAGGAAGCAAAAGTCAGAGAGTCCAAGAAATGTATTCACAGTCACACAGTGAATGGCAGAGATAGGGCATGAACCTGGGTCTTCAGATTCCAAATTCAGGACCCCTGTGCTGTATAGCAAGGTAGGGTAAGGGCCTAAGATAAGACTGGAAGAGGGTCAGTGCTTGGGGGGGCAGATTGGGTGAGTCTGGTTCATCATCACCAGACTGAGGGAGGAACCTGGGATGTAAAAGACAGGACGGCAGGAGACAGCAGTGCCACAGGAAGGGAAGAAGGTCCCTGGGGCCACCTGGGGCTTAAGCCCTCCTCCCTGCCTCCCCTCTCTGCTCTGGGAAGGAGAAGGGTCCTGCCAACCCCCCCCCCCGCCCCCCCCCCACACCCAGGCATCTTTTTTCATTTAGGGATTGTCAGCACCATTCCAGTCCTTCAGTGGGTGGGGAAACCAAGTCCCTGAGGGTGTAGGCTGGTGGGGAATCAGCCCTGCAAGTCTTTGGGCCCAACCAGCAGAGGCTCCCATTCTTTCTGGGGGAAATAATTGACTTTGGGGTATGAAGTGGGAACAGTCATTTCCTGTCAGCTCCATGTGTCCCCCACCCTGGCAGCCTCCTTTCCAGAATTCCTCCCACGGACTCCTTTGACAAATGTGTCGTCAGGGCCGTTTCATTCACTGTATCAAGATGCCGCCCCTCTCCCCAGTGTGTCCAGGCTCTTTTCTCTGCGTTAACCAGTAACTGGTCTTTTTGTTATCCCATTTCTGCGTGAGGAACCCTTCCGACAATTCTCACTGAAGGAGCCCTTCTGATTTCTGTTTCCTTTCTCTTTCGTGTCTGCAGAAACCCTTTCATGTCCTTTTGTGTGAGAGAGCTTCACTCTGCCCCCCAGGATGTGCTAAGCTGCCCTCGGTCTCCTCAGCACTCCTGTTGATGCTCTCAGCCATTCCCTTAACATCCCAACTTGGGCAATAAACCAGGCCGGGGAGATTTAGGGATGTACTAAGATGTACTTGGAGGAGACTCTCTTGGGAAGGAGCGACAGGCAGAGAACGGGGATAATTACGTTTAAAGTTTGATGCGTGTTCCTGCAGTTTTCTTCCTTTGTGTGGAGTTCTTTCCCTGAAGAGGGGCCTGATAAACAGCAGAGAGCCTACAGAACCAATTGGCTGGAAAAGAAATGACAATAAAAGTCACACAGAATAAAGTCTTCTGTCAGCACCCATTTAAGTAAAGCAGGTTTACAAGTTGCAGCAGAGAATTAACTGTTTGATTTGCTATAAGCCAAGAGGATTTTTGGCGCTTGGAGTGAGAAAAAAAAAATAATAATTTTACTTTCAGTTCATGTCTTAACCCCCACCCCACCCCAAACTGGAACCTAATTGCAACATTTCCACCATCCTGGTCAAAGATGTTCACTGGAAAGTCCAAATGCAAGGGCCTTGGCCTTTCTGGAAGAGTCTGTAGTTTGCAGCCCGGGAGCATGCTCTGTTGTAGAAACCTCTCGTGTCATCTCTCCTAATTTGTGCATTTAATTGACAGCTTGTTAACAGTTCATTAGGAATACTGAAAACCATGTGGCAAAAACAGATCTATCTAGTGGAGAGGATGTGGTCCGTTCTTCTGAACCACTGTTTATTAAATTTCACCAGAAACAAGATAGCGTGGTAGAAACAACCCACTGCCTCTTTTCAAAGCAAGTACTTTCTGTCCGTCCCTGCTAAACTCTTCAGTTCCTGGGACACCGGGCTGTCCCAAAGCTGGGGCTTTGTTCTAGCTGATTGGGACCCCGTGGGCCTGTGATGGGTACATATACAAAGGTTCGTGGGGCAGCAAAGGGAGGACTCGTTCATCTGTGAAGACACTTTTAAAGGCTCTAGGGATTACATGGCACCTGTGATTTTCCCACCTCCTACTCCCACTCCTCTCAGTCCCTGGAGACCTTAAATATTGTCTTTGTGGAGCCTACAGGTAAGAATAGTTATAAGCCAAAATTCTTTCTTGTAATCCTCCCTGATCCTGCTAGGGAAAATTAGTTGCCCCTTCGTCTTTGTGCCGATAACACTTTACATTTCCTTCTGTTATATATGACATTATGTTATCACTACATGGGTGCTCCTCTCGCCCTGAGCCTCCATGAACTTGTATTATCTCCATCTCTGGGTCCCCACATCAAGCAATCTGAGGTTGAATTGTTGGAATGATTGCTTTTAGGTCACCTTAAGCATTCTGCTTGTTACCACTCCCTGACCACCGTCACCCCCTGCCTCACCTCAATCTCAACCACCTAGAGGAATTACATTAGAATAGTGAAATAATCTTCAGGCCAAGCCTGTGTATTAAAATAGGTTGGCTTCTACCAGATAAATTCAATCTGATTTCACTGCATCGAATATTTACTGAATGCCTACCGTGTTCCAGGACTTGGGTACACGGTGGTGAACAGAACAGACACAGTTCCTGCCCATATGGATGTCACTGATTATTAATTACAGTAATTGCTATAGATTATAAACTTAGGAGGAGCGTTCCATCTTTCAAATGAATGTGATATTTTTAAAGCCCTCTGGAGCAGAAATATACTAAAGGATACTTTAGTGCCAAGAATTATTCTTTTTCAAAGTGTATCCCTTGCTGCTTATTTCTGGAGTTCCCCCTCCCTCCCTTATATGCATGTTGCCTTCTTGTCACCAAAAGGAACTAGCACAGCAAGCTATGAGCTTGAGAAAAAATTGTTTGAAGAGCTGGTCACAGAAATATGACATCACGGGCTTCCTTAAATCTTTTTACAGTTGTTGAAAGATTTGCTAACCTCATGCCTGACCAGGCTTATTTGTGTAATCTTAGGGTACGAGCTCATAACACTTGAACTTTGTTCATAAGATCTTTCTGTAGTTTTTAACTCTTATGAGGCATTTATGTCTTAATACCCCTGGATTATAGTCAGGATTTCAATAGAGGACTCTGGGAAAAACCCATCCAACATGGGGGCTTGTTTTAAAAGCTTTGTGCTACAGAGATTTTTCTCCATCCAAAGAAATCCGGTAGTTGTGACAGTTCTCTGGAAGGACTGAAATTTAGTGAG
The DNA here is from genome assembly GCF_027475565.1 of Acinonyx jubatus. NCBI lineage: Eukaryota > Metazoa > Chordata > Mammalia > Carnivora > Felidae > Acinonyx > Acinonyx jubatus. Next base: position 28,589,605 of record NC_069390.1, read on the forward strand.
CCATAGTTGAAGCTACCAGAGAATTCAGCAATTCTCTGGTTGAGTCCCCACCCGTCAAGCAAAATAAAGTAACAACCTTGGACGCATCATGTTGATTGTGGTAGATATTTGTTGGAGGGCCTCTCCATTATCTACCTTCAGCTTCTCACATGTAGGGACCTTGATTTTTCCTTCGCCCCTCTCTCTTCTCAGGAGGGATTAGCCCCTCCTCTAGCTCCTGGGATGGGCTCTGATTGGCCTAAGCACAGTTGAGGGATCCAGGGATCGTTTGCATTTATTGATTCAGACATGGACATGTGACCTGGTTCTGGCCAATGGAAGAGGGTGACTCCTAGGATTTGTGGGGAGCCAGTGAAGAGGCTGTTTTTCTTCTGCTGGATGTGAGGTGGGCAGCTGTTCAGTCCCTTTGAGACCTGAAGGGATTTTCTGGAGCTGCCGGTGACCACTATGTAAAGCTTGAAGATTTTGTCACTGTGGAGGAATGTAGACTGGAGAGACCGTGAATCAGGTCCTAGGTGAAATTGGGTCCTAGGCGAAATTGATGCCACCTCACCTGAAGCTTACCCTCTCTGGGCCTCCTACTTAGGTGGACTGATAAAGCACTTGTGCCCTTCACCTATTTTTGGCTTGAGTTAGTTTGAATTGTCACTTTTAGTGACACTTGAATTGTCACTGTTAGTTTTCCTGTCACTTGCAACTTGAAGAGTTCCTAACCGCTGACTTTATTAATATCCAAAGTGTCATATGCATTAAAATCAGTTGGTCAAAGATCGATCATGGGATGAAATTTAGCCAAAGACAGCAATTGTGAAAGCTTCTAGGTAGGATAGCTCAGCTGTGGAAGTGTCAACAGGCTCTTTTTACCCCTTCTAAAAAGTAGCCATCGCAGGAATCCCTGGCAGGGTGATAACTGTCAGGGGATGGGCAGTCTGGGGTGCACTGGCCATGTTCCACTCTTTTGGGTCTGTTTCATTGCCTGTCCACAGAGTAGTTAGTGTTAAAGGGTATCATAAGGAAATTCACCCTGGAAAGTCTTGGGCCACCATCCCTGGGGTAAGGGAGGAGACAGGTACTGAGTCTGAACATCACTTTATGTTATAGAGAGAGCAAGAGTGTCTTTCACCTCCTCTAGACTGTAAGCCTCTGGAGCTACACCGTCCAATACAGTGGCCAGTGGCCACCAATGGCCACTGAGGAATGTGGCTAGTTTGAATTGAGATGGGCTGTAAATGTTAAATGTACGTGGGACTTTGAAGATGTAGTATGAAAAAAACTGAAGTATCTCACTCATGATTATTGGTATTAATTATGTGTTGAAACTATAATGTGATATATTGGGTTAAGTAAAATAATTAATTTCATGCATTTCTTTTTACTTTTATTTTTTAAGTTTGATTTATTGATTTATTTTGAGAGAGAGAGTGTGCACAAGTTGGGGAGGGGCAGAGAGAAGGAGAGAGGATCCCAAGCAGGCTCTATGCTGTTAGCATAGAGACCAGTGTGGGGCTCGAACTCACAAACCATGAGATCATGACTTGAGCCAAAACCAAGAGTTGGACACTTAACCTACTGAGCCACCAAGGTGCCTCTCTTTTTACTTTTATTAACGTGGCTGGTAATGTGGAAAATTTAACGTTACCTATGTGGCTCACACCATGTTTCTATTGGACAGTGCTTCTCTCAAGTTCAGAGACATTTCATTTGCTTTGTATGCCAGAGAAACTTCTCTGTGTTGCTTTCAAGTGGATGGATCATGACTAAAACCTGCCATTGAGAGCAGCCATCAGCAAACTCTCGCATCCTGTGTTTCCACTTTGTTGGTGGCTTTTCTGTAGATCTTGGACCACCTGATGTGGTGACATCATGAGTTAGGTCACATCCCTGAGAGTAAAAGGCAAAGTCTCTTTGCCTTTTAGGACAGGTGACCATCCTAGAGTGGAAGTCCAGGAAAGAGGAGGCCTCAGACAGGAAAGAAAGAAACCTTGAAAGCTAGAGAAGGGAGACCATCTCTTTGGATTTAGACAAAGAGGGTTCTAGATATGCCCGACACTTCTGGAGTAGGAATACGGAATGGGGCTTCTGCCACACAAAGGCAGATTAGAAGCAGGTGGGGAATGAGTTTTAAGGGACCCAGTGGGCAATGAGAGAAAGCTAAACTTCTTTTATTTATTTTTTATTTTTTTAACGTTTTTATTTATTTTTGAGACAGAGAGAGACAGAGCATGAACGGGGGAGGGTCAGAGAGAAAGGGAGACACAGAATCTGAAACAGGCTCCAGGTTCTGAGCGGTCAGCACAGAGCCCGACGCGGGGCTCGAACTCACGGACCGCGAGATCATGACCTGAGCCGAAGTCGGCCGCTTAACTGACTGAGCCACCCAGGTGCCCCAGAGCTAAACTTCTTAATCCAGATCATCTGGCTGTGTGTTATTCTGTGTTACTGTGCTTGAGCAAAGCCTTATCTACATGCTGCCTTTTGGCCTCCCTTGAGTTGGGTCTCCTTCTCTGGGTTGGGTTGAGCCATGGCGGTCACAGAAGCGGAGCTGAGTGAAATGTCCACGTAAGAGGGAGAAGCCTGAGACTGGCCGCCCCTCTGTGTGTGAAGATGCTTGCTTCATGGACAACCCCTGAAAATTGGGTCTGATGCTTATCGGAGTTACCTGTCAAGCAGCACATCTCTGAGGTAATGCCTGGTGGGACTACCCCAATGAAACCAAAAAGTGATCCAGTGATGAAGAAAGATGCCCCTCCCCTTTGTGCTTGCTAGGCTGCTTTAGTGAATGACCTTCAGGACTTCCCTAATCCCATTGACCCAATGCCGGGAGTCATTTCTAGAGTCACTTCCCACCCTGCTGGACAGAAGGATCTTTTCTATACCCTGTATCTACTTCAGTTTTTGCATTATCATATGCTAATATATTTGTTAATGGTCTTGTCCCCTCTACCAGATTGTGTCCTTCTCAAAGGCAGAGTTTATCACTATACCTCCTGGCCATGGCACAATGTTTGATGCACAGCAGGCATTCAAGTAATATATTTTTAAAAGAAGGCAAGTGGGTGGTTAAGGCCATGGGCTTATATGGGCAGACATGTGTGGACAGTGCCAGGCACTGGAATCAAAGACTGCAGATAAAGTACTTAGTGCACCTAGCAAATGCATCTATGCATTGTATATACATATACGTATACATATACATACACATATTCTATACACCTACACCTACATATACACATACACATATACATATACACATCCACATCTGCATTGATGACCATGTTGTCCTTAATATTCTTGATCTTTTGTTCTTGTTGGAGAAATACTGCCTCACTGCCTCATTGCCTCACTGGGATGGAAATAAGGAGACCCTGCATGTAAAAACACTTACCTTGCCCAGATTTGAAATAAAGATGATGAAGGACCAAATTCAGAATTCTGTGACTTGGTATAGACTGCTGATAAAGGTTGGAATTGTAGTTGAGCACAAGTGAGTGATTCACTCCCTGGGTTATCTGAATCAGTGTACTTTAAAGTTCGGTGTAGACAGATGAGTGACCCAAGTCACAACATGTTCCTGGGAGCTGCAAAGCTAAGTTCCTAATATTCTACCCCCAAAAGAGAAATCAGATTTGAATCCTTTTTCTGGCTTCTTCACAGCCCCAAAAGAGCTCAAGTGAGCTGATGACACAGGAATGATCCTTTAGGGAGAAATATTTGAACAGTTATTGACATTTATCAAAGTCTTAGAATTTTTCCAATTGCCAGCATGGCCATTTTACGATTTTCCACGGTGTAGGGCTGGGGAGTGATAGGTTTTAGTTGTTTGGGGGTCCCAGGGAAATTAGTACCAGCTATTATTCAAAAAAATTTTTTTAATGTTTGTATTTATTTTTGAGACAGAGAGAGACAGAGCATGAACAGGGGAGGGGCAGAGAGAGAGAGGGAGACACGGAATCCAAAGCAGGCTCCAGGCTCTGAGCTGTCAGCACAGAGCTTGACGCAGGGCTCGAACTTGTCAACTGCGAGATCATGACCTGAGCTGAAGTCAGATGCTCAACTGACTGAACCACCCAGGCGCCCCCCAGCTATTATTTTAAAAGTAGTTTTAAGATTAGACATTTTCTGCAAATTATTCATGAAGTAAGCTGTTTGGTTGTAGCTTATTAGGAAAATCAGTGTGAAAGTAGTACCAAATGGCACCAGAAGCTCCAGAAATTCTGGGTGAGAGGCTGATGTTTACTTTTCAAGGAGGTCTGTTGAAACTTGCAGCTTTCAGGTTCACTGGTACATTCACAGAATCAAAATCTTTAAGGTTGACACTAAGAAAGATTGACAGTTTAATAAGGAATTGGCATTGATCCTCAAGATCAAATCGAGTGCTGCTGTCATTTTTTATCGATGCCAAAAGACCTAAAATCAACCTCTGCCCCAAATTCATTTTAAAGTTCCATTCCTCTCTTGCCAAAGACTGTCCATCTTCCTTGATTTGGTGTTTCAGCCTCTGCTGTTTCCATTTCAGTCTGTCAGTCTCCAGCACTATAACTGGGTGGGCACTCCTCCATGTCCGCTGAATCCCACGGAGAAATCTCAGTGACATTACTTTGAGGAATAAATGACCTTACGTCCTGATCTTCAACTTACAGCTTCAGCATCTTAACTTACTTCTAAACAGATACTGTCTTGATTCCATCCCGATTACCTCTTCTCTTCTCCTTGGAGTACAGGCTCTGGTGCTAAGCCCAGTGCCTCTAAGAAAGATCTCTCCTACTTCCTGATCTTGGTTGCTGTGGAGTGTCTGTTTCCTTCTGAAATTTCAAGCATCAAGCATACTTTCCAGGATGCAAGACTTGGTAACCTGCATCAGTTTTTTTCAGCAGCCCAAGAATTTTTCAGGACTCCTATTTATTTGTTTTTTCAAGGAAATTTTGGATTATCTTCTATGACTCTTCCCAATTTCTGCCTGCCACCCCACTAGTAATGTGTGACCAGAATTGGGAAAGGTTTGCTCTATAGAGACACTTCACTTTTCACTCTTTATTGGTCCTTGATGATGCTCTCACCTTCCCTAAACCCTCACCTTCTTTGTTGTGGAATTGTCAAATTGTGCACTTTAATTTTTTGAGAGCTACAGACTAGGGACAAATTCTGCACTCTTCTTAGTGACTCTCTTCATGTGTACCATGAAAATGGTTATATGTGTATTCAAATACTTAGTTGTCTCGTGTTAATGCAATTTATTGGACTCCACACTTGTTCAGTTACTAGTTAGTTACATGACTTGATTTGAACTAGTTACTTTGCCTCCCCAAGTCTCAGTTTCCACAACTATAAAATGAGGATAGTGGCATTTACCTCATAGAATTATTCAGAGGCTTACATTAGCTATATATGAGCAAGTACCTGCAAAAAGGAAAGTGACAATAAAATTAGATCTCACCCATTGTCTTACTGCTATATACATGAGAAGCTCTAAGGTGAAATGCAGTTACATAGTGATTTAAAAAGACTCCAGACAGTGTTTAGGGACATAACTACTTTGTGAAATCTGCAAATTTTGAATAAAGTAAAAAAGAGATTAGATATTTTAGGTATTTTTATGAAGCTTACCAAACATTTTGGATTGAGCTGTGCTTACATAAATTAAAATTTTAAATCAAAATAAAATTAGAAATGGAACTTTTAGGAAATTTTCCAAATTTTAGACAAAAAGCCAAACTATATACCATTTTGCAAGTCTGAAAATTTTAAAAGAACTATGCTTGCTCAAAATTGGCCAAAACCATGGCTTTGGAATGCTAAGGTTCACTCCAGAGATATCTGTAAATTTTCATTGCACACGAAAAGCAGGGACTAGTCAACAAGAAGCTTCTGTTCACAAAAGAAAAATCTCAAAAGAAACCATCTTTTACTAATAGAATTGGCCTACATTGTACAAGAGAATCACCCACAGACCCTGTCATTCATGGTATCAGCCGCTCTGCAGTTGTCTGTATGTGACACGATAACATCAGGCAAGTGCGGCCTGGTTGGGAAGGGATTGAGGAAGGGGCTGGCATTTTGCGATCCGTGACTTAACAGAGATGCTTAGAGAAGGTTCATCCATTCTACCAATGGGCAGTTTTTATGGGGCTTGAAATATATATATTTGGGAAGACCTGTTTACAAAAGAGAATGCAAAACTACAAACATAAAATTAAATCCAGGCCCTTGAAAGGGTCGCCAGGGAGTGAAGAGGCCTGAAGCTTAGGCTAAAATGGTCCCAACCAGCTCAATATGAAATGTGGAAGGAGCTGAAATCCTAGAGACTGATGGGGAAGTTCAGTTTAAGGCTGGTGGTAATGGTTGTCCCTCTCATCTCCAGTGGCTGAGCTGTTGTCAGAAAACTGGGAATTGCAAAAGATAAATTTGAGAATGAACACCAAGATGTTTGCTAATTATAATTTGTGTTTCATTACACTGTGCAAAATGTCAATGCTAAAATCACTTTTAAGCTAATAAAAATGCCAGGAACTGCCACATAATTTGGTTTCTATATGCAATTTATCAAAGTTCTGTAGATGCATTATAGTGCCATATGTGGTCTTTTAAAATAACTTGCAAACTACACGTAACAATAAATGGAGTCTTTCACCAGAGATCATGATTTGGGGGCCCATTGTGATTTCTAAGCTATTGGAAATATTTTTGTAGAGGGGAAGCATAATCTTATGTTCCTGTGAGTTCTTTTAGTAGCATAGATATCAGAAGGATGATTTTTAAAATTTCTTTTCAAACTCAGGGTTGGGAATTTATTTTTTGACTATTTTAATCTTCATGCTTAAATTAGTATGCCAACTATCATCAAAGTCTTTGGACTATTTTAATAATTTAAATGTTGTATTTCCCTTTTCAAACATCCCTTGAATGTAACCATATGGATTCTAGAGTCTGCAGATTCAGGTTTATTTTGGACACCCTCCTAGGATTTTAGGAATAACATTTATTTTAATCTTCTAGATATTTTCTTGGTAGAACACTTTGCTAAATGCCCTGAGTTAATTTAACCCTTGGGGCATCACAAGGCCCTGTTTTCAGAGAACTGCAAAGTCAAGTTGTCCCCTTTTCTCTTTTCCTTTTGACATCTCTTTCTTTGGTCCTTTCTTGCCTGGATTCTATGGAATAGCAGTTTGTTCCAACCCCTCACCCCTGTTTTGCTTGCAGGCAGCCTGCTTCCAACCATTGTGATGTACAATTAGTACTGAAGCCCATGCAGATAATAAGAGAATCATCATAAAAGCACTAAACAGAGCACATAACATTTCAGGCTGGATTTAGTCCCAAATACCTGGCGCTCTAAAGCAGGGAGGTACAGAAACCCAGAAGCCAAATAAGATCACACTCCAGTTAGCTGTGGAGGGTTGTGATTGTATAAACACACACACACACACACCCCACAATGGTCAAATTCAGACAGTAATCATGACTGCATGCAGAGCAAGTAAATATTATAAATTCGAAGCTAAAAAGGACCAAGAAAAAAAGGTAAGCCTTCAGGCTTAATGTAGTAATATTAAAACAGTAATTCTGGCCTAAGAGTGACAAGAGACACATTCAGATTAGATGAAAAGAGTGAAGCCCTTGTGGGGGTGGAACCCTGAGGTCTTGGGCAGACTTTAAACCAGGGGCCTGAACTACCACTTTGACCTTGGCCTGGCCATTTACATCTCTGTACATCAGTTTCCTCTTAAAAATGTAAATAAAAATACTTGCTTGCTTTGCTGAACAGCTTCCACCAAGCCTCCTGAGATGATTTTTCCTGCTGAATCAGAATCTACCAGGAGGTGTTTCCTTAGGGTGAGATGCTATTGCTTCTTTTCTAAATAAGTTCATTAAATCACAGTAATAACAGTTAATAGTCAGGTGCTTACTCTGGAGTGGGACTGAGGTTTGGAAAGGTGAAGTCACTTTCCCAAGTTCACATAGCTGTGTAGAGCCTGGGTTTGAACCTAGTCAATCTGATTCTGATTTAAGGGTGCTCCTGGAGCTTCCCAACCAGGTCTCCTCCTTCCCTCTGGGCTTTCTTGAGGCTGTCATCACAGGAGGGGCATTTGGTCGAGCCCTGGAGCCCCACTGGAGAGGTAGTTCAGTCTCTCCCTCCCTTTTCCAGCCCTGTGGTTGAGATGGGTGATAGGCCCAGGCTTGGAGATCAGGTGTTTAGAAAAGGCAGGGACAGTTCTGTGTGTTTGGAGGAGAAGGCCAAGTTTGTCCAGGTAAATCCAAGCACTTGTTTTCCCGGAGACCCAGGGATACTTAAGAAAAGCATGCAGGGCAGCATTAGGGGCTGATACATAAGAAATAGATCTTCGTCTTTCTTTCTCTTTCCTGGTGCTTTCTTTCACTTTACAAGGCAGTGTGCAGAGCTGAGAGCTGATGATTTATTAATTACATTTTCCAGATGGAATGGCAGCCTAAGGGGTGATTTTTGACCTAAAATAGACACTGAAAATGCAGAGATGCTCAGGATCTAGTAACTGACCTTAATATTTTCATCTTTGCAGCTAAGCCTGAAAAGACTGCCAAGTTGGAGGCAACCGTTCCTTTTCTGAGAGGTTGGTTTTATCCTGCAGAGAAAATAGTTCTTTACGAATACTCTCGAGCCTCAAAACCTCAATTTGTACCAAATTCGATCACAAGTCTGAATTATATTGACAACTTACTATTGCATTTATATCACAAGTTCTCTCCAGTTTAATTTTTAACAGAGCTCCAAAAGAGTGAGATCAGGATAGAGTCTTTCACTTTGGTAGAGGAATTATTTGCAAGTCTGCATGATATTGGTACCTTGGGTGTGCCCAGGGTCATTTTTGCCTAGTTTTTTTTTTTTTTTTGTTTGTTTGTTTGTTTGTTTTCACTGTAAGTCGGATCTGACTTGAGCACACTGTATTCACACCCAAAGTAAATGAAGCTATTCTGCAAAGCTTAAGAGTGTTTGTGTGTTTTGTATCCTTTCTAATCTCCTGATAAAGCGTCTGAAGCTCAGAAAACAAATCACTGGCCTCCAGAGGTTGCTGGAAGTTATTATTTTTGTTTGCTCAACGTGAAGATAGCTAACCCTCCAACACATCACATTGTGTGTGTTTTTCTCCTCGTGGCATTTGGTATTAGTCTTCAGCATGATATATACTTATTACCTCTTTTTTCCAGTTTTCGTGGTGTGCATTTTAATAGCAGAGGGGATTTGCTGTTGATTAGGAAGGAAAATAGAGGGAGAAAAGTTATTATTACGTTTAATGATCCTTTGCTTGCATAAAGAAGATTCTCTGGGGCTTCATTGGGAAAAAAACAAACAGGAGGTAAATATCCTAGATGTTTACAGGTTAAACATTCCATAAGTGGCTCAGAATCAGCCCTTCGTGGCAGTCTCGGGGTGGCTAATTGCTGAAGCATCCAAACCGTTTGAGCGACTTCATTTTCCCCAGGGATCGACACTCACAACAGGATAATGCTTACCCTGATAGAAGTGTCACAGTGGGGACTCAGCATAATTTGCTGATATGATATCAAAAATAGCATTAAGGTAATTACATTTTGCACTTGTAATATTTCACAGGCAATAATACAGCAGAAAATTGCACTTTTTTTTTTTTTGGTAACCTGATCATTTAGAACTTTAGCTGCAATGAAGCTGACATATTTGATGGGTTGTTGTTTCTTAAATGTGCGCTCAATTTATAAATGCATAAATGCAGTCATTACACTAACCATTTGACCGGGGTTAAAAGAACCAAAAGTAGTAAATGGGAACTGTTTCAATGGGTAGCATAAGAGGTATCTTTTTAATTGTAGTAGCAGAGAAATGAGAAGAGAACCTCCTTTGCCAAGGACAGTTTGGTATACTAGAAACACTGCCTGAAGAGGCCAAAGACATGAGATCTAGGCTGTCTTCCCCTACGTTTGCTGTGTGACCTTGTGTAAGCTATTGAACCTCTCTGAGCTGCTGCTTCATTTTTTTAATGTTTATTTTTGAGAGAGAGAGAGAGAGCTTGAGAGAGCATGTGGGGGAGGGGCAAAGAGAGAGGAAACACAGAATCTGGAGCAGGCTCTAGGCTCTGAGCTGTCAGCACAGAACCCGACGCAGGGCTCAAACACACGAATCTCAAGATCATGACCTGAGCCAAATTTGGAGGCTTAACGGACTGAGCCACCCAGGCACCCCTGAGCTCCTGCTTCAAACAATAGTGCTAGATAGGCCAATCTTTTGTAGAGCATATCAACTGTAATATCTGTGATTCCAGAAAGGATTAAAATTTTTTTCAATTTAGGTATTGAGTTTTTAAATTGCAAAACATTTTCAGGAGTTTTATTTCACCACAAAGGTAAATTTTCTTTTTGCTAAGTGGGCATCATAGCCCTCTGAATATTGGGGCTCACACTGTGTTTTCTTTAGACTCTTGAAATTTTGGCAGTGGCTTCGGGTGAAAAATGTTACTGATTTAACTTCCCTGAAGAAACCTTCATCCTTCTGTTGTTCCAGGTGCACTTGGTGAGGAGTCTCAAATGCTGCCACTTTCTTAAACCACTCCTGTCACTACTTTCTCATCCAGGCATTTATTTGGCAAACCTTAGGGCGCCTGGCTGGCTCAGTTGGAAGAGCATGTGATTCCTGATCTCGGGGTTGTGAGTTCAAGCCCCACGGTGGGTGTAGAGATTACTTAAGAATAAATAGACAAATAAACTTAGATAAACTTATATATATATAGTTTCATTATTTGGCAAATCTTTATTGAGCAACTATTATGTGAGAACACTGTGCTAGGCTCTGAGCATGCAGTAGTGAACAGGATACAGCCCCTGCCCTCCTGCAGCTTAGTCACAACAGTGTATATGTATACACACACACATACACACACACATACACACACACATACACGTGTGTGTGTGTGTATGTGTATATATATATTTACAACATGTATAAATATATATATATTTACAACAGGATATTTTTAATTGCAAGAGACAGAAGTCCACTCATTAAAGATAATTAAGGGGATTTCTCAAAGACACTAGGACATCTCCTGCAAGCCAAGGGCAGGAAGTAGAGCTGGTTGTTATAGACACTGGAACAAAGCACTTGGTACTTTCAGGGCCCAGGCAATGGCTCCCTCTTGCCTTCTCCCTGAGGCTACATATCTCTCATCACTGCTGCTCATTTCCTTCATTCTTATCTTTGCAGAACACATGTGTCTGTCCACACTCATCCACTTGCAAAGAAGACCCACTGCTAGCCAATGTGACAACTTTGTGCAAATTAGGAGAAAGTGCCCCTTCCTGGGCACACAGCGTGGCAAGCTGGGTTCGGTGCTCACTTGCCCCTCAGTTGGGTGCTCTCGTACATTTGGCCCTGTGTACACGTGGCCTTATCTTTGTGAACCCAACATGATGTCTTCAGCTCCCAACTCCACATGACCTTCTAGCTAGATTTCCCACAGGGCAATGACCATGTCTTCATGACTCAAACTCAGTTTCCTCAGAGAGAGAAGTCAGTTGGGCCAAGTGTCCCATGAAGGCAATTGAATGTGTCCAGAGAGAGTGAGAAGCAGACCCATGATAAATACTGTTCTGGGGGTAGACGTTGTACATCTCTAGGAAACGCACTGCTGCCTGGGCTGGACGTTCCTTAGAGGGGAGACGCTGTAGGGGATGTGCGGCATCTGAATCAGAAGCTGTGTGGAATGCGGCATGTACCTGAGCCCTGATCTTGCCCCTAAATCACTCAGACCCAGTGGGTTTGGAAGAGCAAGACGTTGGATGATAATGTCCAGTGTCAGAAAACCTTAGGGTCTGCTGTGAAAAGAGGCAGAGAAGGTCACTATATAGTGATAAAGTCATCAATCCTCTGCACACTCTCCTCCTACAATCTCGTCTGAGAAGTAGACCCCTGCCATGGGCATTTCATAGTTGTCTCCTTTCCATACAGCAGTTCTCATGGGATCAACAAAACACAGGAAGCAGGAACATATGTCACGGAGAGGAATCTGTTTCTTGAAATGCAGTCCTCAAAAATCTCCACCCTAAAACCCATGCATCTTATAAATGTAGGAGAAGCTCCTGTGAAAGGTGCAGGCATTCATCAGGGGTACTTTTTTTTCCCTCCTAAGTTTATTTATTTATTTTAAGAGAGAGAGAGAGAGAGAGAGAGGGAGAGAGAGAGAGAGAGAGAGAGAAAGCCGAAGTGGGGGGAGGAACAGAGAGAGAGGGACACAGACAGAGTCCCAAGCAGGCTTTGCACTGTCAGTGTGGAACCTGACCAACCTAACCCAAGATGTCTGATGCTTGAAGACTGAGCCACCCAGGCACCCCAGGGGTATCTTTTTTACCTGCCAGCTGTAAGCTTTTTAGATGGAGATCTGTTGAAAGGCCTATTTTAGCTGCTAAAAAGTAACTGAGAAGATTCTATCTTGAGAGGTATTATCTCGTATCAGGAGTTGTGTCAGAGCATATTCATATATCTGATATCTTTATTCAAAAACAAACAAACAAACAAACAAACAAATAAATAAATGTGAAAAGCCCTCCCCCCCCAAAAAAAACACCCGTTGATTGAGTTAGACTTACCCCATTAGGAAGTTGGCTTGGGTCAAGGTGGCTGAGTGGATTCATGTTTTGGCCCAATATCTCTGCTCCAAATCCATAGTAATGAGAGATAAAATATTAAAGTAGAAAACCAAAAAGATTTAAAAGGCTAGGCTCAGAAATAAGATAATTCTGTGGACAAGAAGTGCAACATGAATGGGGTGGAGTCCTTGGGCTTGGTGACTCTGGGTCTGGAAGTCAACAAGGACGGTTAGGAGGTCCACCTCTGGGGGTAAAAAACATTAATAGTGTTCACTGGGCCACATTCACTGCTGCTTCAGTGGCCAGCCTAGCTAGCTAGGCTGTGGAGCTAGCCTGGATCTAGGCTGTGGCTCCTTCGTGGAAGGGACTAAAAGTGCTGACCACTGCGTGGGGCTGTGCCAGCGTTTCTCACCCTAATGCTAATAACACTGTGTACCAGATAATTCTTTGTAATAGGGTTGTTCTCTAACAGTAGGATGTTTAGCAACATCCCTGGCCTTTACCCACCAGATGCTGCTAATAGCAAACACCCATCTTTTGTTGTGACAATGACAACTACTCCAGACATTGCCAAATATCCCCTGTGGGAAAATCAGCCCTAGTTGAAACCACTGGATTATAAAGTGATGGAGGTTGGAGAACACAGAATCTCCCAAGTAAGAACTTAGCCAGGTTGCCCCCTGCCTCATGACTGAATCTATGTTTTTGCAATAGTACATGGTACAGGAACTCTGAGATATCATTAAAAGATGGTTTGGGGAGCACCTGGATGGCTCAATTGGTTAAGTGTCTGACTTCAGCTCAGATCATGATCTCATGGTTTGTGAGTTCAAGCCCTGAATTGGGCTCTCTGCTGTCAGCACAGCGCCTGCTTTGGATCCTCTGTCTCTTCTCTCTCTTCCCCTCCCCAACACATGTTCCTCTCTCTCTCTCTCTCTCTCTGAAAATAAAAATTAAAAAATAAAAAAAATAAAAGATCTGTTTGGGGTGGACTTTGTGGAGATAATTGGAAAGCTGTCAGACAAGGGGAGCAATGAAAGGCAATCAATAAATAACAAATAAGAAGTATTGGAAATAAAATATTATAGTCACTGAATCAAAAAAGTAACAGGACAAACTCTAGATTATAACAGCTGAAGACAGAATTCATGAATTGGAAGATAGCACTGAGATAATTCAAAATGTAGATGAACAGGGAGAACATTTTAATAAAACAAATCAGTAAGGTTTTTAAAAAAGTTAACAGACATGGAGGATAGACCAAGGACTACAATATAGGAATTGGTACAGAAATAGTATCTGAAAAGAAACTGAAGACATGACCTCTTTAGGTTCAAAGTGTATGACCAAATTCCAAGCAGTAAATATAAAGAAAAACTCACATCTAGATACATCATAGTAAAACTGTAATACAAAAACTATAATTTCTTGTAAGCAATAGTAAAGACCAGCAGACACTAAAATAATATGTTCAAAGTGTTGAGTGACAATAACCATTGACCTAAAATTTTTCTACCCCACAAAGCTATTCTTCTAGAGCAGTGTTCTGCAAATTTTTTTCTGAAAGGACCAGATAGTAAATTTTCAGTCTTCAAGGCCATATAGTCATTTTCACATGATAACATCTGTGTCACATTTGGGATGAAGATAGAAATACTGAATAATTTGAGACTTTGTTGTACAAATATACAACTAAGTAGGTAGGCTAAAATATTAAGGATAACCAGTAGAAGAATAACAATACAATCTATTGGTTTTAAGCCACTGAATAGACAAGAGGAATTATTAAAAATTTTGTCAATCTATGGGGCGCCTGAGTGGCTCAGTCAGTTGAGCGTCTGACTTCGGCTCAGGTCATGATCTCGCAGTTTGTGAGTTGCTGACAGCTCAGAGCCTGAAGCCTGCTTGAGATTCTGTATCCCTCTCTCTCTCTGCCCCACCCCTGCTTGTGCTCTGTCTCTCTATGTCTTTCAAACATGAATAAACATAAAAAAATTTCTTAAAAAAATTGTCAATCTAAAAGAAGCCAGAAAAAGAAAGGAGATAAGCCAGGAAAATGGATTAGCTAATGGAAAAAACAAAATATGAAGGCATAAACAACTCAGTAATCACAAGAAATGTAACCCATTAAATGACAAAGACTACCATATTGGATCAAGACTAAGTAAAAATAAAACACCACAAAGTCCAGCTAGATTTGGGCCCCAAATTTTAAAGGACTATCTATCATAAATTGCATTAGAAGGCAAAGACTTTCAGATTATTTCTCTGCTCTGGTTAATGTCCAGTTCCTGCAGAAGATTTAATGTCTTGTGGTGAGATAAATTCCAGTAGCCTCTTTCCTGAACTGATAGCTCAAAAGTGAGAGAATTTGATTAGAAGACACCTAAGGTCTTTTCAGCTCAAAAGTTCCTATATTTAATATTCTCCCAATGTGGCATCATTGTGGGCAGGGCTTTATGCTGGCATTCTGGAGAATCAAGGGAACACTGGATCCTACTGTCCACTTTAATGGAGGCTGGCCTTGTCACTGGGCCATGTAATGTTTCAGTTGTAGTCTCAATTTTCACATTGTCACTGACCTATGTTAAGGAGCCTTTTGCAGATGGACAGATGCTTGTTACTACCATACGCTTATAGGCAGCGTGGAGATTGACCTGTGAGAGGCAGGAGAGAGGGCTTTTTACTCCTAATATGTTATGAAAGTTTGATCAGAGTGGGAATTTTCTGTCATGGGTGATTAGTATCAGCTCAGATTAATATTCACTTTCCCTAATTCAGTATGAAAAGTGCCAACATAAGAACACTTTGCTATGAGATGGAGAGAGAATGCAGAGTGATGCCGCTCACAAGGTCTAGTGTCTCCTTTCTAAAAAAATGAGAGCCTCCTCCCACCCCATTTATTCGTTTTTGGAAAAGCTTAACCTTTTTTAATATTGGATTTTTCCACCTTTATTGATACAGAATTGGCAAATAACATCATGTAACTTGAAGGTGTGCATTTGTATATTTGTATAGATTGCTAAACGATTATCACAGATTATTTAACACATCTATCACCTCACAGTTATAATTTTTGGTGTGTGGTGAGAACTTTTAAGATCTATACTGTTAGCAGGGTGCTTGGGTGGCTCAGTTGGGGAGCAGACACTCAGTTTCAGCTCAGTTTATGATCTCACGGTTTGTGAGTTTGAGCCCTATGTCAGGCTCCATGCTGACAGCACTGAGCCTGCTTGGGATTCTCTCTCTCTGTCTCTCTCTCTGCCCCTCTCCGACTCTCTCTTTCTCTTCAAATAAACATTTAAAACAAACAAAGATCTACGCTATTAGCAACTTTCATATATATAATGTTGTAAACTATAGTCACAGTTATGTACATTATGTCTCCAGAACTTACTCATCTTATCATTAGATGTTAGTGTCCTTTGACCACCTTCACCCATTTCTCCTGCTTTTCTCCTCTGGCAGCCATCAATCTGCTTTCTGTTCCTAGGAGTTCAGTTTTTTTAGATTTCATATATACATGAGATCATATGGTGTTCATTTTTCTCTCTCTGACTGATATCATTTACACTAACTTGAAAAGATAAATGCATCCCCATATGACAACATGGATTAACCTTGAGGGTTGTTGCAAATGGCAAAATTGCCTTTTTTATGGCCAAATAACATTCCACTGCATATGTGTACTACATTTTCTTTATCCCTTCATGGATGGATAAAGACTTAGATTGTCTGCATATCTCAGCTGTTGTAAATAATGCTGCAGTGAACATGGGGATACATTTATCTTTTCAAGTTAGTGTTTTAATTGCCTTCAGATCAATACCCAAAGTGGAATTGCTGGATATATAGTAGTTATATATATATATATTTTTTTTTTTTTGAGGAACCTCCATATTGTTTTCCTTGGTGGCTACACCAATTTACATTTCCTCCAAAAGTGCACAAGGGTTTTCTTTTCTCCATATCCTCACCAGCACTTGTTATTTCTTATCTTTTTGATAATAGCCATTCTCTTGGGTATAAGGTAAAATCTCAGTATGGTTTTAATTTGCATTTCTCTGATGATTAGTGATGTTGAGCACCTTTTCATGTACGTATCTGTCTTCTTTGGAAAAATGTCTACTCAGATCCTTTGCCCATTTTTAAATCAATTGTTTGGGTTTTTGTTTTTTAGTGTTTTTTTTTCCTGTTTGTTTTGCTATTGAGTTGTAGTTCTTTATATATTTTGGGTATGAAGTCCTTATTAGATATGTGGTTTGCAAATATTTTCCAGCTTCTCTTTTCATTTTGTTGATTTTTTTTTAGTTCGATGTAGTCCTACTTGTTTATGTTTGGTTTTGTTGCTTGTACTTTGTTGTTAATATCCATGAAACCATTTTGAGAAGGAATGCATTGAGATGGCTTTGGGTAATACGAAACTGTAATAATATTAACCCTTCCAATCCATGAATGCAGTATCTTTTTCCGTTTACTTGTGTCTTCTTCCATTTATTTTATCAATGCTGATAATTTTCAGTGTTGATCTTTCATCTTCTCGGTTAAGTGTATTCCTAATTATTTTATCGTTTTTGATTGTTTTCCTTATTTCTTCTTCTGATAGTTCCTTGTTAGTTTATACAAACTCAACTGATTTTGTATGTTAATTTTCATACCTTGCAACTTTACTGAATCCCTTTATTAGTTCTCATTTGTGTTGTTAATCTTTTCCCTTTGTTTCCTGTTCTCTATTTCAATTACTTTTGTCCCAATCTTTGTTACTTCCTTCCTTCTGCTAATTTGGGGCCTAGTTTGCTCTTGTTCTAGTTCCTGGAGATGTTTATTTGAGATCTTTCTTTTAATTTAAACTTCCCTCTTAGAACTGCTTTTGCTGTATCCCACAAATTTTGATAGGTTGAGTTTTCATTTTCATTTGTCTCAGGTATTTTTTTTTATTTTTCTTTCGATTTCTTCTTTGATCCATTGGTTGTTCAGAAGTGTGTTTCCATGTATTTGCAAATTTTCTCACTTTCCTCCTGTTACCAATTTCTAATTTCATACTATGTGGCCAGAAAAGATAACTTGATATAGTTCCTGTCTTCTCAAATTTGATGAGACTTGTTTTGTAGCCCAACAACATGATCTATCCTAAAAGATATTCCGTATATACTTGAGGAGAATGTGTATTCTGCTGTTGTTGGGTGGAATGTTCTATATATGTTTGATACGTCCATTTGGTCTATAGTGTTGTTCAGATCCATCGTTTCTTATTGACTCTGGACAATCTATCTGCTGCTGAGAATGGGGTATTAAAGTACTTAACTGTTATTGTATTACTCTTTATTTTTCCTTTTAGTTCTGTATTTGCTTTACATATTTAGGTGTGCTGATGTTGGAGGCATATAAATATGTAGAATTGTTATATATTCTTGATGGATTGACCCCTTTATCATTATGTAATGACTTTCTTGTCTCTTTTTATCATTTTTAGCTTAAAGTCTATTTTTTTCTGATGGAAGTATTGGTACCACTGATTTCTTTAGGTTACCATCTGCTTGAAATATCTTTTTCCATCTTTTTACTCTCTGTCTTTGTATGTCCTTAAAGCTAAAGTGAGTCTCTATAGGTAGCATATTATTAGATCTTATTTTTTTACCCATCCAACAATTTGTGTATTTTGGTTGGAGAATTTAATCCACTTACTTTTAAAGTGATTATGAATAGGCAAGAACATACTATTGCCATTTTGTTAAGTGATTTGTAGGATCATTTGCACCTTCCTTTCTTGCTGCCTTTCTTTGTGGTTTGAGGATTTTTTTTTAATGTGGTGGTATGCTTTAACCTTTTTAGCATAATCTTTTGTGTATCTGCTACAGGTTTTTTGTTGTTGTTATTGTCACCAGGAGGCTTACATAAATTATCTTATATTTAAAATATTTTATTTTAAGCTGATAACATCTTAACTTCCATAGCATACAAAAACTTTATACTTTTGCTTTTTAAAAATGTTTGTTTATTTTAGAGAGAGAGAGAGAGAGAGTGAGTGGGAGAAAGGCAGAGGGGGGGGGGGGAGACACAGAATCTGAAGCAGGCTCCAGTCTCTGAGCTGTCAGTACAGAGCGTGATTTGGGCTCTCTCTATACAATGTTAATTAGCACCCTTTTACTTCAGCTTGAAGCACACCCTTTAGCATATCTTGTAAGCCAGGTCTAGTGGTGATGAACTCCCTTAGCTTTTGTTTTTAGGGGAAAATCTTTCTCTTCATTTCTGAAGGGCAGCTTTGCCAGGTATGATATTCTTGGTTAACATTGTTTTTCATTTAGTATTTTGAATATATCATCTCACTTTTTCTTGGCCTGCAAACTTTCTGTTGAGAAATCTGTTAATAGATTTATTTCCATTCACAAATTAATAAGAATAAGAGTATTGATATGTAACAACCATATAAGGAGTACTTATTATGTACCAGGGACTAAATTATTTACAACTATTAAGTCATTGGATTCCCTCCAACACCACTGTTATCTCATTTTATGTATGTGGAAACTGAAGCTGAGAGGCTTATCCAAGTTCACTCAGCCAGCAAGCAGCAGTGTAGTACCCCAATCAGAGCAGGTGGGACTGGTATTCAGCCAGTGGGAGCACGGCTGCCCCTTTAGTGGATGTAAAGGCTGTAGGTTTCTGTTTGTTTGTTTCTCTGTTTGTTGTTTTTGTGGATCCTGTAGGCTCTAGACAGGATTTCTCAACCTTGACCCTATTGACGTTTTGAGTCAGAAAATTCTTTGTTGTGGGGGCTGTCCTGTGCCTTATAGGATGTTCAGTACATCTCTGGCCTTTACCCATTAGCTGTCATAATCACTTCATCCCCCCAGCCTGGGTTGTGAAAAACAAAACTGTCTCCAAAATTACCAAATGTCCCTGGGTGGCAAAGTCTTTCCTGGTTAAGAACCACTGTTCTAGGGGCGCCTTGGTGGCTCAGTCACTTAAGCACCTGACTGTTGGTTTAGGCTTAGATAATGATGATCTCAAGGTTTGTGAGTTTGAGCCCCACATTGGTCTCTGTGCTGACAGTGCAGAGGCTGCTTGGGCTTCTCTCTCTCTCTCTCTCCCTCTGCCCCTCCCCTGCTTGTTCTCTGTCTCTCTGTCTCAAAATAAATAAATAAATAAGTAAACATTTTTTAAAAAAGAAAATGCTCTAGATCAAGCTCTTCCACCCTCTGCTGGAGTGTCTCACACAGCCCGATGTAAGTCTCACTTCCTTCCTGACTCTCTACATTGACAAGGGGCGATTGTTTGCAGAGGTGGGAGCAACTCCAAGTTTTATTTCAGTTGAGAGTGAGTTTCCTGAGTCTTGAGATTTTCTTGTGATAAAGGCACCCAGGCTTCTACTGGTCCAGTAAAAACGAAAGACTTCTTCATGTTGGTGTCAGTCCCCCTGGGTTGTCTGCCCAGCAACTCCTTCCTGGGAATTGCCCCCCATGTCCACAATCGGCTATGTGTCTGGCCATAGCTGAGAGCCCAGGGTAGACATCTCACTGCAACCTAGCCAGTCAGTTCTGTCTCCCAGGAAATTGGCAGTGGCACCAGAGTGAGTCTCTCCTGGTGGCTAGAGCTGTGACCTGCCAACGTAGCAGCTCTAGTGGCCACCTTCCTGCCTGTGCACTGACCAGTATAGAGCAGTGGTTCTCTAAGTTGGTGCTTAGACCAGCAGCAGCATTGCCTGGGAACTGGTGGAAAATGCAAATTCTCAGGCCCTTCCTCAGACCTACTGATTTGGGCACTCTGGAGAGGAGCCCAGCAATCTGCATTTTAACAAGTCCTCCAGGTGATTCTGACACACACTAGGTTGGTAGAGAGGGAGAAAGAGACCGAGGGAATATGATCCATTAGAGAAAGAGAGAGCTCCTGTGGATGGGGTAATGTCCCAGTTCTCAGTTCCATTCCTCCTGATGCCCAGATGGCCACGTGCCTTCTTCTGCCTTTGCTGACACACTTCTACGTCCTAATAACAAAATATGCCCTGACATATTGTTTCCTTTCCCTTAAGTTGATTCAAGTCAGTTTCTTTTGCTTGCAGGTAATTCCTTACTCATTCACCTCACAATAGGACTATATACAACTCATGCAGAGAGGAAATTATATGGAGTGATATCATCCCAGCTGCTTGGGAAAAGACCGTAATTTTATTTAAAAAAGTTTTTTAAGTTTACTTATTTTGTGTGAGAGACTAAGTGTGAGTGGGGAAAGGGCAGAGACAGAAGGAGAGAGAGAGAGAATCCTAAGTAGGCTGTGCACTGTCAGCACAGAGCCTAA
Organism: Acinonyx jubatus; assembly: GCF_027475565.1. NCBI lineage: Eukaryota > Metazoa > Chordata > Mammalia > Carnivora > Felidae > Acinonyx > Acinonyx jubatus. Next base: position 28,610,491 of record NC_069390.1, read on the forward strand.
CATGGCGCTCGAACCCACAAACCACGAGATCATGACTTGAGCCAAAGTCACATGCTTTACTGACTGAACCATTCAGTTCCCCCAAGACTGTAATTTTATCAAGGACTATTGGAAATATTTAAAACCTCCGGGTAAAATACCCACTTTTTGTTTTTATTATCAAGAGCAAGAATTTGTGTGTGTGCGTGTGTGTCTATTTACAGAAGCTTATCTACTAAAAAATAAAACACCTTTCCCCCCTCTTATCTTTCTTTGTAATTTTTATTCATCAGTACTTAAAGGTGTTTTCTTGACTTTTCTGTCACTTGTCTGTCCTAGGTTAGCCTGCAGTTAAGGCCAATCTCAGTCAGCTGACAAATATTTATTGAATGCCTATGATGTGCCAAGTGTTCAGAATCAACTGGTCATGGTTTCCAGACAGTCTCTTCGCAAAGAAATTATAGTTTTTTGGAGAGAATGCAGTCTTACTGTATTGTATGTTATAACACAGTGTGATAAGTCCAGGGTTGGGTTTGTGTACCAGATTCAGAGGAAACCCAGAAGAAAGAGTGATGAAAAGAGTGGGGAAAAGGGGAAGGAGGGATGATGGTCAGAGAAGGCTTTCTGGAAGAATTTCCACCTGAATGCAAGACTTGGAGATATGATTAGGTATCCACCAGGCAGAAAAGGTGAGGGAAGGAGGGTGTTTAACTGGTGATTTGAGAGTATTCCAAGGGACAGATGTGATATTTTGTTCCTCACCCCGTTCTTGATTCTGACTGACTTGGAGGTATATTACTGACAGAAACACTGAAAATCAGGCAAAGAATTTTCTAGTTTCTTAAGACCTCTAGAAACTGTTTCCATTATAGCAACGGCAACTCCTCTTCCTGGACATAATTTATTAACTGGACTTTCAACATGACGTAGCTGAACATAACTGGCCTTTTAAAGTCATCCTCGTAAGGAGAATAGACTGTATGTTGGTTTATCTCGACTAGGAGAAAAATAAAAAGTATGAAGGGGAAAAAATTCCCTATTAAGTTTTATAATTATAATATGAAAATTCAGTTAATTTCTTTTATCATGGTGAGTCATTAAAGACTGAAGTAGGTTCCCAGTCTTTTGTTTCCAGAACAATCCCCTAGAGGCTTAGTGCTCCGTCATCCGAATGGGCCTGATTAAAGCGGGGAACCTCTATCTTCAGATTACTGCCCTCCATCATTAGCATTACGTTATCTTGCTCTTCAGACTGATTTTTAATTTTTATGCTTGCAATTATAAATGATTTACAGGGACATTCATCGCCCGACCTGTCCTGAGTCATTAAATTCACCTAGGTTGAATGGCCCGATGTGCACCTGAAATTAACCAAATCAGTGACATTATCTTGCTGGATTTTCAGAGGCTTTAGAAATAGAGGAGACTCCTTTCTCCCTCTCAACTCCTTGGCTTAATGGGAAAATATTTTTAATTGATAAAAGAGGTAATTAGCCAAGGCTAAGAGGTGCACACTAATTGTGCAGTATATATCTTGCAGAGTTAGTTTGACCATGGTTTTTGGAATAGAAGGGAAGATGACCCAAATACAGACCTGGCGGTAGTCACACGAGGCTAGTGTGAATGAGTTTAGTCTCCCTCAATTAAGTCCAGGGGAAAAACTGTACTAAAGTTATGGGCGCCTACTATGTGTCAGAAACACAGAACTCTCACCCACTTCTTTGCTCCTGTCAGTGCTGTGATCTATACTGGTTTGCTATAAGGAATGGAAACTTCAGATGAAGTAGAAATAGGGATGTCACTCAATCCAAAGAGGAAGGAGCCAAGGGCAGCTCTCCCATGTTATGCTACCATTCAGAAGCCGTGCCATCGTTCTCGTTCTGCTTCTCTCTTATCAAAGCTCTCTTTTTCTTGACTGGCTTCCTCTGCTCATCTCTTTGGCGCTTCGGCCCAAATAGCTGTGCCCACCCCACTCACCCAGGGCCTTTCACCTGAGGCACCCACCACTGGTTTGGCAGCAGCCTTACTGTTTTTAGTTGAAATTCTGTGTAGAACATCAGTGGTCCCTTATCAGCTAGTGATTTTTCTTCCCTTGGGTCAGAAAGATACCACTTGTCCACCATGGCCAAAAGGGACAGAAGTTATGGGCAAAACAACTAGAATGAGGATAACGCATCTTTAAAACAGGTGTGAACCCATTTTCCAGATGAGAAAACTGAGGCTAATGGAGATTATTTGTTAGAGGTCATATAGCCAGAAAGTATCAGAGGCAGGAACTAGGGACACGTTGGGACTCACTACAATCTCCTACTTTTCACTTGATGTGCTGACTGCGCCACATCCGTGCTATTTGTTACACGAGGTATAAGAACAGGGGAGGCTCGACAGCCAGGCTGAGTGCTGGTTAATTCAGTCAGGGACCTAGTGACCACTTTGGCAGTGTAAGCAACACCATCCTTCCCCTTTTTCTTACTGCTTTCTGTGTCTGTTCAGGGACACCGACATGGCATGTCCCACCCTCCTAAAACCAGAGATGAAAACGGAGACATCTTTCACATCTTGAGCTTTGGAAACAGCCCAAAGAAAATCTGGTTGAAGGGTCACAAGATATATGTGTAGGGCTCTGACAGCGAAGTTTGATAAGAAAGGGGACCAGGAAACAACATTTTCCTCACCGCCAGAGGATGAAGAAGACCTGTGCCTCCATTTACCAGCTCTGACACTTACTAGCTGGATGACTTTGGACAATTGCTTCACTTTCTGATCCTCTGTTTCCCCATCTGTAAAATGAAGATGATAATAGTTACGAAAACTAGATGAGGCAGTGTGTGGACCACCACCAACTGTCCTTCACACAGTAGTTGACTCTTCCCTCTTCACTGTCTTGTCAAGACACTAAAGCCCTGGCCTGATAATAGTTGTGGCCTTGATATTAGCCATTGCTCTGGGTCTGAGAATCCCCTGGCAAGTTCTCCTAATTAAGGGATTCAGCTTCTATTTATCCAGCATCCCTTTCCTCCTTTAGGTAACAGCACCCCCTTACTTGGTGAGAAGTGCCTCGTTCTTCCATGTGGTTCTGGCGAAGCTGCCAATTCAGCACCACACCAAGGCCTGGGCTGTCATGATACCCACCTGCCTGGCCTCACTGATTGGACCAGAGATGGGCACATGAGTGAAGGTGGACCAGCGAGGATTTATATTCAGATATTGGCATGCTGGAGCTTGCTCCCTTCTGGATGAGTGTGAGGCTGGGCTGATGCAGCCTTGCTGCAGGAGGACATGTCTGCAGGAGCAAACAGAAACAGAGTTAAAAAAGGAAGGCGGGACAGGGCTAATTTCTGAGAACAAGATTCCAATCCCTAGCGTCCTAGGCTACTCCTAAGCTTCCCAGTTACATGAGCCAATAAATTCTCCTTTTCTGCTTAAGCCTTTTGAGCTTTCTATCACTTGTAACTGGAAGAGCCTTGAGGAAAAGAGGGTCAGTTTTCTCTAGGCAGGTACTTGGGTGAGGTTTAGGTCCCAGGGACCACCCTTCCAGCCACAGCCTTTTGGCTACTGAAGGCCACGAAGGGCCCCATGTAGGAGTGGTGCTGCCACAGTGATGTTCTATTTGCTGCTACTCACACTCTTCCAGAAAGTAAGCATGGGCTCTGAGTCCCCCTGCCACTGCCTTCCTTCCTTACCTCCTAAGCTGTAACCTCAGCACAGATGCAATGTACCTTACCATCCACTAGCACTATTTCCGGCCACGGTCCAGCACCTCCTATTAATCTCTGACTGGATACCACTTGAAAAGTATGCTCCATTTCCTATCACAAAACCATTTAATTGGATCATAGATGCTTGCACTCACAATTTCTTCATCATTACAAACCATCATTGATGAGGTGAAATGGGCTGTCTGTTGTAGCACACAGGAAGCTCCCCACCCCCACCTCTGTGTCCAAATGCTCCCTGTCAGCCACCTCTCGAATCTGCACCTGTGCATGTGCCTCCGTCACAGCTTTCCCTTCCCTTCTCATAGGCCTGCCTGCCTGGTCTTCCCCTAGGTATCGAATCATTTGGAATTTCTCCAAGCATCTTTTAGCCCATTTCCAAACCAAGGCTCATTCACAAACTCCCTATGTTCTTCTGACCAAAATACATGGTTTCTTCATGAGGCAGTCTCAATGGATGGGCTTTGGAGTCAAATAGACTTATGTTTGCATTTCATGGCTATCAATCCTCTAGTTATGTGACTCTAGACAAGCCTCAGTTTTCTCATCTCTAACACGGAGATGCAGAGATTCAGGTACATTTGGCTTTGATGTTTGGGAACAGCCCCCTCCTCCTGGATCTGTCACTATTCAAGTATTTCCAGTGGAGCCCTACCTCGCCTCTCATTCTCTCCTTCCTTGCTCCTAGGAAACCATTTGTCTCCTAGATTTCCTCACAGCGCTTGGACCACACCCCCCCCCCAGTCTTATTCTTCTTGGAGATTTCTTCTTTGTGTGCCTGTGTCTTAGGTTGGGTTCCCCTAGAAGCATACCTTGAAGTGAGTTTGGGTGGAAGTGGTTTATTTGGGAGGTGATGCTAGGACAAGCAAGTAGACTAGACAAGTGAGAATGTGACGTGAAGGGAGCCAGGGCAGATAGGAAGGAGGAGGTGACTTCCATGGGCAACGAGGGCTCATCCCAAGGAGACCTCTGGGAGATGGGGTGGGACACACTGGAGTGAGGAAGCTGGGCTAGTTACGCTCTGCCTCCCACCTGTCACTGGCTGAGGGCGATTAACCCTGGCATTTCTGGCCTGAAGCAAGCTCAACCTGAAAGCAAGCCCCGGGAAAGCAAGCTTTAGGAAGATGCCGTTGGCACAGCTGGAAACAGTGAGCGCTGAGCAGCCACGGGCAGGGCTCTGAGGGCATCTGTCAGGGTGTTGCCCTCTGTTCTCTTTTCTACCTATACTCAGTGCTCTCCATGAGCAATCCCAGATGCTTTATGACTTGAACACCCATCTGTATACCAGCAATTCCCACATCTCTGGCCCCAGCTACACGCTCCTTCTTGGGCTCCAGGACTCTGTTTTCCACTGCCTGCTGAGCCTCCCCACTGGGCTGTTCCATAGGCATCTGAAGGAAATACTTCCGAAGCTAAACTCATCATCCTTTCCTTCCTTCCCCATCCCAAACCAAATATTCCTTTTATAGTTTCATTCTTGGTGGACAGTATCACTATATTTCCATTCTCCTAAGCTAGACATTTCAGAGTCATCTTTCTGCAGCAGCCCTATGATTCACCCTCTTGTCATCAAATTCTCCTGCTCCAACCTATCCTATGTTTAGCTGCCAGAACTATTTTCATACACACTGCCTACACCACTTTCCTGTAAAGATTGTCTATTATCTTTTGTAAAAGACACCTCTTGAAGTATCTGTCTTGCTCAGTAACCCTGGTAACTTACCCCTATATGCACAAAAATGGGCCTATAGCTGCCATATTATCCCTATGACTATCCCCATTCTCGCCATCACAGTTAATTGGACAAGCCGCACTAGTCAGATTCGCCCAGGGGTTTTGAATTGAGGCTGAAAGTTCTTGGCCAAAGAGAAAGCAGAACTTGGGCTGGGGATGGCAATGTTTGCTTGGACACATGACCCAGGCTTGGCCAATCAGAGTACTCTACTCCTTGGCTACAGTGATTGGTTCAGAAGCAGTCCATGGCCCCATGCCAAGTCACCCCCTGAACTGCTGGAACATTCAGATGAGAGGCTCTTTTCTGGGTGTGGCATTAGCTCCGCAGATAATTTCAGTTGAGAGTGGTCATCTTTTTAAAATTTTTTTATTGTTTATTTTTGAGAGAGAGAGAGAGAGAGAGAGAGAGAGGGAGAGAGAGAGAGAAACAGAGTGTGAGTGGAAGAGGGGCAGATAGAGAGGGAGACACAGAATCCAAAGCAGGCTCCAGGCTCCGAGCTTTCAGCACAGAGCCCAATGCGGGGCTCAAACTCACGAACCGTGAGATCATGACCTGAGCCGAAGTCGGACACTTAACCGACTGAGCCACCCAGGTGCCCCTGAGAGTGGCCATCTTTGCTTCCACTTTTGAAAATGAAGCCAGCACAGAAGAAAGGAGAGTGAAACAGAGTATCAGGATCCCGATGATGTCTCTCGACCTCCTGCATCTAGCAGTGTCTGAACTTGTGTTTACTCCTAGAGTCCCCAGTTGTTTTTTTTTTTAAGTTTATTTATTTATTTTGAGAGAGGGAGAGAGAGAGAGGGAGGGAGGGAGAGAATCCCAAGCAGGGATGCGGGACTTGAACTCATGAACTATGAGATCATGACCTGAGCCAAGGCCAAGAGTCAGATGCTTAACCGACTGAGCCACCTAGGTGCCCCCTCCCCACTTTTATTGTGTTAACTTATAGAACATAAAATTTACCATTTAAACCACTTTTAAATGTAGTTCAGTAGCATTAAGTACATTCTCATTGTTGTGTGACCATCACCATCATCTATCTAGACCTTTTTCATCTTCCCAAACTGAAACCATTAAACAGCAACTCCCCGCCATCCCCTCAGCCCCTGGAAGTTACCATTCTACTTTCTGTCTCTGTGAAGTTGACAGCTCTAGGTACCTCATATAAGTTGAATCCTACAATGTTTGTCCTTTTGTGAGTAGCTGATTTCACATACCAAATGTCTTTTAAGATGCATTTGTGTCGAAGCATATGCCTAGCCTTTCCAATAAATTCCCTTTTGGGCTTGGATTGTTTTGAGTTATATTTCTGTCACTTATGGCCAAAAGAATCCTGGCTAATATCAAATAGATGTGAGGAGAGAAATAAAAAAATAAGACAAAAGGTAGAGGAGAGTTCCTCTAGCTTTCCAGCCCTCAATTCTAGCCCCGTTCTAGGCCTGACTGCATGCGGCCCTTGAAGTCTCTAAAGACACGGGACCATCTCTCTCTCTTTTACATGAATTCCTTTCTGTTAAGATGCAAAGCTGTAACCAACACACGTGCTCGTTCCCTGTAAGCCTGAGCCTCTCCAGCACGGGATAAAGGAGCTTCATATTCAAGTCCTGTCACCTTCAAGGGGACCCTATTCCTAACCCTCACTGAAGCTCTCACCATTCACCAAATTACGCTTTGTTGTGCCTCCCTGCCTTGTGCTGGCCTCTCTGCCAAGAAGGTGTCTCTTTTCCTAAGCAGAGAACTTGTGCATAGCCTTCAAGACTCTGCTTCAATGTTACCACCTCTCAATAGCTTCTCTGACTTCTTTCTTATTCTCCCAAGCCACAGACACTTTGTATGGCAACTGTTTATAGATTTCCTAGTTTTTGGATTAAGAACTCCTCAAGGGCATGGGTTGTATTTGCTTCTTTATATCCTAGGACATAGCACAGTTGCTAACAGTGACTTTTTGTTGAGTAAATGGACATAAAAAATGACCTGATAAGACTCAATACTTGATATCTAAATGATTAATACACCAAGGGCTTTAAAAAATTGTTTACCATCTTAGTAAGTGAAATGCATTCCCTGAAAGCTTTTAAAACGTTGTTATTTTCACTATTAATAAAAATCCAGAATTGAATCCTAAGCCCAGTAACAGACAGATTTAGCAAATATTTCCGAGAGTGGAAACCCAGATAAATGACTCTTCACCATATTTGGTCAGATGTGGAATAGCATTTTCCATGGTCTAACTTGTACTTTACGGCGTGTATTCTTTTTAAGGATATACAGTGTAGACTACTTGCTAATTATGTTGGATTATTCCTTAAACCTTATACTCCTGAGTGAACTCTAGAAATGATGGGTAATGGCATCACATAAAAATTCATCTTCTGTTGCTCTCTAGCATGGTCTCTTTCTTTTCCTTGTTCCCTGCATCTGTCTCCCACTGATGTATTCAAAAAACATTTAAGCTGAACAGTCCAGCTGAATGAGACCCTGTGTTAATGTGGTGCCTTCTCCATAGGTTGCTTTAGATTTAGATATTTTTGTTCTTGTGGAACATATAAAACCGCCTCATAGTCTGCTCTGGCCTACCATAGATTTGGAAAGAATAGAGGATATTTGTCATTTGAAAATGTCATGTCTTTGATTTTTGTAACCAATGGTCTTAAGGTTCATAAGCACAGACTATTTTCCCCAAGTCTCTGTACACCTAATTCTTTCTTTTTCCTCAAAAGTAGTTTTTTTTTAAAATTTTGATGATATATCATGATCATTTTGGGCAATTTGGAAAATTCAGAAAAAGATAAAAAATAAAGGGGTCATCATTCACAATCCCATAATCAGAGCCTGATTTTGTTAATATTTTGGTATATTTGCTATTGCTAAAGATATTGGTATATGTCCCTCCATTGTTATTATTTTTTTTAAATGGCTTTACTGAGGTATTATTGACATAAACTAAGCTACACACATTTAAAGCATACAATTTGATGAGTTTGGGCCTATTTCCACACTTGTGAAACCATCACTGCCATTGACATAACGAATATCACCCCAAAGTTTCCTGATCCTCCCCACCCCCAGGTATCCACTGATCTACTTTCTTCCACTAGAGATTAGTTTGCGTATTCCGGAAATTTACGTGAGTGGAACCATACAGAATGTCCTCTTCTTTGCCTGGGTTCCTTCACTCAGCGTAATTATTTTGAGTTTCATCCACATTGTTGTGTGTTCATTCCTTTTTGTTGATGACTGGTCTTCTACCGTATGAATGTTCCACACTTTGTGGACTTGTGGACCGACATTTGGGTTGTTTCCAGCAATTATAAATAAAGCTGCAAGTATTCATCTACAAGAATTTATGTGCACGTATACTTTTATGTCTCTTGGGTAAATACCTAAGAGTGGAATGGCTGGGTCACATGGTAGGTGTATTTTTTACTTTTTTTTCCTTCGGGAAACTGACAAATTATTTTCCCAAGCAGTTGTATCATTTTACATTTCCATCAGTTTCATTTCCCTAACGACTAATGATATTGAACATCTTTTCATGTGTTTATTGCCATTCATGTGTCTTCTTTGGTGGAGCATCTGTTCAAATCTTCTGCACATTTTAAAAGTATAGTGTGTGTCTTCCTATTGTTGAGTGGTCAGTGTGCTTTATATTCTAGATTGAAGCCCTTTGTGGGAGGGTTTGTCCAACATCTCCTAGTCTGTGGCTTGTCTGTTCATTTTCTGTATTAGTGAGTTTTGAAGAGCAAAAGATATTAATTTTAGTGAAGTCCAGTTTATTGATTTTTTTCTTGATAGCTCGTACATTTTGCGTCCTGTTTAAGAAAATATTTGTTAAACTCGTGACCACTAAGACTTTCTCCTGTGTTTTCTTCTGTATGACTTTTAAATTTCAGCTCTTAAATTTGAATCTGTGGTCCATTTTTTAATTTTTGTATATGATGTGAGATATGGATCCAAGTTCATATTTTTTGTTTTGCATATGGTTCTCCAGTTCCAGGATTTTGAATAATTTTATATCATCTTTTTGCACATGCGCTTGGTATGTCTGCTGTGCCATTGAATAGTTGTGTGACCTTTGACAAGTCATTTTGACTTTCCACATCTCAGTTTAATAATCTGTAAAATGGGGATCATAGTTATTGGTCCTATCTATGTGACAAGGTTGTTCTAGAGATTCATCTTGAGATAAATAATATTGCTCATGATTTTTTTTCTGTGAAATGTTGGACAATTTTTCAACTTTCAAACTTTTCAACTTGAAAGTCAACCCTGATTCTTTCTTCACCATCATTGCCACACTCAGGTACTTCTAGGTATTTCTTGAATCAGGTGTCTCCTCACAACCCTTACCCTTACTTTCCTCATCAGGCCAGGCTCTTTTCTCATCTAGACTAATTGCTGCTTCTGGGTTTGCTGCCCTCTGACCTGACCTCTCTGCTGCCTTCAGGGTGATCCATCAAACCTTGTTGGTTGTGTTATCTTCTGCTTACCCTGTATTATCTTCAGGGTCAAGTCTAAGCTCTCTGATTTGCATCCAGGCACTCCATGCTCCGGTCCTGACGCCACTCTAGCCTCATCTCCCCTGCTCCCTGCTGATATTTTACGTGCAGGAACCCACTCCCTCCCTACCCCCTGACTCCCTGAGTCCCCACAGACACATCTTGCTCACCTCCATGAGTCTTGACTCTAGCTGTGAGACTTGCTACTTCTCTGTTCATACTGTGCTCTAGGAGCTACCTCCATGCCCAGAGTGTCATGTGGCCTTTACCACATTGCACGGTAAGTACCATTTGTGCCTCTCCCATCAAAATGTAAGCAGCTCAATAAAAGGCAGTGTTGCTTTATGCATTTTTATTTCTTGACATCTAGCCTAGAGTCTGGCTCAGAGTAGAACCAACAGTTGTTTGAAGATCTAAACATGATACCAGACAAGGGATGACTATTTTTATGAAGAATTATAAGGTTCAGTGCAGCAATGGCACTTAGAAATCATCCAAGTGAGTATTTCCTCACCTAGGTTCAGAGCCAGTGACTATGGAAATTTCCACCCATTTCTCAGGACTGAGGGAAAGGCAAAGGGGAAGCCTGGAGTTAGTATAAGGCCTTACACTTTTGTCTTGGCACGAATCATTGGTGGATACTAAATAGGGACGTAAGAGATGAATGGAAAGGTTATTAAGGACAGTATCTGAGAATGAGACTAAGATGATCTCAATATTTCTACACCAAAAAATTGTTACAAGGAAAAATAAAAACTATAGAGTAGAATGTGAATATATGAATATATTCACAAGAATGTGAATATATTTACTGCTATTTAATTGTACGCCTAAAAATGGTTAAAATGGTAAATTTCATGTTGTGTATATTTTACCATGATAAAAAAATTGACAAGGGGAAAAAACTATACAGTAGAAAGACTGGACAATAAATACCTTAATCAAGTGATCAAAATTAACATTGCTGAGAAAAGGCAAATGGACAGCATAGGCCTCTGGATGTGATACCTGAGAAGGGTCCATAGCATCCAGCAAAAACATGTAAGCTCAAGCTAACCATGAGGAGTCACCGGACAGACCCAAATCAGGGGTCATGCTACACAATAACTGGCCTGTATTCTTCATAAAATATCAATGTCATAAAAGATAAGGACAGATTAAAGGACTGTCCCCGGTTGGGATAACAACTAAATGCCATACATGAGCCTGGGTCAGGTTCTGCACCAGAAAAAAAGAAGTTTCTTTCTTCTTCTGCTCCCGCTCCCCCTTCTTCTTCTCCTCCTCCCCCTCCTCCTCCTCCTCCTCCTTCTTCTTCTTTTTCTTTTTCTTCTTCTTCTTCTTCTTCTTCTTCTTCTTCTTCAAGGGACAACTGGTAAATTTGGAATATAGACTATAGATTATAAAAAGTATTTCTTTTCCTGAGTGTGATAATTTATGGAAGAGATTATCCTTGTTTTTAGGAAATACACCCAGAACTGTGTATTTGGGGGGAAGGTGCCATGCTATGTATGACGCACTCTCAAATAGTTCAGAAGTAATAGAAGTTAGTGAAAACGCACAGGTAGCAAAGTGTTACAAATGTTTGATTCTGTATAAAAGATATACAGGAGGGGTGCCTGGGTGGCTCAGTGGGTTGAGCTTCTCACTTCGGTTCAGGTCATGATCTCATGGTTTGTGAGTTTGAGCCCTGCATGGGGCTCTGTGCTGACAGCTCAGAACCTGGAGCCTGCTTCACATTCTGTATCTCCCTCTCTCTCTGTCCCTCCCCTGCCCACATTCTGTTTCTCTCTTTCTCTCTCTCTCTGTCTCTGTCTCTCTCTCAAATAAACATTAAACAATTTAAAAATATATGTACAGGAATCCTTTGTACTATTCTTGCAGACTTTTCATTAAGCAGTAAAGTACTTCAAGACTAAAAAGTTTTTAAAATTGTCAGGGGATTGATTCAATAAATGTTATGAGGTCATACTTGGCAGTGATTTAAAATAATGATAAATATATTTATTGAGGGGCACCTGGGTGGCTCAGTTGGTTTAGCGTCCATCTCTTGGTATCGGCTCAGGTTATGCTCTCACGGTCATGGAATCAAGTCCCTCATCCGGCTTCATGCTAGGCATGGAGCCTGCTTGGGATTCCCTCTCTTTCTGCTCCTCCCTGCTTGTGCTCTCTCTCTTTCTCTCTCTCTTTTACAATAAATAAATAAACTTTTATTTATTGATGTGGAAATAAGTGTATGATATATAATTGATTGAAGAGAGCATGTTGCAGTACAATCTTGTTTTTATTCAAAACAACACAAAAATCTCCTTTTCTAAAAAACAGTCTGGAAAGATGTGTGCCAAAATGTTGATTCTGGTCATTTCTGGGTTAGGGAATAAAGGGTAATTTACATTTTCTTCTTTGTGTTTAGCTATATTTTCTGTTTATTCTACACTGTGCATTCATTAATTATGCCATAAAATTAATTCCTAAGTATTATGAAGAAGCAAGTGACAAAAAAAGCTTTAAAACCACACGCATGCATGGACTGATGAGGGCCCCCGGAGCTGGGGTCCCTGCATTATCCTCTTTCCAGAGCAGAAGCTTGACGTTCTGTCAGCTTCCAACATCACCCTGTGGTGATTAAAAACAAACAAACAAACAAACAATCAGGGTGCCTGAGTGGCTCAGTCAGTTAACTGTCTGACCCTTGATTTTGGCTCAGGTCATGGTCTCACTATTCATGAGATCGAGCCCCTTGTCAGGCTCTGCACTGACAGTGTGGAGTCTGCTTGGGATTCTCTCTCTCCCCCTCTCTCCATCCCTCCCCCATTCGTGCTCTCTCTTTCTCAAAATAAATAAACTTAAAAAAATAATTAAAAAAAATAAACAATAAATAAATAAAAAGAAAAATTCTGCATCTTCTGTCCTCTGTCTCCTGTAACTATGCCTTCTCTAGATAGAGCCCTCAGTGAGTCTTTTCTGGTATATTTAGATTGCTCTGCATGGGTTGTAGATTGCTCTCCATGGGTTCTAAGTGTTTTCTGCTACCTGGTGGATTTAAGATAGGTTTTTCAACTGCTGCTCCTCCCAGTCTCCTGCACATTTCCATGACTAATTGTGAGATGCTGGATTTTGGGGACCTCACTGAGTGTTGTGGGCAGTGGGGGCGAGGGGAAGCATCACTCACCTTCTTCCCTTCCACTCTCAGTCATTCTCAGCAGGTGCTTGAGTGATCACTACACCCCTGGCCTGCTGAATGTGAGGGCTTAGAAGATGGAAAAGTAACTCTTCAGAGATGCTTTCTTTGAAATCTCTCACTGCGAGAGCGACCCCAATGAAGGCAAAGGCATGACAGCTACCGTATCATTAGTGTGCAAATTAAAAGTTTCTCCCTACCCTAGTCTCTCTTGCAGAGTCATCTCTAATGGTTGATTCGGCTTCTGGATGTCCAAAAAAATCAGATCATCGTCTGCCACATTTACCCTTTAAGATTGTTGTTTTCCTGTTAATTGAGCATAATGTCACGGTCTTCTTGTTTTTATTCAAAATGTTTTAATGAATCTGTTACAAGCCCTTCACTTTGTCTTGAATTTTTCATCAGACCCTTTAACGTTCAGTTTCTGAACATAGATTTGGAGATTTTTGCTTGTTATATGTTGTACCTCTTGAGACATGTTGGATTTTCTTGTCATTTTGACACTGATTTACCAGAATGAACCTCCTGCGAGAACACTGTAGCGAAGAAATTGTTCTGCTCTGACAGCAGATGATTGTTGTTAGTTTTGCTCAGTTTGGGGACCCAATGCATATGCTGTGGAAATTGCAGTGGTGATGATCTGAGTCCAGAGCGTCTGGGCATTTCCCTAATGTGAGCTATCACCAGCTCATTACATCAGTTTCTTATATTTGGATATAGACAACCTGGTTTAGAAATATCACATTTATTTTTATTTTTGTCCATATTACCAAGTAGCAAGATAAACATAGCTTGGGGTAAAGTCTTGTTTAGATATTTGCTTAGTCTCATGTCTTCCTTGACCTTAGTTCTAAGGGATCTTTCTTGTTATCTATGCTCATCATTTATCCTTTAAAATAAAGCCAGTGTGTGCTAAAAAAAGCACAAGAAACTAACCAAAGGAAAAACTCAGTATTCTTCAGGTCATTGTTGTTCAAAATATCCCTTTTAGCCCTTTGGGAAGCAAAACAGCTTAAAACTTTGCAAATGAATTTATTTGCATGGTCATTTCCTTTAGGTTTGGAATAATATTCTTCCTGAAGTACTTGAAAAACCTGGACCTAAATTTAAAAAAATGTTTATTTATTTATTTTGAGAAAGAGAGTGCACATGCAATCAGAGGAGGGGCAGAGAGAGAGGGAGAGAGAATCCCAAGCAGGATCTGCATTGGAGCCCAAAATGGGGCTCAGATGATCCTATTAACCGCAGGATCATCACCTGAGGGAGCCGAAGTCAAGAGTTGGATGCTTAACTGACTGAGCCCCACCTGGACCTGAATTTATACTCAGCTAAAAAGTGGGAAAATAGCCCCAAAGATTAGAAAGTAGTTGAAGGAGGCCCTGCTTTTGCTGTAGGGCTGTTACTATCAAACATTGACTTTTGTGGGAGGCTGGAAGCCAACTGGCCAGCAAGGCCCAGGTTTTGGTCCTTTGAGCCCCTCCCTGAATATCTCTGGAGCCACGAGTTTTCATCCCACCACTGTCACCTAGCCTCGTTCTCATCATCTCCTCGTCTCCTCACTGGTACCTCTTCACAAACTCTTGTCTGTCCCCGTCTGTTCCCAATGGGGCTACACTTGAAATGCAGAGGTGACCATGACCCTGCCTCCCCTTTAAACCTCCACAGTATTTCCTCACTCTGTTGGGCTATAATCCAGTTTGTACATGGATGGGCCCAGCCTTCCTATTCCACATCACCCACTGCCATTCTCCCATGTAGCCCTGTGGTGGGACCTCACTGGCCTCCCTGGCTTCCCTTCAGTTCCTTAGAGGCTCTGCACCCCACCTGCCTCCACCTGGGGGAGGCTTCTTTGTTATAGCATCTCATACAGCCGTGTCCCTCTCCTGCTGAATGCTCACCTACAGTTTGTATCAACATATTCATTATTGTGTCTCTTTAAGTGGAAGCTCTGCTAGAGAAGGGGCCCAATCACTGCCATGTCACCAGCACCAACCCCCGAAGTGTGGTTAAGTCAGGAAAACTTAAGATGAAGTCTAGATTGATTTACCAGTTTTCATGGAGGAGAATTAGCACCACCAACAGGTGCACTTGTGTCACTGCCACAAAGACACCAAGCAAGACTTTGTCCCTCTTGAGTAAATTCCTGTCTGTTATAACAATGCAATAAATGTTAGTTCAGTTTTACTGGATTTACTATGACAATTACATTGGTTCAAACTTACGCCGGCTCAGTTGTGGGACCTGTCCTCTCTCCCCTTCGAAGCATGCTTTGGCTCTTCCTTGAAGTCCCTAAAGTTGTAGCAATCTCCAGACCTCATCCAACCTGTGCTTTCCTTCTTGCTGCTTGGCTGGTTCTCATGTTCCCTGCCGTGAAGCTGCTGGAAGGAACAATGCAGAGGTCTTCATCGATAGGCCCCCGGTAGATCACCAGTTGGTTACCAGGGTCCTAACACAAAGAGTCTTCCCAAAATAAGGGAAAAATTTGGCCCAAAGACAAATGTAAGTCTCCATCCCTACAGGCCAAAACTGTTTACAAAGTTCAAAAACTAAAAAAACAGCAATAACAACAAAAAACTTTAAGTTCCAGAAATCAGCCAAGATGTAGAAAATATGCATCACCTTATTTAATTGCCATAAAAGTACCCTCAGGACTCTGTTGTTATCTCTATTTTATTTTTTATTTTTATTTTTAAAGTTTATTTGAGAGAGAGAGAGAGAGAGAGAGAGAGCAAGCACAAGCAGGGGAGGGGCAGAGAGAAGGAGAGACAGAATCCCAAGCACGCTCCGTACCATCAGCACACAGCCTGACAGAGGGCTTGAACTCACGAACTGGGAGATCATGACCTGAGCTGAGATCGAGAGTCGGACACTCAACTGACTGAGTCACCCAAGCGCCCCTATTATCTCCATTTTAGAGACGAGAAAAGCAGAGGCTCTGGGACATCGAGTGACTCACTGACACAGCAGCAGGGCCATGATTCAAATCCAGGTCTAAAGACAATAAAAATAAAGATGTTAGCTCTTAACCAGTATTCCGTATGCCAGCCACTATCGGTAGGAATGGCTGATACAGGGACTTGCATACAATTAATTTCAATTAGCCCTGTAGTCCAAAATTATCCTGTAAAGGTGCTATCCAAATAGGCTTGCCTGAGGATAAATTATTTACAGAAAGACACACGCTTCATTCCTAAGTGTTAGTTTTATCATCTTAGTCTTTTAATTTTATACATGGTCACATTTAAAGTGTTTTCTCCCATGTCTATATTTCTAAATGCATGTGTTTCTCCTTGTAACCATAACCTACTAACACCACCCAGGCTATTTTCCCTCCTTGTACAGATTCCCAAGAGCTGACATCCCCTTCTGCTGCCCATGTGATACTCCTTGAGGACTTGGCATGGTCATGGGCACATGCTGCCAAGCTTGTGCTTATTCTTAGTTTTGGGAGTGTGGGAGAGACTTTTTGCCAGAATCCTACTCTGGCATTCCAGGTAACTGACCACATGCTATGGCCTATTCTGCTATTTATAGTGAGTGACAAAAATAGCCTCATCCCTTGAAAGGTGTGCCTGTGCCATATGCCCACTGGCCTCCTACCATCTGAAAGATGCTTCTCTCCAGAGCTCAGATGACAGAAGAGCTTCTGACACAGACCCAGAAGCACCATGCTCCTCAGGTGCGTTCATTTCCCGCTTCAGGGGCGCCCAGAGCCTGGGGAGATACCAATGCAGGGCTTCAGCACAGGGGTCAAGGTAGAACCTAGTTATGGACTCAAGGAAGGAGGCAGGAGCTTAGGAAGAGGGGAGTGAGGTGAGACTGAATCTAGTTATTAGAATTGGGTACAAAGTCAGGGTAGGAGCATTGCTGATCTGATCCTGAGCCACGAATACACCAAAGACACATTGGTCCCCAACCCTGGGCTGGGACTTAGTCTGGGTGTGGGGGGTTAATGGACTCCCAGGAAGGGCTAGGGTGACCAGTAGAGCGTAGGCGGGCCATGTCCCTTTCTAGCTGCATGCCGGTGAGCTCTCTCCTCATCCAAAGCGGTAGGCCTAGAGATGCAACTCCTGCACCATGTGTGTGCATGGGAATCACCTGGGAGCTTGTCAAAATCAAGATGCCTGGAACCCTCATTGCAGATTGATTCGGGACAATACTGGGGATCTGGATGTTTCACAGGTTCCCTGGGACATTCTGAGCCACACCAGCATTGGAGAGCCCTGTACTGGGTAAACCCAAGGGGACTTCCATCCCCAATATCCCTGTATTCTAAAGTTTACCCAGTCAGGGATACGGAAGCACACATAGTAGGCATTCGTCTCACACAGTGATTAGGCAGCATCAGAATCAGACACTTCATCAGTCTCTTGCTGCCCCCCAAGAAGTCACCAATTGGGGAGTTTAGCCAAAGCCAGTTTTTCATGTGTGAGTTTACCCCGTTGTATGTTCTCTCCTAGGCAACCCCTCCCTCTCCCACAGCTTAATTACCATGTCTTGCAGAGGACACAAACTGGGGGCCAGAAAGACAAATCTGGTCTGGCCACACATCAATTTTATTTGGTCTGCCCAGTACTTTTTTAAGGTCTGAATTTATGTGGGGTCAGACTGGGTATTTACTTTCTGGCTCACCATAGGCCCACCACACCCGGGTGTGTTACACCCATCTGGCTTCAATCCTTTACATTACCTGTCTAGACCCTGAGTTTAGATTTAATGCAGTGTCTCAGCTCCTGTCTCCAGCCCAAACCTCTTCTGAGCATCAGGCCCATATATCCACATGCCTCGTGGAAACAGAATCCAGTTGTGTACTTAATGGGAGACCTGGCACGTAGTGCAGGGCCGAGTAAACATTAGTGATATTATTATTCTTACTGTGCACCTCCTCCCAGAGTCTTGTGGGCACCTCAACTCAACCTACAGTATTCAAAACAGAGCCCAGTACTTTCCTCCCCTTCACCCCCCAGCCTCTCCACAGTCCCTCTTTCCACAAATAAAATCACCAGAAAGTGCCCAAGACTGGGAGCTATCCTGGGCCCTTTCGTCTCCTTCACCCTGACTTGTCATCAGATCTTGTGCAAAATCTCTTTTGATTCCGTTCCATTTGCTGCATCTCACTGTCGCCATCCTAGCTTGATGCAGATTGATTTGGGAGGTCTGGGATGATACTGGGGATCTGGATGTTTCAGGGGCTCCCTAGGGCATTCTGAGACACACCAGTGTTGGAGAGCCCCGTAGTGGGTAAACCCAAGGGGACTTCCATCCCCAACATCATCATCTGCCAGGACTGTGGTAGTTGCCTGATTATTCTCCTGCAGACATTATTGTTGCCATCTAACCCGTTGCTCAATTCAAAGTCGCAGTACTCATTAACTAAATGAACTTGATCTTGCTTCTGCCTGTGTACAGCCCATTTATTGGCTTCCCATTGGCCCAGGATAAAATCCAAATTCCCTAGCAAGATCCTCCCCAGTCTGGCTCTGACCTCCTCCTCAGCCTCCTCTGGCAGTCTGTGTTCTGGCCATGTGGGGCTTGTGCTGTCTCTGGATGTGCCCTACTGTCTCTGGCCTCCGGGCCCTCATGTATGCCATTCCTTCTCCTGGAGGACTCTTCCCCTTACTCTTTGTGTGTGTGTGTTTTTTAAATTTTTTAAATGTTTATTTATTTTTGAGAGAGAGAGAGAGAGAGAGAGAGACAGAGTGTGAGGGGTGAGGTGAGGGAGGAGAGCCAGAGAGGGAGACACAGAATCCAAAGCAGGCTCCAGGCTCTGAGGTGTCAGCAACAGAGCCTGACGTGGGGCTCAAACTCAGGAACTGTGAGGTCATGACCTGAGCTGACATCAGACACTTAATGGACTGAGCCGCCCAGGCACCTTTTATTCCCCTTAGTCTTCAGTTGAATTGTTTCTATTGTTCTTCATGTCCCATCTAGCTGTCACTTCCTGAGAAAGTCTTCCCTGACACCAAGATCAAATCAGGCCCCCTGCTAGGAGCTTGCAGAGCCACCCCCGCCCCCCGCTGCCCTGGGCATAGCCCTTGCCGAGCTGCATCAGGATCGCGTCCTCTCTAGGCCCAGGCTGCACGAGGGAGTGCAGGGACGGTCACCATCTGCCTTGTTCACTGCTCTCTTTGAATGCCTAGCACATGCTTGGGGCAGAGTAACACACAGTGTGTGCCGAGGAAAGGAAGAAAGGGAGAGAAAAAGGAGGAGGAAAGCATGGAAGGAGACCCAGAAATGAACACAACTGGTACCTCCTTCTTGCCAAAGGGAAGATGAAGCTTGCCACGTCCCATCCCCTACCCCAGTCTCCTGACATCGAGAACTTACAGGGGCAGGAGTTCTCTTCTTCAGTGTCCTATCCTCAGGGACCTGACAAACAGTAGATGTGCTGTGGAGGTTGCTGAAAGAATGAATTCATTCTAAGAACTTCTGGACGTGGACTATCACACAGAGCATAACCAGTCAGAGAACTATTTTTTGGAATAAGTCGTGAGCAACAACTTGACTTTTTAGAGTATGTACATGTATATAAACATTGATAAAAGTTAAAACCTTAAAAAAAATAATAATAGAAAAATTTCACACTGAGGACCGTGTTGTTACCACCAACCAAATCAGCTTAGGTTATGAACTTATAAACAGGAGCTCTGTTGTCCAAACATGATAAAGCTGACTCGTGACAAACAGTTAAAGAAAATGTAATTCATTTTTTGTTTCAATGTTTATTGATTTTTGAGAGAGAGAGAACCGGGGAGGGGCAGAGAGAGAGGGAGACACAGAATCTGAAGCAGGCTCCCAGCTCTGAGCTGTCAGCAGAGAGCCTGATGCGGGGCTCGAACCCAAGAACTGCGAGATCGTGACCTGAGCCAAAGTGGGACACTTAACCATTTGAGCCACCCAGGCGCCTCAAGAAAACGTAATGCTTAAAGTCATAGAAACACTTAAAATATGCAATTCATGCACTGGACTTAAAAGTAGATTTTGGCTTTACCACCTTAGTAAGCCAGCATGGAGGAGAAAGTGTGCACTTTGGCCTGACAGAGCCTGAAGTTTGGGCCCCAGCCACCACTTACTGCACACATGCCTTTGGGAAATTTATTTAGCTTCTCCACTTGACTTTCTTTCTTGTAAAATGGGGAAAATGAGACCTGCCTTACAGGGTTGTTTCGAAGACTGAATATAAAATGTAAACCCCTCCAGCACAGCCCTGGTGACCAGGTGCCCATAGATGACCTTGTTTCAGAGTACCTCTGCATTTCAGTTATTTAAAGTATGGTGGCTGGGTTTGGAGGTACAGGGAGCTCATGAAATACTGCTCTCCCCGTGGGAAGAGGCACTATTTCTTTACTGTCAGTGTCCTAAAAGAATGAAAACGGCGGCAGAGAAATAGGAAAGCAATAGCAAGAAAGAAGCATGGGAATGAAAATGCAAGAATTAGATCTTCACTGGATCTTGGAATCGCGCTGAAGAGCAAAGGCTTTTCTTTCTATGTTTTCTGTTTCCCTTTCTAGTGTTCTTGGGGAAGCCTCCTCTGCGAGGGTAGCCAGGGGGATGATCCTTTTTTTTTTTTTTAACGTTTATTTATTTTCTGAGACACAGAGAGAGACAGAGCATGAGCAGGGGAGGGGCAGAGAGAGAAAGGGAGTCACAGAATCTGCAGCAGGCTCCAGGCTCTGAGCTGTCAGCAGAGAGCCCGACGCGGGGCTCGAACCCATGAACTGTGAGATCATGACTTGAGCCGAAGTCCTACGCTTAAAGAAAATGGCTTTAAGTGGCTCTCCGACTGAGCCACTCAGGCATTCAGGGGGGAGGATCCTAATGGGCAGAAGGAGCTTTGCTTCTCCAAGCTGTTCAAC
This sequence comes from Acinonyx jubatus, assembly GCF_027475565.1. NCBI lineage: Eukaryota > Metazoa > Chordata > Mammalia > Carnivora > Felidae > Acinonyx > Acinonyx jubatus. The sequence continues at coordinate 28,631,454 of NC_069390.1, forward strand.
ACTCCAGTGCTTAAAAAACAAACAAACAAACCATATTCAGACATTTTTTAAAATAATTTTTTTTTCTTATTTCAAAGGCAAATCATGTTTATTCTGGGGAATTCATACAAACAAAAAGAAGAAAAAAGTTATCCAAAATTCCACAGCTACAGGACTCCTGGAAACATTTTGGAGTCTATCCTTTCAAAGTTTTTTCTAGGCAATAAGTACATCCAGTGATAGGTCTTGTACAACCAATGAGATCAAATGGTACATACTGTTCTGTAACCTGATCTTTCTCACGGAACAGTTTTCCATGTCAGCAAATGAACGTTATCTAATGTCACAATGGGTGACATCGTCAGGTGCCCAGGGGGCTGGACACAGGCACTCACCATGCCCTCCCTGGGTGGAGACTGGTAGTTTCTTTCTGTGAACAGGGATTCAGTGAGCGACTTTGTAGTCAAGCCTTTATACAACCCCTGATTGTTCCCTTACAATGAATTCTCATGTTCAATGTTAATTCTCTCAAGGAAAGAAGACAGTAAGTGCAGTGAAAATGTTTAGGTCGTAAATAGGCCTCTGAGGTGACAGGGGATGGAGGTGGGGGGACTGTAACTCAGCATTATGCTTTTATTTCCCATTCTGTTCAACCACCAAATCTATCTCAAATGCAACCTCATTTCTAGTCAACAAACTTAGAAAATAAACAAGACACAACCACTCTCCTTTGAAGAGATTATAATCTAATAGCAGAGATAAGAGACACAGTAACTATAACAAATGAGTTTTCTCTCTCAATTTAACACAAAAGTACTTGGCTATTCACAATCAGAATTAAGGATAAGATGGAAATGATAATGCTAATAATAGCTCATGTTTAATGAGAGCTTACTAGGTCCAGGAACTGTTCGTGTATTAAATGGCACACTGTGTTAAATGGCACACATCATTAATTCTCCGTTAGCCCATGGGGTTGGTATTACGGTTATGAACTTTCTCGTGTTGGGTAAATTGAGGTGCAAAGTGAAATAGCTTGGCTGGATAACACAGCTAGCCAGTGGTGGCCCTTTGACACTAGAGCCCTTTACTCTGAAACACACATCCTTGGGCTGGGAGAGAGGGTCCTAGTGCCCCGGAATAAGCGTTGTGATTCAACCTTCTAGATACTGCGGCCTGAGAACCAGCTTGCTCACGTCCCCCATGGTGGGGTTCATGGTGACCAATCAGTGCACTTCCCACAAACCCATCAGCTTTCCTCAGGTCCCGGTGGCTGCTTTGGCTGTGGAGAAAGTGGGTCACTCCAGCGTGTATTATCACCTTGCTCTGTTTCCACCTAAGGCCACCAAGGAGCTGCCTTCTGTAAATCACTGGGACCTCAGGGATGGTTTTTTCTCTGGCCACCCCAAGCTGGTCCATTTTGACTCTTTGGCCTGTACTAACGGGTCTTCCGTCCATGTCTTTGTGAATCCAGCCCCCCGCAAGCCAACGGGCCTTCCAGAAGACTTCAGGAGGGGCCTTCTGAGGCTAGTGAGCCCAGCTTCAGTGTGAATCCTCTGTAGGTAGGACGTTGCCTGTCAGAAAATAAAGTTCAGATTATTCTCTAGACGATTTCTTTTGATTCCTTAGCATATTTTTTAACCCTTGAAATGACTGTCAGCTTCTTACAAGCTTTTATAACAAGCGTCACCTGGCTTCACTGATCAAGCATCTGCTTGTGTCCAGCCAGAGGCAGAGGGCTTTACAGAGTCTCCCTGAGCCCTCTCAGCCAATGGGGCAGGTACCACTCTCACTGCCTTTTTCAGAAGAGGAAAAGGAAGTTTGCAGAGTGGAAGTAATTGGCCGAGTGTCCTCCAGTGGGGGGTCCAGCAGACTCTCAGTCACCCGGCTGTGCTTTCTATGTACAACTTTATCACCAGTATCTTAGCAGCACAGCCACATACTTCCCTGGTTTGGGATCACTGATCTGATAAATCTCCTCAGCTTCTTACAGTTAATAATCATGTGACATCTTTTTTTTTTTTTTTAAAGATGTGACCTTTATAAAACAACAACACCTTTCTTTCGTATATTTAAAACAGCAAACAAGCCTCTGACGATGTTCTGATAAAAACACAACCTCCTTCACTAATGCCATGGTTGAAGCCTAAAAGTAACCACAAATAAATACAATGTTTGATGCCCAAAGGACTCTACTTAGGTGTAACAATAAACGTGGTTACCATTTACTGAGGGAGCACTGCCTTCACAAAGTGCTTTACAGGCATTTCCTTGACCAATCCTTATTCCTCTTCTAGAAGGTTGGGATTATTATCGCCATTTTTCAGATGAAATCGTTGAGGCTTTAAAGTGAACAGCTGGAGTAAGGGGAGAGAGAGGTTCTAGTCTAACCTCTGTCTCAGTCCCGAGGAAGGGCAAGCTACAAGCTTAATCTTTCTGAGCTTCAGTTTCCCCATCTGAAAACATGACCCCGTGTGACCTTTTTCAGTTGGGTCCCTGGAGTTTTTTTATGAATGTACAGACTCTCTTGATCTGCTTTTTAATTTACTTTAATTTTATTTAATTTTATTATTTTATTTTAGAGAGAGCATGAGCAAGGGAGGGGCAGAGAGAGAGAGAGAGAAACAGAATCCGAAGCAGCCTCCAGGCTCTGAGCCCTCAGCACAGAAGCCCACACGGGGCTCCAACTCACAGGCAGAGAGATCATGACCTGAGCCAAAGTCAGACGCTTAACCGACTGAGCCACCCAGGCGCCCCTCTTTTGATCTGCTTTTGAAGTAAGTTCCAAATCTTTGCCACATACACAGAGCTTTGGAACTCCCTCACCATGATGAAAACAGTGCTGAATGTGATTCCTTTGTCATTTGATTCAGTCAGTTTCCTCCAGTAGTAGATGGATCTTGAGGCTTTAGGAACACTTCACACAAGAAGGAGAGACTATTAACCAGCATCTGTAGGCATGATGTCTCTGACCACTAACATTTGACCAGCTCAGAAAGGTTGTTAGGAAAAATTTTCAGTGTCCATGTGGTTCTTGCATGTACATTATTGCACCTCATCTTTGTGATTACTCTGAGAGCTGGGTATGATTGTTGTTGTCATTATTGTCCATGTTGTGCAGTCAAAACAGGCTTTTCAGGAGGAAGGTGACTTGGCCGAGATCATAGAACTTCTGGGTACAGAGCTAGAATTCAATCCAGCCACGGCTTTAGACCTGTCTCTCCTTGCCGCCAACTCTGCCTCTCATCCCAGGGGTCCTGAATTTTCAAATGACACCATGCATTGCCACCAGTTTTTAAAATTAGCGGCATATTCACCAAGAGGCACTTTAATGGAGGGCAACATGGTGGTGTGATTAAGAGGGCAGGCCCCCCATTAGAGAAGCCTGGATGTGTATCCTGGCTCTGCCACTTCTAGAAGTACGTGATCTGACCTGGGGTACTGTCAGGAGTCACCACGTTTGCTTGCCTGTGTTTGACTCTCACACTGTGGTGCCCCCACACCACAGCCGCCGTGCACCATTGGCCTAGAGTGGACTTTGCAAAAGAAACAAACCTGTGTTGCTTTAAGCCGCTGAGACGGTAGGGTTGTTTGTTAACCGCAGCATGACGCGGCTTATCCCTCTTTCTTACAAGTACCAGCCTCACAGGTTGTTGTGAGGGTTCCAGGAGAAAGGTATGCAAGAACTTGACACAGTGGCTGGCACACAGCTATTAGTGTAGGAGAAAAGAAATGCTTATGTGCTTCCGCTATACAAGCACCTCCAAGATAGGAGAGTAGCCAGTCCTCACACTCCCGTTCTTTCCCGTGCCTCCGTGGGGACTTGCACGCTGTTTTCCATTTTATGGGAGAAAAATGATAGAGGTACTGAAAACACATGGGATTGTGGGATGCATCATTCCTAGGGTGTGTTTAGCCAGCCTCGGACTCTGGAACTGACCAGAATTGAGAGTGCACATAGGTTCTATGGAAATAGCTCCACGTTTGTGTAAATCCAGGAGTTTAAGTTCTAATGAGAGTCTTTCCACGGCCCAAATTTTTAATACTTCAGTTTGAGCCAAAGCAGCGAACATTACCGCCCTCACTGGTTTTTAGTGGGAAATTCTAGCACTAGAAACTTGTTTTAAGACTCCAGAGAGAGGCAAATCTTAGCTGTGTATACTTGGAGGAAGCTGGATTTTATCATAAAGGTAACAAAATCCGTCTAGAAAGACTTAAAAACATCCAGTCGGCCATTCACCACTTAACTCCACAAGATGTTTTTGCCTGGGTGGCTAACAGGTAGCCATGCAGCTACGATTTGCTGGGCACCTCTAAGCAGATACGATTCATGCCTTTGCTAACAAGAAAAACTACAATAATCCAAGCAGGTGAAGAAAACCTTCAGATGTTGCTGCTCTAACCACATTTTTGTTACACTCAAATTCATTCAAAAACCTCCATAAGACACAAGAGGTACGAAATGTGTGTTCATGTTTTGCTTGGACAGATTTTGGCTCCTAGCAATTAATGCTTTCAGTCACATTAAGCATATAAATAATGCTTTGTGACATTACAGTATTTCCCATTACAGATCAATTTTGTAGCATTTGTCCATAATCCGACTTGAAATATTACCTAGAAACAAAATATGTTTTCCTTGAAACAGTCAGACCCTATTAGAAATCTAAGGCTTTACAAATCACCATGTTAACAGTTATGTCCCCTAGCTAAGGTTTTCTTTCCTTAAATAGTGTTAAATTCAGCCCCAGAAGCACTAGTCTCTGTGAGGGCTCTCTTCTTATGTGCACTGACTTGAAAGGAAAAATTTAGTGCTCAAAATATATTTAACATTTTACTATGCATAACTTAATAAATCAACCAGTATTCCCTTTTGGGGGAAAAATAATGTTAGCACCTTTTACAAGTGTTATGCTTCTAATTAGGTTACAAGATATTATTTTCTCATTTTTCAAAAGACAGGTTTTCATTGCTTTAAAAAAAAAAAAGGTGTCAGCTTATTTCTGGGTAAGAGGAGTTATTCTCATTTCCTGACCATATAATCACACACCGTGGGTGAGCAAAGAAATAAAGGGAACATATATCAGAATCAAAGGTTGGAGCAGTAAAACTTAGCACTCACCAGTGGAGAGTTTGCAGCCAGGAACACCTGGATCTGAGTTCTAGCCCTGCCACTTAGTGGAGTCAGGCGAATTACTGAACTTCTCATTCAGCAAATGTTAGCTAATTTTTAAATAATTTACACAATTTTTTCCCCCTGAAGAATATCCTCTTTGACGAAAGCTAACTACCTCTCATTCATTCAGCAACTAAGATGGACCGGACCATTGCTCTCACATCCTAGCGCGCGAAAGACGGCGTACAAACAAGAACATATCAAATGGTGCAGTTGGCTGAAGGCGGCCCCCCAAAAGCTATGTCTACCTCCTAACCCCCGGAACCTGTGAATGTGATCTTCCTTGGAAAAATGGGTCTTTGCAGATTAAGTAAGGATCTTGAGAGAAGATCATCCTGGATTATCAGGGTGGTCACTAAATCCAATGACAAGTGACTTTCCAAGTCACACAGAAGAGACACAGAGAGGAAGAAAAGGCCATAAAATGGGAGGCAGAGAGTGGAGTGATACAGCCACAACCAAGGAACACGTGGGGCCACTAGACTCTGGAAGCAGCAAGGAAGGATTCTGTCCTATATCCCCCCCGAGGGAGCATGGCCCTGCCGACACCTTCATTTCAGACTCTGGCCTCTAGAACTGTGAGAAACTAAGTTTCTGTTGTTGTCAGCCTCCCTCTTTGTGGGCATTTGTACATCAACCCTAGGAAACAATGGCATAAATGGTAACACGTACCGAGAAGAAAATAAGATGGGCAAATGAGACAAAATATAAACAGGGACACAGATGTGACCACCATAAATGATGGAGTCTGGAAGGCCCCATTTAGGATGTACCAGTTGAATTCCCTGAGGACATGGGAGAGGGGTGTTCTGAATCTGAGGGCGAGGGGGCAAGTATAAAGGGCCTAACCTGGGAATTAATTTGGTGTGTGCAAAGACCAGGAAGTGAGTGGTGCTGATTATGGGAGGTGCAGGGGAGAGTGGTAGGGAGATGCTGAGACAGGAAGGAACCGGACCCTGTAGAGCCTTGTAACCTCAGAGACCTAACACTTACAATGACTTGCAGATGCCCTTACGAGCAGAGAAAGACGTACGGACTGATTAAATAATGAGTATATGCCAAACATTGTAGCAATCGGATTAAAACCCAGAACCTTTATAATCTTCCTCATGTAATCCCATCCCACTGTTAATTCAATATGAGTAAGAATGTCACAAATAGAACATGTGAGGTCAAACACCACAGACACAGTAGAAAATCCTCAGCGGGATCCTTTATTTTGTTCACTTGCTACTTACAAGGTGAAATGTCAACCTGTAAAAGTTGTTTCTACCAGTTCAGCCAATGGCCTGGAACATCATCGTGTCCTCGTTCCACGGTGTATAGTCCCGGGGGGCAGATCCAAGGGTCGCAGCTTCACAGGGACCAGACGGCGCGGGTTCCAGAGCTCGAGCTCTGCACACTGCGCTTCCCCAGGACCCCACAGCCTCATTCCTCCTGGTGATCAGCGAGGAAATGGATGGTATTTCTATTCACTTTTTCAAAGATCAGACCTACCTCATTTACATGTCAAGAAAATGTTCTCAAGTAAAATAAAGTGTTTATCATTTTCCTATAGCTCTTTGAATGCCTGGCATTCATGTTTTCCCTACCTCTAAAATTCCTTTCTTTTTCACATTATCTTTCTTGATTGCTTCTTAATGTAAAAACAAAAAGCACAAAGATAGGGATTTGTTGTGCACATTAGCAGGTCCGTGCAGAAAAATGCACGGAGGTTTTATATACCATTTACAGTGACAGCTCAGAGTACAAAGTCAAGAAGAAAGAATCTGGAATATTAGACGTGCTCTGAAATAAGCCTACACAGGAGGAAACCACTGTAGTTTCATCAGAACTTTCTCTCACCAGCCGTTCAACAGTGGCAAATGCAAAAAACGTGCGGTTAAAATAACATAGCAGTCGCTTCATATATTGCCCCCAACCCACCCAACTTCTGAATATAGGGGCTCTTTCAAATTTTCTTCCCCTTTAGTCTACGTTTAATGGAAAAAGCTAAAAAATCATGTTTTAGCAAGTATCCCCAAAGCAATTTACCCAGGTTTTAATGTGTTTGGAGAGTCTCACTGAAAGAATAGCAATAATGATTTTCCAGTAAATACTGAGTGAAAAACAATTTTAACCCCAATCTGAGGTTATAAATTTGCTTTTTTTGTGAATGAGACAACTGTAGCAACCATCCCAGACATGAAAAGAAAGCCTCCCATAGTCTGCTGTATGTATCAAAGCTCATCATGATTTTTTGTGAGATCTTCCCCATAATTGGTAGCTTGGCTTCCGACAAACATGTTCCAGTTGTCTAATATCTCCTCTTTAGTTAGCTTTTCATCCTGCAAGAGAGAGGAAAGACCTCTGTCACAGCAGCTCTGGTAACTCTGAGTAATAGTTCAGCATGAAGCTCATGTTATTTCATGGGTTTTCAACATCTAAAATATTACAGGTCATAATGAAGAAGCTGCTAGGTACCTCCAGCAGTCACCGTCACACTGCCCTGCAAAAACAGCCCCCTGGCTTAAAACCTGTGCTAAAATACATCAGGCAAGTCCTCGAGGAATTCAGAAGCTGGAATCCAGTTATGTCTACACACAGTGCTGACATTCCCCAAACAGGCCCCAAAGAATTCCATTCCCCTTTTATAGCCTGACTGCAAAACTCTACTGCGTCCCAAGAACTTGCAACAGTGATCCAACTGGAAGACACAGGACTTCTTTCTAAATCTTGTTTGTTTACTTGGATATTTACCAACAGGTATTGAAGTGCTGGGCATCAGAGCCAGCAGTAAGCGCATGCTTGAAGATGCCTGGGATGTAACGGGATGGCATCCTTGCATCTGACACATGACAGATGTTTGGTAAATTATCTGCTGAGTGACTGGCTGAATGAACAAACCTGTCCTAGGGCAACTCAGGGTATATCTCTTAAATCCCTGCCCTGCCCACAGCAAACAAAGTTACCGGTTCTGCAGTCCTAGGAGATGGCAGTGAATTAAGTGTGTGGCCCATAGCAGACTATCCAGGAATGTCTGGGCCAATTGAGTTCACCGTGGGTTACCAAGGTCTTGGCTAGGGGCGCCTGGGTGGCTCAGTCAGTTAAGTGTCTGACTTTGGCTCAGGTCACTGATCTCACAGTTCCTGAGTTTGAGCCCTGCGTCCGGCTCTGTGCTGACAGCTTGGAGCCTGGAGTCTGCTTTGGATTCTGTCTCCCCCTCTCTCTCTGCTCCTCCCCCACTCACGCTCTCTCTCTCTCTCTCTCTCTCTCTCAAAAATAAATAAACATTAAAAAAAATTTTTTTTAAATCAAGGTCTGGCTCAAGTTTACAAGTCTGTAATGTAGGTCAAGAATGACACGGCTGCATGGGCCATGGGCCAAATGCTATCACTAAAGAAGCAAACAGAACCAATCTTATGTAAACTGTCTCCCTTCAAGGAACGATTCCAGAACAACGTGAAATACCTTGTTTTTGTCTGACTCATACACCAGGTGCCTGGCCTCGGCCTGAGCATGGTCATAGTCCTGAGGGAGGATCCAGTGGCGAATCTCATCTTTGTCCAACTTCCCATCCTTGTTCAGATCCCGGAACTCATTAAACTGCTCCCGTTCTGACACAACCCAGTCAGGCTCAGGGCCGTTCTCCTCGTGGGAAAACATATCCGCTAGAAGGGAAGGTTGTTCTTAGTTACGAGGACAAGTGGGAAGGTAAGTCAAGGAAAACCTGACCTCCTGAGTTTTTGGAAGGATGATGACCAATGAAGAGACCTAACCCAGAAGTCTCGTGGGCAGTTTCTTGGGGATAATGACAGAATGATTTATCCACTATGAAAGCTGCTTGGCAGAATAGAAAGAACTGAGTTTAGGAATCAGAAGATGAATCCAGTGAGTTCAGTGACTGGGATTAAGTTACTTAATTCAGTGACTTAGTCCTAAATTGTCTTGTCTATAACATGGAGGTAATATTTAAAAACCACAGAGTTATTATGAAGATTACATAGGATACTCTCTATAAATACACTCTACAACCCAAATTGGCACTATCTAAGTGAAAAACCAATAAGGACCAACATCAAGCACTTTCTACAGTCCAGGTATTATATAAAAAATATTTTACATACACTTTTTTCATTTAATTTTCTTAACAATCTTATGAATTAGGTATTATTATTCCCACTTTATAGATGAAAACACTGAGGCACAGCCTTACTCCAAGGACCCACAGCTAGCATGAGCTCAAGACAATGTAGGAGCAGGAGCACTCTGCTTCCAACCCATGGCCTTTACCGCTTATTCCTTTCGTTGCTGGTATCATTCCCAAGGGGCTTTTGCATAGATCATTTTATTTCACCCTTATAACAATTATATAAGATGGATTATTATCCTTATTATACAAAATGGCAGGAAAAGAAAAAAGAAGGCAATGTTCATATGCATTGTTTGCTAAGTCACTAGATCTTCTTGGACAACACAGCTACTCTGTGGGCAGTTTTCTCTTTGATGGAAACCCAAGTTGGAAATGTCAGGAGGTAGAGAGAGCAGGTAGTGAATCAAGGGAAAAGAGAAGCAAGACTCGTGTTTCAGCACACGTTGGACCCACACTGGAAATCTGCAGACTGTTTTTGAGAAAGAGCTGTCACATTTATTAGCTAACTTGGGCATTGTCTAATCCTACAAGCCTGGGCACTATGTATTCCCATTTTATGGATGAGGAAGCTGAGGCTTCTCATGATTACATGACTCCCACTGGGTCACACAACTAGTAAGTGGAGAAGCCAGGGCTCCCAAGTGCAGTGCTGTTCCCAGTGCACCACATCACCACTGGTTTTCCACTCCCTCCCACCTGAAAAGAAGGCTTCTCCATCAATGAAGTCACTTGCAGGACAAGTCCACACGTCAGGCCTCTCTGACTGTGAGCTGCTCAGAACTGGATTTTCAAGCACAATGCCCCCCACCTCCCTCGCTGCCTAGTGTGAAGAATGGAATGTTTCTTTTAGGCAAAGCCACTCGGAGTTTTGCCCCTGACTTTGCACCGTTTCAATGCAGAGTTCAGGAGGGCCAGGAAGAGCACACACTTAATCAAAAGTGCTACATTGCTTGTTTCAATCCGTCAGCCTTTTCTGTGTAATTCCATCACCACTGTCAAGGTGAGGCGTCCACAGCTCTGAACTGTCCCTCGTGCACGCACCGGGCCGGAGGACGGCTCTGCGGCTTGCACGGACGAGTAGCCTGTCAGCATGTGTCATCCCACAAAGGTAGAGCCACCAAGATCACTTTAATTACTGTAGTGAGAGCCACCTGTCTGTTACCACAGGCCGACGAAGAACAGCGTTCGGTCCTGCAGATCAGATATAATTTCTAATGATTAGAAGACACTTTGCTCTCCATTACCGAAGGCACTTGTTCCTGTGCCTGGGGTGGCAAAGTGATACAACCACAGACTAGAGACTGATGGCGACTTGGGCTCCTGTATTATGCTGAAAGATAATTAACTGCCTCTATTAAATAGGAGTACAAAAATGATATGCATCCCATCCCTCAAATGATTTTCCAGCCTTTACTGACACTTGGGAGAAGAGCCACCACCACAAGGCAGCCTGCTGTTGGAACCAAGTAGCAGAGCCCTGAAGTGGCAGTGACAAGGGTCGAGTGGAAGCTGCCATGTTGCCTGCCCCAGTCCTTTATGCCTGGAGACCTACAGGCTGCTCGGGAGGGCTCTAGCCAGCCAGGTGACTTCTGACCCGGGGGCATTAATCGGAGCCCCACTCCACCAGTGCTCGGGTGCCTGACAACACACTTCCTGATGTTTAAAGGGGAGCCCATCAGAACAAAATGCTAGGTTCGGTACTCCCAATCAAAGGATCAAAACCCAGAGGCACACAATGGCTAATCAAGGGGCAACCGTGTGCTCCGTAAAAGGATGTACCTCTTTAAGAAGGGGCACCTTTCTGCAGATGCCTGGGTGTTCAACACAGCTCCATCTACTTAGTGCTCTTAGATCCCACAGACTGACCCACAGTGTGACTTTCAGGGTCAGTCTGCTCTAGCCTAACTGTAAATCCGTCAGGTCCCCACGTTCACTCTGCAAAGGTAAAACTACACAGTGTGGAGGAGGGCACCTCTCAGAGCCGTGGGCCCGCTCTTGGCCGCTGTGTGAAGTCTCATAAATGCCTCCCTGAGGTTGTACCACTAGGGACTGGTAATGACAAGGCCCTCCCCGGTGGGAAGGCACAACAATGGCAACTTCAGGCTTGCAGCTGTTGCTAAAAGAGACGTCTGACCAAAGCAGCTAGACATGTGGGTGGAAGAATGTTGCCCAGTTGGGACAGAAGAACAAGACCCTAGGCCACACTCACCAATATACTCGTCCTGATCCAGAAACCCATCCCCATTCTTGTCGATGTCCTCCAGAGTTTCCTAGGAAGCAGAGGGGAACAGAGAATGCAAGATGGCTATGTGCTCTAAGTAAGTCTGAGAATTCTACCTACTGTCCTCCTTTCTCTGGCTTTTCTGGCTGAAAATGCTTGGAAACTTTTGGCTCATCTCTTTTCCTCCCCAGGCGTTAAGTTTCTTATCTGTAAAACAATAGGCAGTGGCTTGGGTTCCTCCTCCCCCATCCCATAATTGTAACAGCACAACACTCTCTTCACATGAAAATGTACGTATAAGCCCAGAGGGACTCTGATTTTATCAAGAAGCCATGCCAGGCCAACTGTCTCCATCATCCAGCCAAATCATCCTCGGGGGTACCTGTGAGGAACCCAGCTCAGGAACCACCAGCCTAGATAATCACAAAAAAATAGATTCCAGTGCTAACTGGACTATGAAGGCTGGGTTGGTGTCATAAAAATACGAAACAGTGAGCAACTAAAAAATAAAAGTGTATCTGACTTTTGAATGTATATGTTCTATGTTTAGTCCATTAGACTTCTTAATTAGGTTTATTGCTAGGGTGAGTAAATGAATTTACTGTCCATTGTCACAGCAACTCACAGGCATATCCTGGGTTAAAGAAAATAGCCACCCAAGAGCAGAGCGTCAATCCAGAGGCACATAATCTTCTTGTGGACAATTCCCTAATCTTCATCTGCCTCTGGCAAGTTAGGTGTGGCTAAATGGATGTTGGGTGGTAAAAAGAAATGTTTCTTAGAGCCACTGCCCAGTCCTTAGTGTCTTGGTGGTCATGAGAAGGAAGAATAAAGCAAGAGTGGATCCCACCTACCAGCTGGAAAACTAAAATATAGTCCAGAGCCGATTATGAACAAAAACTTTAGCCACTTGTTTCCCAGCATCAAAGCAGTCAGAACTGGCCTGGCATATCTGCCCAGGAAAGAGATGATGGCATTTATTTTACTGTCATGGCAAATGAAGACATTTGGGACCCTGCCAGCCACTATGGAAAGCAACTACACTCAGAGGCCTTATAAGCATCACTCAAAGCCTAGGGTCAGACTCATTCATCCTCCAAAGACCCAGCCCGAAGAGGAGTGTCCTTCCAGCTACAGTTTTATTTTAAGTTTCTATATGTCTTAACAATCATGAATTCCATTTCAGAGTCTTTTCCCAGTTCCTTCAAGGGTGCAAAATGGACAGAGACTAGCTAGTTGCTCACAAAACCCTTCTGCTCTTTTCGGGCACACATCTGTATTTCCCTGCCTTGTCGTATCTAGAAGCAGTGGAAGGTAAAAGGGAAGATGATTCATTTCCTGGCCAGAACAGTAAGGGTAGACTGTTGCCTTCTCCTCATTCCCTATATTTTCCTTTGTCTCCCAGCTGGTTGTTGCCAGGATGACCTTGAAGCCACAAGATGGCAGAGTGTAAGATGTAAGTAGCCTGAAAGTACTTGGAGAAGTGCCCAGAAGACCCACCTGACTCAGGCCATCTGCACTGGACTTGGTATAAGCAAAAATAAGCTCTGTTTTACATGGCTAGGATTGGGGCTGTTTGTTACAGCAGCTAGCCTGCCCTGACTCACAGTGGTAGACAAGTATTCCATTGTATTCTACTTCAGAGTTCTTCTCCAATTCCCCGCAGGTTGAATGAAGAATGCTCTTTCTTTAGAAGAAGGGACAAGACTTTGGTACAGATTTTGCTCTGGTCTTTTCCCAGTCCGGGCTCTTTATCTTACCAAAACCACAATTTCCTTCATATGCTCAAACTCCTCAGGGTGCAAAAAGGCGGTGAACTCCTCCCGAGTGGCTATCAGGTCACCATCGAGGTCTGCAGCCTTGAACCTTCTCTCATCACGTGGCAGCATCTTTTTAAAGGTGTTATGATCTAAAGGATCTTGAAACTCTTCAGGGTTTCCTGCAAGATGTGTGCAGAAACATTTAAACTGGGCTGCTAAGGAAAGCATTTCCTTCCAGATCAGTCATCCTTCATGCCCAAATGGTACACACAGGACAAAAAAGGTCCTGACCAATTGAGTTCTTTGAAGCATTTTACCTTTAGCATCTGTGCCTTCATCCCTCCTATAATCCAGGCCCCAATGGCTTATTGGGGGCATTATAGCAAGTGGTTAGGAGTGCTGGCTTTAGGCTTTTCTTCGCAGAACTCTGCTTTCATAATATCATTCTTTGACCTAGAACATGCACAGGCTCCCTAGTACCTGCAATATTCTGTCTAGACATTTCTGTCTGGCCTTCATAATCTCCCTTAATGTAACCACGAGCGTGTGCTCCACCAGCTCTCCTGAGATTTATCTCCTAGCTCTCTCTACCACGTACCCAGTGGGGCTGCACTCTACCCTTTGCACACATCCCTCTACCTTCACAAACAAGCATGTCTTACATCCAAACCCTACCCACTGCTGAATTCACCGCTGCACCTTTGCTCCTCCAATGGACCCACCTTCCCCGCTTGCCTCTATCTCTCCAAATATATATCCATTTTTCAAGGCCCAGCTCCCAGACCACCCTCCACCAGGAAACCTTCCCTGACTGCTTCAGCTCACTCGGTCCTTGCTGTCTGAAACTTGGCAGCATTTTGAGACTGTAGCATAGGCACATTTCATCTCTGCTCTGTTCTCTTTGTTCTTTGTGCCTCTGAGATTGTAAGCTCAGATTGGGCAGCAACCTAAGTCACTTTTTATTGGACCCGGGACCCCTCCCGCTACTCACCACCCACAGCTTCACTCAGGGTAAGGAGCTCTGTACATTCTTAGTGAGCAGAGGAGGATGTTATACAAGCAGGCTCTACTTAGGGGGTTGTGACATCTCCCGGAGGCAGTAGATGTGTTGAGAGAGGAGAGGCTCCCGCAAGGAGCTTGTTATGTGGGCCCCAGCTGTGCAAATACTCAGGCAGCACCTCTTACCTAGGTAGTAACCATAGGTGGCTTGTTTGTATTCTTCCCAGGAAATTTTATCATCTTTGTCCCGATCATAATCCTTCCAGACTTTAGCGACATTATCGTAGATGTATCTTCTCTGCACTCGCTTGATCCAAGTTTTCAGCTCCTCAGTAGTAACAAAGCCATCCCCATCACCGTCAATTCGGTCAACAATCTTCCTGTAGTTTAAAAAAAAAAAAAACAACCCACAAGGCTATTATCAAGGCTTGTGTGATCCTGATCCAGAAAAAGATCAAACACCGCAGAATCTAAAATGCATAAGCAAGTGAAATAAAAGCAATGATCCAATTGTGCTGGAAAGGATCTTAAAGTTCATCTTTTCTGAGGGTAATATGCGTCCTCCCCCCATTGCCAGTGGCAGATACTACCAGCGGACCATGCCCTCTGTCCTGATAAACCCAGGCATGCCTCTGAATCCTTCTCAACACAGCACTGTGCAGGTGGACACCACCAATTGATCAGAGTTGATTGTGAGATGAAACCCAACAGTCTTCTCCAGATGCAGTCCAACTCCCTTGTGTTACAGTGATGGAAACAGAGGTTGAGAGAAATGAGACGACTTTTCCAAGATCACACAGCTAGTATTTACTATGACAGGGTAAGAACCCATGTCTTCTGGACCTAGGTCTAATGCAAAATAAAATAAAATAAAATAAAATAAAATAAAATTTGAAAAAAAGGAAAATTCTAGGTAAACCAGAAGATAAGCAAGTTCTTTTCTTTTTCTTCTTCTTCTTCTTTTTTAAAATATCACCACTTTGGACTCATACTCGACACTTAGAAGACCAGATCTTGTTGGCCAAAGCATAAAACGTCAGGGATGAAAGAGCCTTCACATCATGAAAACTATTCAAGAAGCCTGACCAGCTGAGCCAGCTGCAGGAGCCTACACCCTGCCCTTTGGGCGAAGATACCTATGTCCAGGGGGGGTCTCCTGCTCCACAGCTAGCCCGGGGTCCAGCAGCTGCCTGCTGGACTCTACTGAGGTACCCCCACACTCTGGTCCAAAGTAAACTTCAGGCTGGGAACTCACCAGTGTCCATCTCTAGGCCAGAGGGTCCCAAGCTAGAGATGCAGTCCCTGTGGAGAACTTCAAGGACACCCACAAGCCATTTCCAATGCTTAAGAAAGTTCCAGTAGTCCATTTACCTGGGATTCGGTCAGCCAGGCTACTTAGGGATTTATTTCTTTGCTTAGAGCTGCAGTCTATCAACTCAGTGGGAAAACTTTCTCACTGTCAACAGAAGTTCTAACTGACAGTTACTCTTTCATTAATTAGAAATGGGGAAGGAATTTATTAGTACATATAAAGTTACTGTCTCCTACCTGAGCCTGGGGAGCCCGTTTCCCTCTTTCTCAGGAAAGTGTGAGTGCTACGAACAGCTTTGTTCGTAGCACTCACACTTTCCTGTGTCCCTTCATTTGCCATCTTTTTTTTTTTTTTTCAACGTTTATTTATTTTTGGGACAGAGAGAGACAGAGCATGAACGGGGGAGGGGCAGAGAGAGAGAGGGAGACACAGAATCGGAAACAGGCTCCAGGCTCTGAGCCATCAGCCCAGAGCCTGACGCGGGTCTCGAACTCACGGACCATGAGATCGTGACCTGGCTGAAGACGGACGCTTAACTGCGCCACCCAGGCACCCCTTCATTTGCCATCTTAACAGGTCCCAGAGCTAACAGACTAAGCCTCAAGTATCCTCAGGCTTCCTTCTAGGGATTCACAGCCTTTCTGGATCTCAGTTTGCCTGACTATAAATTGGAACACCTGCTTTACAAGGGATGTTGTGGGGAATACAGGAGAGAATGTGTGCCCAGCCTCACTAAGGACAGCAATCTAGATCACAGGTGGATGGAGAACTCAGCGAACACCCAGCAGGTAACAGAAGTAACAGAAGTGAGCCAAGACTCCAGGTGGAGCCTCGGGCAACCTGGAGATGCCCATCTCTGCTCCAGACGATAAATGCCACATGGGAATAGAAGTCCACGGTGTCAAGAGAAACCAGAAATCAGGGTCTGTATGTGAAATCGCTCAGTTTAAATGTGGGCAAGTAATTTACATTTTTTCTAAGAGCTCATAGCATGTTTGTGACTGCGTGTGGCCTGTGGGCCTCCGCTCTGCAAGCCCCTTGGCCTAGCTGTCTCCAGAAGCCCTAGAACTGTCACATTTTCAGAATCTAAGGTCAGGTGGTGACTGCCTGGATCCAGCCCAAGCCTGGGGGCGGGGGGGGGTGGTGGGGGGCAGAGGGGACTGCTGCACCAGGAGCTGTGGGCAGAAAGGTGGCTTTTCATGTTCCATTACGTCCCAACCTTCCACCCACCTTCCAGCCTGGATTTACCTTACAGGTGAGTGTGTGTCCACTGCCTGTCTGGTAGCTCAGGCCAGAGACCAGATGTCCCCCCAGAGACCACTTCCCCACCCCACGTTAAGTCCAGAGCAAGCACTGACTGTTCTACTTCCCACATGCCTGGATTCACAGTCTCCTGCCCTCGGGACTAGCTGTACCTGGTTAAGGCACGTGTGGCCACTCCCCTGCCCCTGGTCTCTCCACCTGTGCCTCAGTTATGTTCTCTGTCCTCCTGCCTGTATGACATTACTAACAAGTTTTTGGGATGGTGACATTTTGATTACGTACAGGATAACACCTAATCTCTACCTCAAAGAGATCCTTCCTGCTCTGCTCTTAGGTCCCCTCCCACCTCCCACTTCTGCCCTGTCCCTTTACTGTCCCAACAGCCTTCATCCCCCAGAACAGGTTTCAAAACTTTTATAAGCAGGCTGTTTTCAGGAATGCCTTCCTCTGCTTGTGCACCTGGCGACCTCTGAGCCATCCCACAATCTCTGATCAGGTGTCCCCAAACCCCTAAGCCCCGCTCTCCAACCTGAAGCCCTAGGGGCTCCTCTTCCCGAGTGTGGTCACTGTGGTTTTTACCTGCTGCCATCATAGCAATTACACATTAGTGTCTGCTTGTGTTTCTCTCCTCTACTTTTATTTTTTTATTTATTAAAAAAAATTTTTTTAATGTTTATTTTTGAAGGAAAGAGAGACAGAGCGTGAAGGGGGGAAGGGCAGAGAGCGAGGGAGACAGAGTCCGAAGCAGGCTCCAGGCTCCGAGCTGTCAGCACAGAGCCCGACGCAGGGCTCAAACTTACGAAGCGCGAGATCATGACCTGAGCCCAAGTTGGCTGCTTAACCGACTGAGCCACCCAGGCTCCCCTCCTCTACTTTTAATTAGAAGTACTTTGAGGCCTAGAGCATAAGGTTTTATCTTGGTATCTGCCAAGCATCTAACACGGTGCCTGGCACACAATAGCCATGGAAATGTTTGTTGCATGAATACATGAACGAAGTTAAGGTGTCCCTACCAGGGCCAAATGCAGAGCAACTTCACCAGCACTAGCTCTCACCACTAGGCTTATGGTCATGATAAAGGCATTAAACTGGAAGCTGTTAGGACTGCAAACTGCAGAGTTCCCTACTCCAAATCCCAAAACCTCCCCTCCTCCTCGTAGGTGACAGTGCTGCCTCTCAGGGTCCCAGAATAAATCAGTTTCCAAGTGCTTCAAAGCTAATACAATAGACTGAACTCATCAATGGCCCCCATTGTGAAGTCCTGAACAAGAAGAGAAAAGTACTTCTCGGCAAAATAAAAGGTGATTGTTTGGAGGTGACTTTGAAGTCCAAAGATCTTTTTATCAGGGCGGGCAGATGGTGCACCCACACAATAGGTATAATTTAGCCTCATATCTTAACCAACCACATTGGCCTTTGGTGGCCCCCTTCAGCACAGGGATGGCTGTTCTTTTTCATGTATCAGGACAGAAAGATCCTCCACTCCCAGGAAGCAGGTTCCAGGAGGCCTGGTGCCCAGTAGGCAGGGCTACTGGGACCCTCCCCCGCCCAGCCTCCACTTGGGACCAGGCCATGGCTGCTGATTCCTCTATGGAAGGGTTCCCAGATACCTCTGCACAATGACCAAGTGTGTCCCCAGGGGACCCGGAGAGGGTGCACTGAGATGTACCTAAGTTTTGTTTTCCAGGTTTGGTTCCTGATTCAACTGCCTTCAACTGTGAAATTCGCAATCTGCCACCACACCCTCCAGCTTTTTGCCCTCAGTTGCCAAAGGACTGGGTGCCTCCGCAGACATCTGCTGGAAAGAGAAACTGGGGGACCGGTTTCCATTCCCACTTCCCACTCCCTATCCCCTAATGTCCCTATCTTCTCACCAAGGTTTGTATATCCCCACTTCTACTATCTCTACTATTAGGCAGGAGGCAAGAACACCCCTGCCGCGGCCCAAGAACACCCGCCAGGAATCTACCCTCTCCTTCATCTGCTCCTTCAGCTTTGATCCATTTGTGTTCATCCTGCAGACCTTCTTAGCAGTGTCACAAAACCTCCACCCCGGGAATTGGGGGAGAAGAGGGAAACTGGGAAGGTGGGGAAGAACTCATGTCACTAAAAGGCCACTGTGCACAAACTCTTCTTTTGTACCCACTCTCCCCTCCCTTCTGATGCAACCGAGGGGAGGGGGCGGGCCCTCGCCGCCCTGGCTCCCGCTGCCGCTGCCACGTTCCTGCCTCCCCGCCGCCCGGGCGCGGCGGCTGTCCCCACGCTTTGGTCCCCGGCCCGCGGGCAATTCAGCGAGAGCCCGGCTGCCGCAGCACCCGCCGGACCCCGCCCTCCGCCCGCGCGCCCGATTTCGCTTTCGCTTTGCTTTGCGGCGCGCGTCCCGCGTGGTTCCCGCCGGGGTGTCCTCGCGGGCACCTGCGACGCCCCCCAGCGCGGCCCGGACCGCGGCCTCACCCCAGCCTCTCCTTGCTCTCCTCCGAGGTGAGCTGGTCGAAGGTCTTGGAGTCCTCTTTGCCCAGGAAGGCCTCGTGGTCGTACTGGAAGCTCTGGTTGTCCTCGGCCGGCCGCTCCCCCAGCTCCGAGTCGGGCCGCACCACGCGCTCCTTGCGCACCGTGGGTTTGGCCCGCAGCGCCCCGGGCGCCAGCGCCAGCGCCAGCAGCAGCCCCAGGGCGAGCCCCAGGAGGCGGTCGCGGCCGCCACGCGCCATCGTCAGGACGGGAGAGCGGCCCGCGGGGAGGCACGGAGCGAGCGACGAGGACGGCGACTGGGGAGTGGGGGCTCCCAGCGCGGCGGCGGCGGCGGCAGCGGCGGGGGAGGGGACGGGCCCGCCCCGCGCCAGAGCGAAGGGGCGCGCCCCGGGCCGCGGGCAGGGAAGCTTCGGGCCGCCCGGCTCACGCGCCCATTGGCCGCCGGGCCGCGGGGAGGGGGGGAGGCCGGGGAGGCCGAGCCACGTCGCCAGCCCGGGCGGTGGGCGCGGGGCTCGGGTTTCTCCTCGGCCCCTCCCCGCGATCTCGTCGCGAGGGGCGGGCCCAGGCGTACTGGGCTGGGGACTCCGGGCTCCTAGGAAGACGGGGAAGTTCTTTGTCAAGCAACAGAGGTTCAGGATAAAATTCCCTTTCTCTTCTTCCAGTTATGGAGAATTGAAAGGAACGAGGCGCTGCCCCTCCCCAACTTCCAGCTGGGCGCCTGTACCCCAGCCCTAGACCTCAACCCCAAGATGCGCTCTTAAACCAAATTCATCCCCACTTACCCAAACTTGGAGTCTGGTTACAAACACAAGAGGCTAGAAAGAAACCTGGGTGGCTGAGATCCACTAGAAACGAGGGCACAAACCCAAATGTTGGGGAGGGCCCAACAAGTAGATATGACGAGGGGCCAGCTAAACTGAGCGGTCCCGTGTATGCCAGCTGCCAGGAGTACAGGGCCCAACCTGGCAGATAGTCCCGTTACCTCCCCCGCCAAATCAGGATTTCAGAGGTCCGTGTTTCCATTTCTGAACCACGGTAACTCATTTTACAAAAACACTGCGCAATTCAAACAAATCTTGCCTATACATTGAATGCTGGGTAATGCTACCAATATAGAGAAGTCCTGTAGAACTTTCTGCAGCCATAAAAATGTTCTATCTCTGGGCTGTCCAATAGTGGGTATTGAGACACTTGATATGTACCTCGTGTAACTAAGGTTTTGAAATTTTCATGTATGTTCAAACTTAAATAGCTACATGTGGCCAGTGGTTGTCATGCTGGATGGTACAGGTCTAGAGCAATGACTCTGTGTCAGCCTTTTGAGACTCATTGAAAACCAAGGGCCTCCTTCCAGGAAAATGTGCATATAATTACTGACATGAATGTTTGATTAAAGTTTCAGGATGTTCATGGATTGTCTGAAGGCCTACTCTTGTGCCTCAGGTTCAGCATCCCTAGAAAATTAAACCTGTGGTCGAAGAGAGGAGCCCCCTGGACAGAGGTACTCCTGGAGCATTTCCTTTATCTTGTTCTGTCTCCCCATCCTGATAGTCTAGAAAAGGTCACTGGGCTGTGCCTCTTGCTCTTGTAAGAAGGATGCCAGGACATTATTGGCATAGATCCAAGTACCTTTTTTATGAGGACTTTCAATCAATTAATGAATAATTATTGTATGCCCATCATGGCCTAATTACTGGCCTGGGTGATGAAGGTACGATGCAGGATAAGACCTTCATGGTCTCTGCAGCTACAGGGTTTGTGAATAGATCATTCATTCATTCATTCATTCATTCAATAAACTAAGCACCTGTTAAATGTCAGGGCTGTGATGGGTACTGGTTTACCAAGTAGCAAATCAGTGTGATAAGTGCTGCGGGGGAAGGCATTCAGTATTATGGGGGTACATCAGAGGGACAGAACCCAGATTTGGGGATCCACTGGGGAAAGCCTCCTAGAGAAAAGGACATCTAAACAGAGACTGAAGGTAGGTGGGTTAAGCCAGACAGCAGGGGTGTGGATATATGAGGGGAGAACAAGGTTCTGTGTGAGCTGGCACAGAGCAGAGGAGTTTGAGGTATTATCCTGGTGATGCTGTACATCCCCATCTGCCCGCAGTGAGATGCAGGGATGTAGTCCTCGGTGCCTCACCAAACCTGAGCTGACTTTTCGTGGGACAGGAAGTGTGGTGCTTGAGACCAGATGTATTTCCCACCGCCGGTACAGAGGCTTGAATTTCTAGCAATAGAGAAACGTTACTCTGGGTGTACAAGAGCTCCTTATTAAAATGCAAGGGCCCTGAGTAGGTGGCTTTGTACCTTCAGTGCTCATCACACAAGCAGGATGTGAATTGAGTAGGGGGGAGAAAGAGGAGTGGGAGGAGGCACAGAAAGATCAGAGGAGGAGGATTAGGAAGGGAATAGGAAAGTGGGTGGGGATTGGAGATAGTCTTTGCTTTGCTTATTCACAGCTTTGCCACAGGCAGGCTGGGCCCCTGGGATTGATCCAGACTCTCAGGATTGAGGACAGCACATCCTTTGCCCTATCCTAGTTGGCTTTCTGCCAGACACTAGTGCTTTCCAATAGTTAGATTTTTCCAGAGGTAATCTTGGCTCCTGTGAGAATCACCAGAGAATTCCAGCACTGCTGTAAACCCGGAAGAGCTTATATAATTTCCCCTGGGATGGCATACACTTTTTCTGTTTCTTTTGATGGAAACTAAAATGTCAAAATAACTATTCTTCCCATCCCCCGCTACTTGTTAAAAGACCTTATTTATTTGGAGTTTAGGTTTTTTTTTTTACCATTTCAAAAACTCAATTTATTTAAAGTAAAAAACAACAACAACAACAACAACAACAACAACAAAAGAAAACAGCTCACCCACAGTGAGCCCCACATCAGGCATCCCAAGTTTTACAACATACACTTGAGAGACAAGCCTGCAAAACATTTAACTTTGAAAACCAATGGGGCTCGCATCCCAAGACCCACAAGACTGGGAGTGAGCTGAGAAACTGCTCTTCAAGGGCTCAAGGGCTCAGGCTCATCAGCTTCTGGGTCCAGCTCAGGAATGGCTGGTTGCACCCAGACTTTAAGTGAAGGGGGTTCACCTCTCTATATGAAAGCATCCCAGAGCACCAGAGTCTCCCAGAAGGGAGCTTTTACACACATGTGGTGCCCTGAGTTTTGTGGCTGTGGCCTGGGACTCTCTTGATCACGTGGCTCTGAAGACCAGGGAGCTTGCAACCCTTGTCCCGTGGAACCATAATAATTGGTGTCACCATCATAGGCCCTATCTGGTGCACCAATTTTTGTGGCCACTGCTGGGGGGCACTTCTACATCACCTAGCTCTGGTGGCCAGCAGGACTTATGCTAGTGGGTCCCACAGGACTATGAACAAAGGAGACAGAGTTCTTAACCAGCTGACACCCCAGGGAAGAAAGAGCAAGAGGAGACAGACCCAGAAGCTCAGTCTTTCTGTGAAAGAGGCGTATTAGCTAATCATCATCAGACTGAGACTTTAGGAGCAACGTTCTAATTAAACAGGCATCTAGGTGCTAACTGTGATCCTTTCCAGAGAACTCTGAGGGTAGGCTCTATCTTTAGTCTCACCTTCTGTTGCAATCCAAAGTGCCAGTGTCTTCCTGGAGGGTGCCCATGTCCGGTGCCCCATTTTGGTGGCTGTTGCCAGGGGACACATTTACATTGCTTGGCTCTGGTGGCCAGTAGGGCTTATGCTGGTGATCCCACAGGACTATATATATTTGCACACTTATTAAAAAATGTTTTTTAATGTTTATTCACTTTTTTTTGAGGGGGGGTGCAAGCGGGGAAGGGGCAGAGAGAGAGGGAGACAGAATCCGAAGCAGGCTCCAGGCTCTGAGCTGTCAGCACAAAGCCTGATGTGGGGCTCAAACTCACAAACCGTGAGACCATGACCTGAGCTGAAGTCAGAGGCTTAACCGACTGAGCCACCCAGTGTCCCTATATTTGCATACTTTTAAAAGCTGTTGCCTGAGGGTTTGGTTTCCAGTAAGTCTGAATCTAGCTGCTGAGATCCTCCCCCTTTGAGACACTGACAAGTCTTGGTACATCCTCAACCACTGGGAGCCATTAAATATATAATAGCCTCCCTGGACACGCACAAAGGTTTAAAAGACAACAAAGAGCTGAGGCAGGGTTGAGTGACAAGGTTCATCTCCTACACAAGGCTACTCCTTGTGTAGACTGGGAGAGGGGACTGTTTCATCTACTAGATAGAAACCAACACAGGGAATCTGGCAAAATGAAGAAAACAGAAGTATAGGTTCCAAACGAAAGAACAAACTAAAAACTCAGAAAAAGCTGTAGTGAAGTGGAGATAAGGAATTTATACTTATCTCTGATAAAGAATGCAAAGTAATGGTCATAAAGATGCTCACCAAATGGGGGAAGAATGGATGATCACAGTGAGAACTTCAACAAAGAGCTGGAAAATGTAAGAAAGTACCAAACAGATGCCACAAAGCTCAAGAATACAATAGATGAACTGAAATATACACTAGAGGGGTCAACGGCAGACTAGATGAAGTAGAAGAAAGAATCAGTCAACTCAAAGACAGAGCAGTGGAATTCACCCAAACAGAGCAGCAAACAGAAAGAAAGAAAAAAGAGTAGAAAAGAGTGGAGATCCCTTAAGAGACTTTAGGAACAATGTCAAATAGGGTAACATTTTCATTATCGGTCTCCCAGAAGGAGAAGAGAGAGAAAAAGGGGCAGAAATCTGATTTGAAGAAATAATGGTTGAAGCTTCCCTAACTTGGGGAAAGACATAGATGTCCAGACCCAGGAAGCCCAGAGAATTCCAAATAAGAAGAACCCAAAGAGACTCACACTAAGACACATTACAATCAAAATGTCCGAAGTTAAAGACAAGAAGAGGATATTAAAAGTAGCAATGTAAAAACAACATGTTACAGGGGAATCCTCATAAGATTATCAGCATATTTTCCAGCAGGAAAGTAGCAGGCCAGAACGGAGTGCTGGAAAACAAACAAACAAACAAACAAACAAAAAGCCAAAAAAACTTCCAAATGAGAATTTGGAAGTTATCATTCAGAAGTGAAGGAGAGATACAGTGTTTTTCAGGCAAACAAAAACTAAAGGAGCTCACCAGTAAACTGGCCTTATAAGAAATGGTAAAGGGCCTTCTTTAAGTTGAAAAGAAAGGATGCTAATTAGTAACAAGAACACACATGAAATCACAAGCCAGCAAGTTTACCAGAGAGAACCCAGAGAAGAGACAGCTAGGTGCCTCCTGGGGTCAGAACCACCTCAAATACTGATCCCCAAAAACTTTGGCAAGGATTATGAGTTTAATGGGATCAGACTGGGGAGCTGTCTTTGCCCCAGGACATTGTCTAAAACTATAGAGCAATTAGCTGGCAATTAGTGGTGTCTAAATTTGGTTGTGACCCAGGAAATAGTCAAAGAGAGCTCTCTTTACACCACTGTTATTCCAGGGTGACAGTGACTGTGTGCATGTCTAAGGCAGCATTTCCAAAGGAGCAATGCCACAGCCTTCACAATGTGGAGGAAGAGGCTTCTCTAAGAGAGTCCAGCCAGTTCCTAAGCAAATAAACAAGCAAACAACAAGAAGACCTGGAGGAGGAAGACGAGTATCTGGAGTTGTGACAGTATGTTATCTAAAATAACCAGTTTTCAAAAAAAAATTACAAGACATTCAGGGGCACCTGGGTGGCTCATTCAGTTGAGTGTCTGGCTCTTGATTTCGGCTCAGGTCACAATCCCAGGGTGGTGGGATCAAGCCCTGCATTGGGCTCTGTGTTGAGCATGGAGTCTGCTTGGGATTCTCTCTCTCCCCCCACCCTCCAGCCCCTCTCCCGTTTGCACTCTCTCTCTCTAAAATAAAAAAAAAAATAAAAAATGTTTAATGTTTATTTATTTATATAGAGAGACAGAGCATGAGCAGGGGAGGGGCAGAGAGAGAGGGAGACACGGAATCTGAAGCAGGCTCCAGGCTCTGAGCTGTCAGCACAGAGCCCGACGCAGGGCTCCAACTCACAGACCGCAAGATCATGACCTGAGCTGAAGTTGGACACTCAACCAACTGAGCCATCCAGGTGCCCCTAAGTTTTTTTTTAATTTAAAAATTATAAGACATTCAAAGAAATATGAAAATATGACCCATATACAGGGAAAAAAATATAGGCAACAGAAATGGCCACTGAGAGGAACCCTATCCTGTAGCCAATCAACCAGGAATCCTGTATCCAGCAAAGCTGCCTCTCAAAAGTGATAATGAAATAAAGGCATGCCCAGATAGGTAAAAATAGAGAATTCATTGCTAGTAGATTTACCTTACAAGAAACATTAAAGGAAGTTGTTCAGGCAAAAAGCAAATGACTTAAGACAACAATTCAAATACACACACACACACACACACACGTGCGCGCGCGCACACACACACACACACACCCCTACATGAGCATCAGTAAAGATAATAATGTAATTATAAAAGGCAGTATAAATGCATATTTCTTCTCACAACTGATTTTAAAATGTGTATGTAAAATATGTGTCCAATTGTATTGTTAGGCCTATGACATATAGATATGTAACATATTTGGCAAACAATATAAAGGCAGTGGGTAGGAACAAAGCTATATTGAGCTATATTAGACCAGGTGATAAATCAAATCCATAGGACAAATGAAAAGAACCAGAAATGGCAAATAAAAGGTAAACATAACAAAAGCTACAAATATATGTTTGTTCTTTTCTTTTCTCAGCTCCTTTAAAAGACATAAAATGGTACAAAGTAATAATTATAACAATGTATTGTTGAGTTTGTAACATATATATAGATGTAATACATGTAAAAATAATAGCCCAAGGGGGGGGGGAAGAGGACGGTTATATAGAATTAACATTTCTATATTTCATTGGAATTAATATCTAAAGTAGATTCTAATGAGTTAAGATGTATAACATAAGCCTTAGCACAAGGACTAAGGAAGTAGCTCAAAAAATATACAGGGAAAAAAATCATTAAAGGACTGAAAATGTTCATTAGAAAACATTCACTTAATGCAAAAGAAAGCAGTAAAAGAGGACTAGAGAAACAAAAAAGACAGAAGGAAAACATCACCAGCTAGAAATCTGGCTGAACACACAGAAACAAAACGCACCAGAAATGGTTCACCTGAAAGGATAAATATATAAGACATTTTTCTTATTATTTAAAAGATAAAAAATGTACCTGATGACTCAAACAAACATAATAACAATGTATTTTGGGGTTTATAACATGCATACGTGAAGCCTATAATAACAACTGTATGTAGGATATAGGACCCGAGAAGAGAAATGGAAGTCCACTGTTCCAAAGTTCTTATATTACACATGAAGTGGTGTATTATCACTTGATGTAGACCATGATATATTAAAGATTATGCTGTAAGGCTTAATTCCAGTGGGGTAGGAATTAATCTGAGCCATTTTGCTAACGTGTCTGCATCGTAAACATGACCCCTAATCAAGTCATGAAACACACTCCATCGTAGTATTGCCTTGAAACCAAGGGTCTGAGAAACTTGGGTGCAAGTTTTACAACTTTGTACCATCATTTATTGGGACTCCTGGAGGAGTCTGCCTCCATGTAGCAAGAATATATATGGCTACATGACTGGCGAGGTGCCCTTTGGGGCTGCTTATTTCTGAGGAGTTCTGTATACACACAGTGGTTCCTGATCCCAAGAGATAAATTGTATTCGGCTGTGGTCCTTATAGAAAGCAGGGCAATAGAAGACCCTTCTGACCTTTCCAGACCCATCACTATGATGTGAAGCATGCATGTCTTTTCTTTAATGTTGTTATGTATACACACACACACACACACACACACACACACACACACACACTATAGCTATGTAAATATTGTCATTTTTGGTTCCATGAGTCTTAATCTTTAGCAGTCAACTCTTCAACTTCCATTGTTAATGTGAAGTATACTCTAAACCCTAAAGCAACACAAAACTGTGAAAGCAAAGAGTTAAATGATCCAACAAAGGTCATAGAATAGTCATAAAAAGTACTCAACTGCGACACCTGGGTGGCACAGTCAGTTAGGCATCCAACTTTGGCTCAGGTCATGATCTCGTGGTCCGTGGGTTTGAGCCCCACGTTGGGGTCTAACTCAGAGCCTTCTTTGGTTTCTGTTTCTGGAGCCTGCTTTGGTTTCTGTGTCTCCCACTCTCCCTGCCCCTCCCAATGTCACATTCTCTCTCTCTCTCTCAAAAATAAATAAACATTAAAAAAAATATTTTTAAGTACTCAATCCCAAAGCAGGCAGATAAAAGAGTAAAAAGAGAACCTGGAACAGAAGAGACAAATAGAAACAAATAGCAAGACGATAGACTCAAACTTAACCATGTTAATGATCTTATTAAAGGTAATTTGTGTAAATACTCCAGTTTAAAAGGCAGAGATTGTCAAATTATGTAAAAAAGCAATACCCACCTATATGCCGCCTACAAGAAATGAATCTTAAATATAAAGACACAAATAGGTTAAAAGTAAAAGGATAGAAAAAATAGACCATGCTGATGCTTATCAAAAGGACGTTGGAGTGACTATATTTATATCAGATAAAGTATATTTCAGAGCAAAGAATATTGCCAAGAGTAAAGAAAGTCCTTTCACAATCACATAGGGGTCAGTTAGGCAAGCGAGCCTAACAATCCTAAATGTTTATGTACCTAACAGCAAAATTTTAAAATAAATGGAGAAAAAAATTGCAAAGAGAAATAGACAAGTACACAATTATAGTCAACAACTTTTTAAAAATTCTCCCTCAATAGCTAATGGAACAATAGGCAGAAAATCAGCAAAAATATAGTAGATTTGAAATTCTAGCAACACTTGACCTGATTGATGTTTAAAAGAAAACAACAACAACAACAACACCCAGGGTACCTGAGGGGCTCAGTCAGTTAAATGGTTAAGCAAGCATCCTACAACGGCTCAGATCATGATCTCGAGGTTCGTGGGTTCAAGCCCTGCATCTGGCTCTGTGCTGACAACTCAGAGCCTGGAGACTGCTTCAGATTCTATCTCCATCTTTCTCTTTCCATTCTCTGCTCATGCGCGCTCTCTCTCTCTCTCTCTCTCTCTCTCTCTCAAATATAAATAAACATTAAACAATAACAAAAAAAGTAAAATAAATAAATTAAAAAACGACCCAACAACAGCAGAATACACATTATTCTCAAGTGTACAAAATTTACTAAGAAAATCTTCTGGCCCATAAAACAAGTCTCAATAAATTTAAACAGATTCAACTAATATAAAGTGTATCCTTGAGGTGGATGGGACTGTTACTACCAACCTTGGATTTCACCGTCAAAGCAAACTAGTCAGGGAAAGACAATCAAAGACAGGCAATCAAAAACTAGCCCCTCTCAGGGTTTCCTGTTTCAGCTTCAACAAGTAAAGAGCTTGGAGGTTGTCCCTCCTGACTTTACAACAAGAAGAAAAGCTGAAGAAGAGAGATCGCCCTCTCACCCCTTGCCTGCATGCACACACCAAAGAAAGACCATATGAGGATACAGCAAGAAGGTGGCTGTCTGCAATCCAGGAAGAGTCTTCACCAGATGCCAGCCATGCTGGCAGCCTGATCCTGGACGTCCAGCCTCGAAAAAGTGGGAAAATACAGTTCTGTGGTTAAAGCCACGCAGACTGTGCTATTTTGTAATGGCAGCCTGAGCAGACCTGGCATAACCTGTCAACCTGTCAGTTGTATTTCATGCTTGTCCACGGCCCTAAGTTGTTTGTAGATAGGGCAGAGGATGCCTGTCAAAAGGGAAGAGCCTGAAAATGCAAGAAAGTGTGGGTAACTGATGAAGCAAAGTCCTCAATCACTAGAACCCTTTGGAAATTAGGTGAAAGCTAGAGACTCTCACCTAAAGATTGACATAAGGGCAAAAATCTGCATTAATTTGAGAAGAATCTTGTATCATCTGGAGTGCCTCGTGGACTCTGCTTGATCCCCTGAACCGAGCTTTTAAAGAGCCTCTGTCCTGGGGAAACCTGTTGATTGGGACCAAGAGCTTTGGAGGAAGATTGGAGCAGAGCAGGGTGGGGGGTGGGGGGGGGGTTCATAGGACACAAGGAGGCAGGGAGACAGTTGGAGAAGGAGGAATGCCAGTCCTTGGATCTCACATGTTAGGAGTCAATTCCACAGAGTGTGTGAGGAAGGGAGCAGAGATGCTTGGGCATGAAAAAGATCGAAAAGGTTAAGATCTACTCAAATTAGGGGAAGGGATGAGGAAATTAGTAGGAATTAGAAAAAGAAATCCAGGGTTTTAAGGATAGCCAGCTGGGGTGGGATTACATATAATACTATTATTATATGACTGCTATAGAATCCTTCAGCCTGATGTGTGATTTCACCAGCTTTGTGAAGCAGGTGTGAGCAACAGCAGCACTTGTGGCAGAAAAAAAGTGGATGTGCGATTTATTGCAAATTGAGGATTGGCAAGGAGAATGCAGGGATAGAGTTGCTATATAAACTAGGGCTGATTTTATTTTATTTTATTTTATTTTTTCAACGTTTATTTATTCTTGGGACAGAGAGAGATAGAGCATGAACGGGGGAGGGGCAGAGAGAGAGGGAGACACAGAATTGGAAACAGGCTCCAGGCTCTGAGCCATCAGCCCAGAGCCTGACGCGGGGCTCGAACTCACGGACCGCGAGATCGTGACCTGGCTGAAGTCGGACGCTTAACCGACTGCGCCACCCAGGCGCCCCAAGGGCTGATTTTAAATGAGAGTCTCACTACAAAATGTTGGATAAGGAAGCAAGAAAAGAAAGAAAGAGGGAGGGAGGGGAAGGAGAGAGAGGGAGAGAGAGGGAGGGAGAGAGGGAGGGAGAGAGGGAGGGAGAGAGGGAGGGAGAGAGGGAAGGGAGGAAGGAAAGAAAGGGAGGAAGGGGAGAGGAGGGGACCGGAGGGGAAAGGAAGGGAAGGGAAGGGAAGAAATGAAGAAAGAAAAAAATGAAAAAAGAAAAGAAAAGAAAGAAGAAAAAAGAAAAGAAAAGAAAAAAGAAAAGAAAAAGTCCTTTTAGTCTTTGGAAGAATTAGCATTAGGTATGCTTGGCCTGCCTTGGGGCATTGAATTTCTTTTTCTGAATGTATGGAATTTGATACCCTGTTACTAGGAATTTAGAAAAAGTTCTCTTTTGTTTGTTCAAGGGTTGTCACTAAGCCCTGTAGGTCGGAAGTTGCTTGGGTGCACTCCTCTGCTCCCAGTTTCCCCAGCCCTTGTCTCTGGGGGAGGGAGCTCTACAGTATCTTGGCTCCAGCAGGGGAGCTGGAAACAGGGTTCTTCTAAACTTTGGGGCTGGTGTGAAAGCCACCCCCCACATGCAGAGCTTTATTTCTCAGGTTTGTTGGAGGGATTAGAAAAGGATGTTCTACTACCTGCACTCCCTAGTGAATCTTGAAAGAGGCAATGTTTCCAAGTTTCCTGCACAGGATATTGTAGAAATAGAGTACTGAAGACCTTATCTGCAAAAAGAACCCCAAAAGCATTCAGGATTATTACTGACAAACCAAAGAAGAATCAAACAAAATATTTTTCTCCCTTATGAAAAATTATGCAAGTAACACATGTTCTTATAGAATAACTATAAATGCAGATAAACAAAAAATGCAAATCATCTCAAATTCTATCATCCAGAAATAACCATGTCAGCATCTTGTTGTATATTAGACCTGACACTTTCATTTGCAGGTACAAACATTTATGTTTTATGAAAATGGTCTCATATTATATACAATGTTCTGCATTCCTTCTGTAACTTATCGGTCTACTGTGAACATTTCAAGTCCGTATACATCTACACAACATTCCTAATGGCTGCATGATATTGGTCCATTCTTCAATTGTTGGATGCACTGCAATTGTATCATCTATTGACACAATGATGCTATGTAGTGAGCAACTGATAAAATTGCAGTGGCATACCAGAATAAACATTTGTTTGGTTTGCAAGATTGGGGGGGGGGGTGTTCAGCTGATCTGGACTCAGCTTGGCTGTTCTCCATTGGGCACACTTACACCTTTGCAGCCAACTGCCTGCTGGTTGAGCAGTCCTTCTCATTTTGACCTGCTCATGTCTGTGACTGGCTGGCTACTGGCTTCTTTAGGATGCTCATGGCTTGGACAGCCAGGGCACTTCTGGTCTGTTCCAGGTAGTAATCCTCCAGGAGGCTAGCCCAAGCATGTTCTCATGGCTGTTCAGAGGAGCAACGGCTAAGCAGAAATGTGCAAGCACTTTTGCAAGCCTCTGCTTGTGGCATATTTGCTCACATCCTTTTGGCCAAAGCAGGCCATGTGACCAACTGCACAGAGTAGAATGGCTCAGCACAATTATGGGCAAATGGTGTGGACACAGGGAAGGATGAACAATTGGGGGACTTTTTTTATAGTAAATTCTTATACAAATATTTTTGAGTGTTATCTGATCCATTCTATGGAACAAATTCCTACCAGTAGAATTGCTAGGTATATCCTTTTCTGAAGACTCTGAAGATAAACTATCAAACTGCTGTCCAGAAAGGTGTACCAGTTTACATTACCATGAACAGCAGGTGACAGAGCAGATTTCTCAATGACCATGACGTATAGAAAAAAAAAAATATGCAAACTATGGATGCTCTAGGAGTCTGTGCTCTAGTTGCATGATGTGCCCCAAAGGTTCAGAGACATAAACCAAGAAAAACAAGGTCACCTTGGAAATCCCAAGAGAGGTACATCAGTGTAGTCCTTTGAAAATGCATGCCTCCCCTATTCTTTCCTGAAGAAGTGTTGGAAAAACTTGAAACAAACAAACAAACAAATGAAACACCCACAAAAAAACCAACAGCAACGTCAACAACAAAAGAAGTCTGGGACAATGTTGAGGGACAGAGAGGGTAACCACCTATCCTGGCGTTCGTGGAAACATCTTGGTTTACCTTGTTGTCCTGGCTTAACTATTAACTGAGCCCCCTTTCACTCTCAAAAGTTTCCCATTTTGGACCACAGATTATGTGACACTCAGGTAAAAGTCACCTTAACTAAAATCATTCCCTTTGATTTCAAACTCTTTCATGCCACTCATGATATTTTGGGTTTTGTTTCTTTGTGGTTCTGTGTCAGACACTACTGGGCACTGATGATCCAATAGTGAGGAAAATCAGACATGGTCCCTGCTTTCAGTCTGATGGGGGAAAAATATTGATGGAATAATCACAGAAATCATGTACAACTGCAGCAGTGGTGAGTGCTACAAGGGAGAAGTCCATGGCTCTAAGAGCATTTGTCTGGCAGAGAGATTTGATCTTGCAAAGG
Source organism: Acinonyx jubatus (assembly GCF_027475565.1). Lineage (NCBI taxonomy): Eukaryota > Metazoa > Chordata > Mammalia > Carnivora > Felidae > Acinonyx > Acinonyx jubatus. Next base: position 28,664,161 of record NC_069390.1, read on the forward strand.
TCAGGGGTGAATCCAAGGGGAGGTAATGTTCTAGCTGAGATGGGAAGGATACTTCGTATTTCCTCAGGGAGGAAGCATTCCTGGGGATGTACCAGACTCTGAACAAAGGAAGCAGGTACAGACAAGGGTGTGAAAGAAGACTCATGTAGCTGCAGTGGAGAGAAGCAGGGGAACTTGGAGTGAGATCAGACTGCAGAGTCTACCCAGCATGCCCTATACCTTTCTCCTTTCACAACAGAACCCCCACTTTGTTCAGGAATCTAGACATCCCCCAACACAGTCTTCTGCCTCAGGGGACACTAACTTCACTCCCAGTTCAAGGGGGGTGTACCCCTTCCCAGTTAGTGGTTTACTTATCAGCTTGTTCCCTGATTCTTGCAAGTGAGAAGAGAAGGAAAGTTTCCTGTGGACTTCCAAGAGAAGTGTCCTTGCTCCTAAGAGTGAGTCAGAAGAAAAGTGGGTCCTTAATTGTCCCTCTGAATTTTGTCAAACCTGAATGTGAAGCCTGGGGCAGCTTCAGCCATCCTCTCCTCCTGCAGATGAAGCTGTCACCAAGGATGGAGGAGACATGTGGAAAGAACCTTTTTCCTTGACATAGGCTGAGGTTGCTGAATTAACTTGTCCTGAAGCCCACCCTACCTCAGGACTTCCTGTTATATGGGCTATATAATTCCTGAGATTCCTTATTGAGTTCAAGTTTCTCTTACTTGTGGTCAAAACATCATAACAATAAAGAAGGGGACAGACCATGTCTCTTATTTGTGTTGGAAGCTATGTTAAGGATTGGGTTTTTTCTTTCTGCCTTTGTGCTGAGATCAGTTGGAAGCCATTAGAGAGTTTTAATCAGAGAGCATGATCCATAGTTTCATTTTGCAAAAGGTTACTTTTGCTGCTGCATGGAGAAATTCTAGGGGTGCCTGGGTAACTCAATCAGTTAAGTGTGAGAAATTCTAAAGGGACAAGAGTGGATGCAAGGAGACTATTTAGCAGGCCTTTCCTTTGGGTAGAGAATATGGAGCATTTTCTTGAGCCCTGCACTTAGGATGGGAAGCGACAGAACGAATATCATGTAATCAACATCACTAAAATTCAATTTTGATGTTGCTGTCCTTAACAATATCTCAAGGGGCCAATAAAATATGCCAATACAGAATGGCCTCCTTTCAAGGACCAGAACTTTGGGTGAACTCGGCACTGCCTTGTGGTGCCCTGGATCTCACCTTCTTCAAGGGATAGCCCTAGAGATGACATGTGTGAGATGGTAGCGTGGATAGTAGGTGGCGATAAAAGATGGAGGTGGGGGAGAGGGGGCAGAAATATTTCAGAAACAGTCTTTTGGTGAAAGAATAAATTGAACCAATAAAGGAGAGACAAAGAGAGATGTTGAAGATGACCCTCAGATTTCTGTGCAAAAGGAGGAAATGGTGGTGCCATTAGACAATATAGAGCATTCTGGAAGAGGCCCCAATTGGGGGTAGAGGTCCATTTGGAGTTCAGTTTGGACATGCTAAGTTGGATGTACCTTTGGATATTCAAAGGGAGATTTTGAGATAGTGAGGTATGGTGCTCAGCAGATAGATTGGGTTGGAGCTATTAATACTTTCATCATTCACATTTTAGGAATTAATTGAAACTGTGGACATTGAAATGGCTTTGGGAGAGAAGAGATATAGAAAAGAAGAGGCATAGGGCCAGGCCTGGAAGATAATGGCAGAGGAAGATGAGGCCTGCAAAGACCATGGATAGACCTTTGTCAGAGAGGCAGAAAGAGAGGAGAAATGTGGTGTGTTATAGAAAAAGGGACTAGCGTATTTAAGAAAACAGATAGTTTCCAAAGGCTCTGATAACTGCTGAAAAGTCAAAGAGGAAGTATGACCACTAGTCTCCAAAGATACCCGCCTGCACCCCCGCCCCGCCAATGAAGGATGCCTCCTGAAATTCATACCTTTGTGTAGTATCCCTCACATTGAATGAGGGTTGTCTGCGTTCAACCAATAAACTGCACAGAAGGGACACTATGTGACTTTTGAGACTAGGTCATGCAAATCCTTGCAGTGTTTCTTGGTCTCTTGAAACGCCTACTCAGAGGAAGGCCAGCCACCAAGTGAAAAGTCTGTTTATCCTTAGACCATCATGTTGTGAAGAAGTCCAAACTAACTGTGAAATGCTTTATGGAAGAGAAAGGGAGAGAGAGAGAGACCAAGAAGAGAGAGAGATGCCTGGTCAATCCCCAGTTAATCTAGCTATTCTAGCCTGGGTACCAGACATATGAGGAAAGAAGCCATCTTGAATGTCAAGATGATTCCAACCCTTTGAGTGACCCCAAGTGAGAAGTTCCCAGCTGATCGCAGTCAATCCACAGGACCATGAGGGAGAAAAATAAATTCTTGTTTTAACCTCCTAAATTTTATACTGGAACAAAATAGGAATTGAAAAAAAAAAAGTCTGTTTGATTTGGTGGTATGGAGGTCATTACTTTTTCTAGGAGCAACAGGGACAGAAGCCAGATCTGAGTGGGTTAAAGTGTGGGTAGAAGCTAAAAAAAATTAAGAAAGTGAAGACAGCCACTTTCAGGAAACATTTGGCTGTGGATGGGGAGGAGATAGAAAGGTTGATAGATGGAAGAGGATGTTAGATGAGGAAGAGTTTTTCTAAAAGTGGTCTCTACCACATCCTGTTTAAAAAGCACTATCTATGAAGTACTTTACTAAAAATAAGGCTGAACCCAAATCTAATGAAATTTCTTTTTCTGTTGTCTTCTTTTTAAAACATTTTTCTTTATTTTTGAGAGACAGAGAGAGACAGAGCGTGAGCAGGGGAGGGGCAGAGAGAGGGAGACACAGAATCTGAAGCAGGCTCCAGGCTCTGAGCTGTTAGCACAGAGCCTGACGTGGGGCTCAAAGCCATGAACCGTGAGAGCATGACCTGAGCTGAAGTTGGACGCTTAACCAACTGAGCCACCCAGGAGCCCCAATCTAATGAAATTTCTTGATGTAATTACCACTTTACCAGAAATGTGGGGAATAGAGACACAAGTTATCAACACTGTAAGGATATGATTAGCCAAATCAAGAATTTGGGATAATCTACATAACAAATGGCCCACGAAATCAACCTTTTAAAAAAATAAAGGCAAGGAGACTACTATAGGATGAAAACAACTTGAAACACAACAATGAGATACAATATGGGAATCTTGACTGAATCTTGATTTTGAACAAACCAACTTATAAAGACATCTTGAGATAGTTGGGAAAATGGAACATGGATTGTATGTTAGGTGATTAATATCACTGTCAATTAGTTAGCTGTAGTAATTGGTAGATGTTATGTTTTTGAAATATGCCCTTATCATCTGGAGTTGCATATTGTGATCACTTGATATGTGAGATTGGCTTTAAAATACATCCCTAAAATGGTAGTAATTGTTGAGGCTGGGTGATGGGTACGTGGTGGTTCATTAAACTAGTTTCTCTGTTTTTTAATATATTTGGAAATTTCCATAATCATAAATGTTAAAAGCTGTATTGAACATATTCTTCATTTTATTAAGGATTTATAGGCAACAATCAGGTGAACATTCAAGTGTGGTATCCAAATGTAGAACATGTCCTTATGAATGCAATTATTCTCTAAGTTGGATATTGGAGAGGGCCCCACACTAATTTGTTACTCTAGTGATGCTCTATAATGGGAAAGGGAAGCCAAGGGAAGAGTTCAGTTAAGAGAATATGACTAAGAACACAGGTGAGAGGAGGCACATGAAAGTGTAAGGCTCTGAGAAGGAAGGCCGGGTGGGATCCAGAGTCAAGGTGAAGGATGGGGCCAGAGAAGACTGGTGTGTGTGTGTGTGTGTGTGTGTGTGTGTGTGTGTGTGTGTGTGTGTGTATGTATGTGTTGGTATCTAGAGGAGGAGAGAATTCTCATTTGGTAGCATCTAAGTCTTCAGAGAATTAAGGGATTGCTACAAGGTTGTATGATTGGTAATTAGGAAATTGTAATTTGAAGAGAGTAGAAGAGATTTGACAACACTATTGAGGTGCGTGAGGAGTGAGTTTCCTGGAGGAACAGAGTAGAATTGTAGGGCACAGAATTGTAAGGATGTTTAGAATAAAACAATGGACTGGATACTCTAAGTTGGATAAGGAGAGCAATGGAAGGAGAATGCCAATTTACCGGGAGAAAAAAAGGAGCCTTGCTAGTCTGACTACACACACATAGCCTTGAAGAATGAACCCACCTTCAGTGATTTGGACCCAGGAGGCATGGGATGTATTAAAGCAGATACAGGTAGTTCGTGGACATAGTTTGAGAAATACTGCCCTGGTGGCGGGAAAGGGGGTGGAACCAGCTTGGGGCAGGAGGTAGGTCATGTTGTAATGGGGAAGCCTGGTGGACAGAACTTGGGTCTGCTGGTTGTTTTAGGGAGCTCTGTGGCTTTCTTGGCCCAAAGGATTGCAGTTCGTCCCAGAGTCCTGGGAAGGGCTCAAACACAAAGATGGGTGGCCTTCAAAGTAACCCTGTCTGCGTTTGCCCCACGGGCTTCTCATCTTTGGACTATATGACTACTGGGGGTCTTGTTGTTTGTCGTTTGTTTTTGCAACTTTTGATTCTAGAAACAAAAATGGGTTTTCAGAATCAACCAACCAGCCAGCCAACACCGTTGCAGTTGGCACATTTGGGCTAATTGTCTTCCCTTTCATTTAGACTTATTTCCCACTGAGTGTGAGGTAGTGCTTTCAAGTAAATCTTTGGTAATTCCCAGGCATAAAGCAATTGCCTTCATTTCCCAGCGGGACATACTAAAGTGGGCTCATTTGTGGAAAGAACAGGAATAGCAGTTTTTACAGCTTCAGGCCTGTAAGAAAACTGCTTTTTCCCCCTGACAATCATAATCCACTCATGCTTTAAAAACGCATTTCAAAATCAAAAGGACTCCGAGAGTCTGGAATGTACTAGGAGGATGTATTAAGACTCATCTGATTAGCCAATTTATTTATAACCTAGATAAACTTACCTCTTGTTTTCTTTTCTTTCGTAACTTCCTTAACCTCAGACCTGTGAGTCGCCTGGATGTCAAAGAACTATGCCTGTCTTGAATTAACAGAATTAACAGGAGTACAGAGAGAATTGCTTTCCCTTTTCCTCGTCTCCACTGTGATTCTCTGATTTGAATTTGCAGTGGCAGAATAAAAGAGAGGTGAGGCGGGTGCTCCGGAGAGGAGGCACAGCCCGAATAAAGACCTGAAGGCCAGCAGGTCATGGGGCTACTGTGTGGACGGCCTGGCTGAAGTAGAACAGAAACAAGACTGCTCGGTGTGGGCCAGCTGGCTTAGGGAGGCTGAGCGGAGGGGCTTTGAGTGGTGCCTGGGGAAATCCTAAGCCATTTAAATGAGCCATTTCAATTTGACAGACAAATTGGTATTTTAAGAAGATTTACGAGGCAGTGATGTACAGAATGAGGTACAGTGGGTGGGGGGCAGCAGGAGTGGAATGAGAACGAAGCTAGGAGAATAAGGATTCTGCTTTGAGTTGGCAAACATTTATTGAGCACCTACTGTGTACCTTACCTTGTGCCAGGCACCATGGTCAAGCATGCTCCCTCCCTCTCAGTGACAAGAACCAGCATCTACCCTTTTGTCCAAGCCCAAATCCTAGTATCCTTCTTCATACCTTCCTCTCCTTTTCCCACCAGTCTAGCTGGTTGATCTGTCAACTCCATGCCTCTTACAAGGCGTCTTCTACCTTATCTCCGCTCCCTGTATCTTCTTCCACAGCTGCCAGTGCCTCTGGCCTGTGGACCTCTGTGCCTCCAGCCTCCTCTCTCACTCCTCCACCTGGCAGCTGTTGGGGGGTGACAATGGCCTTCTTAAAACACAGCAAATCAGGCTGCCTCCCCCAGCAGAAACCCTTCAGTGGGCTCCCCATTGCCTTTAAGGTTAAGTCCAAATTCCGCAGCGGAACCAGGAGGCCCCTTGATAGCTGGGTCCTGCTTAGCTCTCCTTCCTTCCTTCCTTGGGCTCGTGACACCCCACCTTGAACCTCAGGATGTGGCCATGCAAAGGTGCTTGAAGTACCTCCAAGGGGCCACTTTCTTTCTCGTCTTCCTTGTGATGATAATATTCTCCGTTCTACCCCTCTTCTTTGACTTATTCCTCAAGAATTCATTTAGGGATCCCTTCCTTCCAGAAGCTCTTTCTGGCCTGCAGGTGCCTCCTGGGTGCTTCCAGAGACCTGTCTCTATGGCTATGCTCGGGCTTACTGCAGCATGCTGTCACTGGCCCTCTCTTCTCAGCACTCGAGTTTCACGAGGGCAGGGCCTGCACCTTCCTCCCCACCCAGCACTTTCCTGACACATAAAAGATTCTTAGAAGATATTCATCAAATGGAAATAGATGAATTCATAAGAACCTGGGTGGCAGGGAGCAGGGGGAGTTGGTCCCATTTTATAGATAAAGAAGCTGAGGCTCACTCAGAGAGTGATTCAGTAATTTGTCGAAGGCTTCTCAGCTTAGCCTAGAATCCAGTTCAGGGTTGCTGCATTCTTATCTAGGGCTTTTTCTTCTTCCTTGCAGTCACAGAATGGAGATCATTAAAGGAAAGTGTCCCCTGTAGTGGCTTCAGTGCTGGCTGATCATTCAGAAAACTTTCAGTGGGGCCACTGGGGGACTGAGTATGACAACAGACGAAGAGGTTTTGATATATTAGTTAGAGATTTCATAAACTGGAGTATTATTAGCTTTGGAGATTGCAAAAGGCTAGGAGTCCAAATGAGCAATTTTCCAACATAATTTGAACATTTATTTCACTGGAGTTATTATTCACAACACAAATCCTCCCTGTTTCTGAAAAGCCGAAGGATATGGTTGCATATGTTCATTGCTGGGGTTTTTTTCCCCCTCACTCCCGTAAATGCTCTTTGCCTAGCATTTTTTTTTTTTTTGATTGACTGGAAGAACTGCATTGCAGAATGATAGATATTGTTCATTTAACTCTAGCATTTACTTTTCCCCTAAACTAGAGCTCTGTTCATGATTGATCAGACTTCTCCCCCATTTAGCACCCATGTAAAACATTGCTAAAGATTGGGTCTGCGGCTCGGATAACATTTTTGCAGCAATCTGTTCAAGCTGCCGCAGGCTTGCCGAGTGGCATAGAAGCTCTTAATGAAACGTCGGTGGATATTAGGGTTTTATGGACTGGAAAACAGTACAAATCAAAGCGCAATGCTTACTGTTTATCTGTTTAGAACATTTTTATTTTCTAAACCTAGCAATGTTCATCTTTGTCTTCCAGCATTTCGGTTTGGTTCTTTACATATTGATTTTCCCGTTCGCCGGCATGCTCTGATGAAGCTGGAGCACTCAGGTGCGCCGTCTATATGGGTGCTGGCCAGGGGCCAGCCCTGGAAGCACCCTCTGTCCTGCCCCCCTCATCTCAAGGGCTGAGAGAGAGCAGGGCTTGCTGTATGAACAAAAATTGCTATGTCTCTGTCTGCCCTATGTGGTTTCCCCTTGAGCCAGCAGCGTTGACCTTTTATATTGATATTTACATGCAAATCTCCCAGCAAAAGTAGCACTCTCCTCTTAAGTTTTATAAGAAAACGTAATAGGCAGGGTTGCAGCAGGAAACAAAATCCATCACCGATGGTTTGCCCAGGGGTCGGTAATTTTTTTTCCGTGAAGGACCAGATAATAATATTTTTGGTTTTGCAGGTCACATAGTCTCTGCCACAATTGGCCACAGACAGCACTTAAGTGATGGGCGATGGGTGAGGCTGAGTTCCATTCAGTAAGACTGTCTTTACAAGAAGAGACTGGGACGTAGATATTTGGCTTATGGGCCAGAGTTTGCTGACCCTTGGTTTAATGAAAAAACTTTAAGGGACCATGAACAGATATATGTACAGGGTCAAAGGAACAAACGGGGCACTGAGGTACCCAGAGACTACAGCAGCAGGAGGCTGACAGGGCAGGAGGAAGAAGTCCCATGAATTTGCCCCAGTGAGAATGGGGTGCTGGGAGGTCCTAGAGCAGTGAGGGAGCAGGGAAGAAGTACCTTCACCTCGTTTTCTTCCTTCCCTCCCTCAGATCTCCTGCTTGTGCCTCCCGTCATCTGATTCAATCAGAGGCCAGCCAGCAAGGGGCCTGGGGACAAAGTCCCTACTGGGCAGCATCTCAAAGGGGAGAACAGATCAGGGAGGAGGCGGGCAGAGGCAAAGGGAGAATGAGCAGCATGGGCGATGTCCCTTTGGGGACTAACTTCTTAGAACCCACTCCTTTTAGGTGTAAAAGGAAGCTAGGCTGGCCACATCCGTTGACCCTGACCATATTCTAGAGAACTATGGCTCCCCCACAACCCAGCTCAGGGTTCAGCATGCCCCTGATTACAGTGGGAGGTGCAGGGATAGGCATATGATCTAACTCAGGCTAATGAGACCCAGACGCAGAACTTTTGTTTGTTTGAACTGTTGGGAAAGATAAGCTTTCCTTTTTTCTGGTGGATCCAAGGCTAGAAATTTGGCAGCCAATCGGCCACGTGGTGAGGCCGTCTGAGGGGAGAGCCTGTGCCCAGTGATCACAAGGGAAAGCAGAGCATCAGGGGGATGAGGAGAAAGCCAGATCCTGTTACTGTCACTGAGCCCCTGGATCAAGCTATTCCTGACAGAAACACTCCGTTCTCAGCTGGATGAGCCAATTCACTCCCCTCTCACTGAGACCAGTTTTCTGCTTCCAGCAATTGAAAGAATCCTGGCTTCTTTCGGTCTTTCTCAAAGGGAAAGATTAAGCTCTGGAGCCAAGGCCTGCCTCCTCACAGCTATGTGGTCTTCACATGAGGCACATCTAATCACCAAAGCATGCAAGAGGCAGTGCTTCTCCTGTGTGCATGAATGTTTTCATGTGTGCATGCGGCTGCATTCCAGTAGTGGCGTTTGTTGCTCACATGTACATTTCTCAGATGCAAACATCTTTTCTTTTTTGAATATCTGCATGGCATGGGCCTCATGTGTCACAAAGACAGCAACGTCCTAGGTAATTACAGAGGTATAGTGATAACCATAGCAACCCAGCAGTTCTGAGATGTCATGCAGATCGCTGCAGCTCAGGGACACTGATGTTAATAGAGTACTTGCCTGGCTCTGTGTTTTGCAATGACTTTTTCTTTGCTTGAACAGAGGGCTTCTTACCATGCAACGCCTCCCATTGGTTGGTGATTTCCAAAGCTATAAAATTTGCAGGCCAGAAAGATGTCCCAGAGAACTGACAAAGTTGCCAACTTAGTTTTGTGAGGTAAGAACATTTCACAAAAGAGATAAAACCCACAAGTGCCATCTACACTTCTCGATGGCCATCTATTATTACCCTCATTTCATAAATGGAAGGACATTTATCTGAAAGGAGAGAATCAAAGAGAAGCTCTTGAACAGAGCACATTTAGCTTTAAGAAAAATGCACTGCCCTGTTGGTGGGAATGAAAGTTGACGCAGCCACTGTGGAAAACAATATGCAGGTTCCTCAAAAAATCAAAAATAGAAATAACATATGATCCGACAATTCCACATGGGGTATTTACCCAAAGAAAACAAAAACACTAATTCAAAAAGATAGATGCACTCCTGTGTTTATTGCAGCATTATTTACAATAGCCAAGATATGGAAGCGACCCAAGTGTCCATCAATAGATGAATGTAAAAGGAAGATGTGATGTATAGATACAATGGAATAAGACATGGCCATAAAAAAAGATGAGGTCTTTCCATTTGCAACAATATGGATGGACCTGGGGGGGGTTCTATGCCAAGTGAAATAAGTCAGACTGAGAAAGAAAAATACCATATGATTTCACTCATATGTGAAATCTAAAAAGCAAAACAAACGAATAAGCAAAAAGCAGAATCAGACCTATAAATACAGAAAGCAAACTGATGGTTGCCAGAGGGAAGAGGGTGGGGGGATGGGCAAATGGGTGAAGGGGGGAGTGGGAGATACAGGCTGATGGTTATGGAATGAATAAGTCACAGGAATGAAAGGTGTAGTATAGGGAACAGAGTCTGGTATCGTATAGTGTTATATGGTGGCAGACGTTAGCTGTGCTTGTAGTGAGGATAGCATAAAGCCTAGAGAAATTGAATTACTATGTTGTACACCTGGAACTAATGTAACATCATGCATCAACTATATTCAAATTAAAAAATTGTAAAGCATGACTAGGGGAACACTGCATCTAGCAGGACACTTATGAACAGCCAGGCCACCTGGATGAAGGGTACACAGGACCTGTCCTCACTCTGTTGGTCAAACCATGAGCCCTGCATGGGCTGTGTCCACTTGGATGAGGGGACACCTTTTCCTTTATGCAAAGGGGATTCCTGCTTGCCAAGTTGTGTGCCAACAGGGCTGTGTCTGCCCAGAGAAGGCAACTTTTTCTAATCTGCACAAAACACTTCTGGAGCTGGCAGTGGCCATGTGCTATACTGTTCTGCTTTCACTGGGAGCTTTGACCAGTCCTGGCATGTAGTAGATGCTCAACAAACATGTTCAGTGAACATTGAAGGGCTGACGGGAACACCATCAAGGGCCATTCCCAGTCTGCAAGCTGACCTTCGTGGCCACGGTGCTACTCTTTCACACAGCTACAGGAATCACAGTTCAGGTCATTTTCTTCTGTCACTGGTGTCCAGCTGGAAGGGGGTGGAGGGGAAGATCCCAGAGAAGCCCCTCCTGCTTCTCTGTTCTTTGAGAGGACCGTAAGGAAACCCACCTTGTTCAGGGACCTCTCTGTGCCAGGTAAGGCACCAAGTCCTTTGTACCATTACCTCATTTAGCTCGTTTTACAGCTCAGGTAACCCAGCCGTCGGGATTAAATAGCCTGCTCCAGGTACCTAGAGGCGCAGTGAGATTTTGGCTGCAGAGTCTATACCACTAGGATTTGTGTAGAGTTACACGAGGGCCTCAAGAAGTGCTGAGCAGATGTGTGGAGGTCTGCCCGGGGTCACCAGGAAATTGCCCTGCTATGGCGTTTGTAGCCAGCTTCCACATCTCACTTTTTAGCACCTCTGTCACAGTCCCCACCTCCACATCACCTGCCTGGCCCTGTCCCATCCTGTGTCTGGTGGTCATGGAGACCATGACTCCTAGAGGCTCTGGTCACTTCCTAGGGCTGCCTATAACAGCCATAAACTTCCCAGCTTCAAATAGCATAAATGTCCTCTCCCCTCCAAGTTCTGGAAGCTGCAAGTCCAACATCAGTCTCACTGGATGGAAATCAGGCTGAAGGCGTGGTTCCGTTCCCTCCAGAGGCTCTAGGGGGAAATTTGCTGCCTCTCTGTCCCAGCTCCTGGAGCTTTGTTCTTTGGATCATGGCTCCTTCCTTCATCTTGAAAGCCAGCAGTATGGCATCTTCAGATCTGTCTCTCTACTTCCCCCATCATGTCACTGGCTGCCTTCCGTGTGTGGGCATAAACTCCTACATCTCTTTGCAGGATGCTTGTGATAGCATTGAAGGCCCACCCAGATAATCCAGGCTAATCTTCTCATCTCAAAAGTCTTAATTTAATCATACTTGCGAAATTTCCCCCATATTAGCATTCCCGAATTCCAGGGATTAGGACATGATTATTTTTGAGTGGCCTCCTACAGAGGGCAAGTGACTTGCCCAAAGTCACATAGCAGGTGTGGGGCTCAAACCCAGGCATTCTCTTTCTCCAGACCACACCTGCTCACCCAGCTATTCTGGGTGAAGGGTGAACAGCCCAAACCAGTGTTTACATCAGGGAAGGCAATTACTTGAGAACCAGACATGGCTGTTTGCTTATAAAGCTATTAAATTGCCTTCAATATTGTTGGAGGTAAAACACAATGGAAGAGAGTTCCTCTTTTTGTAAAAAAACTAATTTAACCAGCTTGCCCCTCTTTGCAGCTAGATTAGGTCTCTGTCATTTTATGAAGTAGCCATGGGGAAACACTGGTTGGTTTGCTGTTTGTAGCTCTGTCATTGGACTTTGGATTTATTAACAAATGTGAAATATCTGATTAAGGGCCAGAGAGGGGGAAGGTAAAAAAAAGCATAAACGAACTATAACGACAAATACCCAAGGAACTTGTTTTCTTCTCAGCCACATCTTTATTCCTAGCTAAAGCGGTGGAATCTGGGGTCTCCCAAGGGACCTATGAACCTCTGACTGCAGGTGTTGGACAGAGGTGCCTGGTGATCTAGTCACTGCTTGGCCAGCCTGGAAACTCCGTTTCATCAGAGATTCTCTTTTCCTGTGTTTGCAAGTCACAGAACTGGGTGAGAAGAGTGGCAGATGGAATGCAGTCTGAATGAAATAAAGACTCTGGTCTTAGGAGACAAGAGAATATGAGAACAATTCATACCTAACATTTACTGTGCATTTACTATGTGCCAGACACCTTATATATTAATTTCTTTTAACCCCACTTTGCAGATGAAGGAACTAAGACCTAGGAAGGTGAAGCAACTGGCCTAAAATGAAACTTCTAGTAGACAGTAAAGAACCCAGGCTGTCTGTCTCTCAGGGCCATGCCCTATGTGATTGATTTCAGAAGGCCCAAGTTCTCCCATTCTTGCCCCACCCGCCCTTCAGTGTAGAGGTAATATCTTACTTTTTTTGGGCTCTGGGGCAGAGTACAGGGGTTCAAACCCTGGTTGCAGCACTTCCAGGCTCTGTAACCTTAGCCAAATAACCCAACCTCTCTGTTGCACTGCTTTCTGATCTCTGAGACATTGACATTCACAGCACCTGCTTTGTACAGTTCTTGTAAAAATCAAATGGATTAGTACAAATAATATGTTTGGAATAGTAACTGGCTCATAATAATTGTTATTACTGGTACATCAAAACTTAGGCAAGAGAGTCACTTTGCCATTGACACCTCATTAAAAGTCACTGACATCAAGCCAGAATCAGCTGCAGCTCCTAGGTCGTTCACAGGGCAAAATTCACCTCTTTACTTGTTAAAAAATGTCCAGTAAAAGCAAGCAAATGAAAAACCCAGAATCCTGGGAGAAATGAATAATGTAATAATTAAAATAAAATTTGTGTGAGATTTCCTTTATCTCCTTACTGATTCCAGCTGAGTAACCCTCCCCCTTGGCAGTTCTGACATGTTTTCCCGAAAGAGAGAGTCTCATCTTACCCCACAGTCGTGGACTCACGTGGAGACTGTCTCCTGGGTTTCGGCATGATCAAGTGTCCACCCTGCCCGGGCTGGTGCTCATTCATTCCCCTACCCTCTGTAATAGGAGCAGACCTCGCCAACCACCCCGCACAGCCTGTATACCAAGTCATTCCAGAAACTATCTGTCAGAAAGTTGCTCTGCATCCAGCACTGTCCTGGTTTTTGTCAGGGGAGCAGAGGGCATATGAGGCATTGCCACCACCCTCCAAGAGCTTCCAGGTAACTTGTAGAGTCCCTCTTCACACATGGAAGTCAGATAACAACTTGAGTTCCAAGGGTTAGCACAGGGATGTAGACAAAGCATCACGGTGAGTCACCATTGGCTGTAGAGGTATGAACGTGTCCTGAGGAGGTGGGACCTAAGCTTGACATTTGAGGAATAGTTGGCATCTGGATACAGAAAGAGAAAAACACAGGGCATGCCATGAGAGGACCAGAAGAAGCAAAGGTACTGAAGGTGGAAACTGACATTGAATGAGCAGCTACTGTACCTACTGCACACGGGACATTATCTCTTCGTTTATCTACCTGCTCAGTGCTCCCACAGGAAGCCTATGGCAGCCAGTCACAGAAAAGCCTGTCTCACACTGATCTAAACATCACCTTTGCTGTTTGTGATTCAGCCACTGGGTTGTTGGCTCATGTCACTGGGCGCCCAGCAGTGGAGTGGGGTTCACTGCTGTCACTGGAGAAGGAGGAAGCAGGCTAGAGTGATGGGAAAGTAAATTATGAGGAAGGTGGAGGACATGTCGAAGAAGAAGGGGTTCAAGAGTGAAAGGGGGAACTTCATACTGAAGAAGACCATAAGGAATAACCTGTTGTGCAAAAGTCTTAGTGTGATTTGATTGCCTTTGCCTGGTCATGTCCACCCTGTCAGCTGACGGGGAGTTCTGTTTAGCCCCATCGAGTGCTCTGGGGTCTGTGTGTCTGCAGAGAGCACCTGCCTGGCTCTGCTCTTTGTGGGATGCAGCCTGCGGCTTTTCCAGTGACGCCTGTTCTAGAGGAACACATCTGTCTGGCTCTGGGGTTCAGAGGTAAGGGGCCTGGGTGATGGAACTTACACATGGCCAATGAAACTTGAGCAGAAGCGATGTGATCGCTTCTGGGTAGAAGCGATGTGATCGCTTCTGGGTAGAAGCTCCCAGAGTGGGTGTGTGTCTCCCCACTCATATTTCCCCCTCTGCCGTGATGACTGGCAGTGTTCCGGGTAGTGAGTGCTCCAAGTGCTGGGTCCCTGGGTAAAGATGACATGGCACAGACCCTCAGCCAGCCACGGGGGGCATGTGAATCAGAAATAAACCTTTGTTTTTTTTACCAGCCACCGAGAGTCCTGGTTGGTTGTTAAAACTGTGGCATACACTATCTGTCCTAGCACAAGGCCTGTTTGCTCCTGCACGTCGAAGTCACTTTTCCCAAAAGCACTCTCAGTAACAGGCTGACGCTGACACATTAGCTGTCTGACTCTTTCTCCCCTTTCCTGAACGCTGATGGGGTACATGTTATTTTGGGCTCCCTCGCACCTCACAGCAGACTGGATCAGGGTCCAGTCTGCAGATCCGCAGGCAATAATGACCCTGTATCTTGGGCCACATAAAGGAGGACTGAAAGCATCAACAGAAAATGTATTGGTGAGTTCTGATGTAGTGAAGTGAGTGGAAGATCATTTAGATAAACGGATTAATCTGATGGAAACAGTTCCCAGAAGTAAATGTCAATGAACCAGATGTAATAATTTCTTGCTCATGAAGTAGTGTTAGGATGCATGTGATCTGAAGTTTATGTTCACACACAAGCACGAGATTGCCTCTTGGGCTGTGGATGGTGTAAACAGGGGATAGGGCCACCCTGAATGGGAACTGTTTGTGTCAAATATGGTTAGCTCAAGCAAGATGACGGGCCAGACTCAAGGGTCTTAGAATGTAGTTGTGAATCCTAAACAATAAGTCAAGGCCATAAACAAACCTTTTGTGTAGAAATTAACATCAGCTATATGTAAACATCTGCTAAGCAAATTCCAAGTGGCCTCTCTGTGCTGGAGGCTTTGCTTGAGTGCTTCAGGATAACAAGTGCTGCCTTCAGAGGGAACAATTGCCCTCTTAAAGTGTGTGTGTGTGGGATCTTAAGAGAGAGAGAGTTACCCAGTCACTTGTGTGTTTCCCAAACTTGGTTGCTGTTACAGTGTGTGCTCAAAGAAAGGGTTCTGTGATTAGATAACAAAAACGTGAGAAATACTGAGTTGAAGTTTCTTTACTGTAGAACTTCTCAGAGGCTCTCCCACGTTAATGTTCACTGTGATTCTCCAGAGGAGCTATAGTATGCTCCAATCACAGCTTCCCAAACTTTTTCTATCACAGAACTCAGATAGATAGATGATAGATGATTGATAGATAGAGGGATGGAGGGATGGAAGGATGAAGGGATGCAGGGATGGATATGGACATAGATGTATAGACATACTTAGCGTTTAGTTGGACTATTTGTAAATAAAGAAGAATACGAGTTGAAACTCTAATTATACCTGTGACTAGATAAACTGATGCCCTTTAATGTGAGTTCGTACAGTGAAAATTAAATCAGCTAATTAGGTTAGGATGATTTTGGATGCAGGAAACAGACTTCCATTTAAAGGGTCTTTTGG